>NC_048300.1:63259497-63595991 GCF_013100865.1 Trachemys scripta elegans | reverse complement strand
GGGGGGCTTTGTATTTTAATTTAATTTTAAATGAAACTTCTTAAACATTTTAAAAACCTTATTTACTTTACATACAATAGTTTAGTTATAAATTATAGACTTATAGAAAGAGACCTTCTAAAAACTTTAAAATGTATTACTGGCACGTGAAACCTTAAATTAGAGTGAATAAATGAAGACTCGGCACACCACTTCTGAAAGGTTGCCGACCCCCTCTTGTCCCTGGAGATTCAGGAAGTACAGAGACAAGTGTGGGATAAATTCAGCCATTGATAGGATATGCAGAAAACCTTTCATAATTAGAAGGAGAGTTCCATAGCTGATTGGTTCAATAGATCATTCCTTATTACTCATCTCTTCTTTACCACAGTGCCTGTGCCATCTTCTGGATGCTGTACTGTGCCACAAGAAATGGAGTAAGAGATTGTACCATAGTCTGGACAATATTCTCAGTACTCTATTCACACAGGTAAGGAGGTTGATTCCAATCAGGAGTGGAAAATAATGTCACTTTGCTCGAGATGGCATTCTTGGTCGATAATTGATTTTGCCCTTTGCAGTTGTCTGTTCTTCATCACTTTCCTGTCTCTTGTCCTGGGCTGTTTCGTTTCTCAGATATCCTAAAGAAGGGTGAAAAATCTAACATTTCTGCAGAGGGCTGTCAAGACTGAAATTTTTAGGGATGATTTGATCTGCTATTCCATTGAGGGGGGAATGCCAGCTCTGAGGATGGAAGCACTGCTATTCCCTTCTCTGTCATCACAGATCTGTTCCTCTTCATCTGCTGTTCTCTTCTCTATCACATGGGGCACTGCCCTTCTCTCCCGCTCTCTAGTTTCAGGTCAGGAAGTGGGTGCTGCTTTCTCCTCAACAGGAAAGGTTCATCACAAGACCTCTCTGGAGAGAACCTAACAACCTCCCTTGGAGGAATTCCCTCTTCTGATGCACCAATCAGGGTCACACAGACTCTTGTTCTTCTGTCAGTGGAAAACTTATCAAACGTATCAGAGTCTATCTTGGGACACTCCTGTGGGGCTGAACAAAGCAAATATGCTCTTTCTCTTTTAGAGGAGCTGGTTTGCTAAACATTCCTGGGGTGTTGAAGGACCAGGTTTTCCAGCTTCTGTGAATGTTTCAAATCCTCCTTTGCTGTGGCACCATGTGTCTGTGACAGAGATTTCTTCTGTTTTCAGGTTTCCGCTAAGACTGAAATATCTGATGTGCTAAGTAACTGGAATCAAACCTCTGCATTGCGAGCCTTCCAGGTGCTGGGTAAGAATAGAAAGAAACATTGAAATGAAACAACAGTAACAGGATCTCAGATTCCTGACTCTTCTGAAAAACCTCATTTGGAAATGTGGTGATGCGTTTTCTTCCCTTTACATCGCTTTTTATTAGTCAGACTTCTCTTCTGTTAGGTCCTATTTATCAGGAGGATATTATGGCTTTCCTCAGAAGGCCGATGGAGAGTGCAGAAGAGGTGGAGTGCACTGCAGCTCTCACAGTCTTGAGAGAAGTTATCCAGGAGCGTAAGTAAGAAAGGAAGGTGTAAGAGTGGAACTGTGGTGGGGGAGCTTGTCTACCACTTGCTTATACTCTCTCTGGCACTAGCAAGTGCCATCAGCTCCTCCCTTTCACGAGTACCAAATGAACGCATACAAATGATATGAATTATCCGTGTGCCTCTGACTGTCAACCCCAGGGACCAGGTGCTTTCTTGGCTGACTTCAATGGAACAGTGTCCCAGCTGAGGCTCTTGCGCCAGATTTTTGGAGCCAGCCTCTTGTGTGCAGGGCAGATTTAAGCTTGGCGTTAGAACTTTGTGTGTGAATGGCTGAACAATTTTATATTTGAAATCTGAATTCAAGCATACATTCCCAATCTTAATTCATGTTCACAACCTTACTGATGTTTTAATAGTGCCGGATCCTCAGCTGGTATAAACCAGCATAGCTCTATTCAGTCTCAGTCTGGCAGCAGGAGCAGAGTCAGGCAAAACAATCCTCACCATGACAAAGCTGTCTCACATGCTTAGGGTGAGGCTTGCAACATATTTAAAGAGTCCCAAAATACCCATGGCATGATGCAATGCTACCATACCAGAATGGCGCATCATGAAGTGGTGATGTAATCTTACAATAAGACAGCCGTTGTGCTTACATAACTTTTCCTGGATGACAGAGTCTAAAAAGGAGTTAACCAAATGTTTATCTAATCCACAAAAAGGCAAGAATGCTGGTAAAGGAAGTTAAAAAGAGTGAGGAGCTTCTTATGATAGAATCCAGCCTGCCAAAACTCCTGTCTGTATTCCTTTCAGCTCCCCATATGGACAAAGTAAAAGACATCATGGTGCAATCTGTGGCTCTTCTCATACAGGAAAACAACTATCAGGTAAGAGAACATTCAAATGTATGGGAACAGACTTGTCTTAAGCTTGTAGGGTGGGAGATGAATGTATAGAATCACCAGTGTAACTAAAGGGAAGGATTTTGCCTGTTGCACTGTGGCTCTGGCAACAAAGATGATGCAGCTGCATTCTCTGATTTCTCATTTATGATCAGCAAGACCCGACCATCTACTCAAGAAGCACAATGTAAAAAACTCTACTGTGGGGATGAGCATTTCAGACAGTACGTTTGTGGTGCATGGCGGGATTTTTAAATATCGTTGACTGTCTTCATTTGTGTGTCTCCTGGAGGTGAAAAGTCCTCTCTTGCAGTTGATTAGAAGTTTTGCATGCTGTGGGTATCTCACCCTGCCAGGAGGCAGTGTACTTGTGGATTTTCTCATTCGGCAGTGTGAACTCCCTGTCTGCACCATGGTAAGAAACAGAAAAACGTCTCCCCTTATTTTTAATCATCCTGGCCTCTTAACAATTATTGTTACCCTTTCCCTGGACCTTTCAAACTTTGCCATACCTTTTTCTGCCATGAATGTATACACCACTATGTATAGGGTTACCAGCTAGCAACTGTGAAAAAACAGGACAGGGGGTGGAGGGTAAAAGGCACCTATATAAGAAAAAGTCCTCCAAAATGGGACTGTCCCTTTAAAAATGGGACGGCTGGTCACCCTAACTATGTACCATTGATATAGAAAATATCATACTATGTTCTGTATAATTTTCTGCCCCTTATTGCTGTCTTCACCAGTATCCACCAGTTACATTTATTTAAGTTAAAGGGATGGTGTCAAGTATGTTTTATGCCAAAATGCAGGTTTTGGTTTTTGTAAAAACAAAAAATTACAAACCTTAATGTGAATGGGAATGATTTCCCTTTTTCAAAATTTCAATGAAAAGTGCTTTTGGGACATGGCAAACTGGGAGAAGGAAGGGGATTTAATTGGGCTTCAGTTGTTTTCTTAAGGACCACTGTGTTGGACTCAAATAATTATCTTTCAAACATTCCTCTAGATACCTGCAGCCACCCAAGCACTCTGTCCCTCTTCCCCTCCATCTCAATGTGGTTAGACGGCAAATAGATAAACTTGTCCTGATTTTTCATCTATTTATAGAAGCCTGAAGGTGACTGGGATGAAGAGGCAGTCCAGGTGTATAGTATGGACACCCTAAACCTGGTAAGCATGAATACACATGGGCTGATCAAACTTTCCAGTAGTTCCACCCAAAGGGTTCCCCCTGACTTCCTCACCTGCATGCACCAGCTGAGACATGCCTCAAAGGGATCTTCCTTCGGATGTATTCCTCATGAGAGCCATCTATATGCAAAAGAGCCTGGGTTGGTCATGAAGAGGGCAGTGTGTGATTTGCTAGGAAGAGAGGAAAGGGGTACCTTGGATCCCGCTAAGTGCTGAGTTGTTCTTGTGAGATGTTGAGTATGCTTAACTCCCTTTAATTTCCTTGGCATTCAAGGGTACACGTTAACTTACTGGAGGTGCTTAGCATACCAAAGGAATCAGGACCATAATGAGAAGGAAGGATCAAACAAAACAGTATAGATTTGGATGGGCTATTGTGAGAGGCAGAGAAAGGCAGTTGTATCTGCCATTAAGTAAGAGGTCAGAGTTCTGAAATATTGGTTAAGAAGCAGCAATTTTTTTCCATTGATAAAAGGAAAGTCACAAGAGAGCTGATGTTGCATGTGTAACACCAACAGACCCCGGTTGTCATTGGGCGGGATCAAACCTGGGACCTCTGGAGCTAAATGCATGAGCCTCTACGGCATGAGCTAAAAGCCACATGGCTCTTAACTAAGAATGTAGAGCAGAGTCATTAATCTCTCTTTAAGTGACCTCGGTGCCACTACATGGGACAGAGCACCATACCCAGGAGGTGCGTGGGTTACACACGTATAAAGATATCCAAACCTATGCTGTTTGTTGCTTTCAGGTGCCCTGGAAAATGCTATTGCAGTTTGTGTGCCCTCTGGAGTATGTCAACACTTTCATCCCCGTCTGCAAAACCTTGACATCTTTGTTCATAAAATCAGGGAAAGGAGGCCTATCTCCTTACCTGGCGGAGTTACACAGACGACGTTAGTATCAGAACAGCTACATTTAATTAAATCTCCTTCATAATATAAGATGTGAATGAAACTTTCTGCTGGAGAAGGTTACCGGACTGACACTAGTACGGTACCTAGCCTTTTAGCAAGAGGCAAAGCAATTCTTGTGGAATCTTCTCATGCAGTCAGAACTCACCCAACTCTTCAGTATACACTCTTACATTACATATGGAAAGACACAAGCAACCAATGAAAGTGCTGCGTTTCATTCCAATTGTCATACACTGACCAAAACTCTTGTCAGCATTCAAGTTTTGAATGCTAGAAATCTATAAATAAAGAGCCTTATGAGCAGGGAGATATACCTAAAAAGAAGCACAAGTGTACAAGGAAATTTCCCAGGAAGGTGAAAATCATGCCCAGCTATATTGGTTCTACCTTGAACTATTTAAAGAGCAACACAAGTCTTTATTTGAGATCCTGAATGGGACTGTCTCCTACAGTTCATATTTTTATTATAGAGTAGACTGGATTGAGACACCCTAAATAGCTGAAGGTTGCAAAGCAAAGCTCAAAGAGGCATATAAATACTCTGTGGCTGCCATTATATATGTTTATATGAAGATAATGGTGTTCAAAAGGTTCCAGAATCTACATAATTGTTTTTTGTTTTACAAGCATCCTTTCTTGATAAAGTTTTCCAACTCTGATGTCTTTTACTCATCCAGTTGTCTTTCCATCCAGTTACTGCTCGCTTCTCACCCTTTAAGTATCTTTAGCTTTAATGCTATGTGACTCATAGCAGGCATGCTGACAGGAGTCTTGGACACCTGGCCAGATGTTTAAATGCTCTGTTTTATTTTTGGTCATACTCACCTGTCCAAGAGTGACAAAACTGAGACTGACCTTATAACAAGTTAGAGAACGACCCTGTTGATCAGTAAACACTATGGACAGGTTTTAAAAAATTGTCTAATCTCTAACTCACAGCTCAATGTGTTGCCCCCAGCTCTCCAGTACACTCAATGAGCTTCTATTTCTTTTTATGACAGCGACTGAACTCCCAACCCCTCAGGCACTCCTGCTACATCTTTTGGTAAGCAATTCTTCCTGTAACTCATCTATTTGGTCCAGGATACTTGCATTTAGTTCAATAATAAACCATAAAACATTTAAAATATGTCATTTATGAAGCCAGAGTTTGCAATGGTTGGGCCAGCTGGGCCTTTCTTAAATTGTACTGGATGGTGATGGGCAGTGACCATTTCCAAGGATAATCTTCCAGATCTGCCATCAAATGCCTACGCATCCTGGCTGGATCACTTGGGATCTCTGGTGATGCCTGGTGTGGCAAGAGGAAATTGAAAGCAGGCCTCTGTGACTATCACTGTGAAATAATCTCTGACATAAGGAGGACCTGCAAATGCCATTTATGCTATAAATAAATGAACCTGTTCCAGACCACCCTGGTCTCCATCCCAGCACAAGCAACCTTTTAAGAGACAAAATGAAGCATTATACTTCAATCTCCCAACCTTTCCTTTTGCTGCTAGAGTCTTGAATTGAACACTGGCTCTTCATTTTCCAGGTGATTTCATTGTATCCATACAAAGATGGAGGCTGTGGGGTTGTTGCTCTCCAACTGCTGCATGCCCTCCACCCTCTCAACTCTCTCCATCCTGTGATTCATTCCGATTTGGGACAATTGTGGATGGAGATGATTCCTCAGCTTATACAATATCTAGAAGGTAAGGAAGTGGAAGGTGGGTTCCCAGAACAGCTGATGTATGTGACAGGCTCTGAGTCAACTCTCCTGTTGATTCAGAGTACGCTTGCATGGTCCTATGGAAGTAGTATGTATCTGTGTTAAGGCAGCTCTTATAGACTTACACAGTCCTACTCCCACTCAAGTGATTTGAAGTTTTGCTTCTGATTTCAATGGTAGCAAGACCGGCTCATAGTGCTTTATCCAGCCCAACACACCACTGTGGATTGACATTTGCTCTTGAGTCAATACATTGTAATACAATCCATTTCTTCCAGCTTCACTGGGTTTAGGTCTGAGCCTAGATGTACAAATACACTTCATTATTCCTATTGGCTTATGCTCCATTCTTGTTTCTTTTCCTGTTTCACTGGAGTTCTGACGAGTGAGGCAGGTCAGAACTCCCTCCCCACTTCCCGAGTGCATTAAGGATTTTCTTTCCTTGTAGCCCTGGTTCCCTGAGTCAGATTTGGAAGGGAAGGAAAATCTGTTTGCCAACCTTGTTTTTTTTTTTCTATATTATTTAGCTAGGATCAAATCCTGAGGCCCTTAGTCCTTATTCAGGCTCTCATTGACTTTTCAACAGGAATTTTCCCCAAGTAACAGTGCAGCGGGGGTGGAGGGAGGGTGTCATAGCACTCTAAATATAGCCCCTGCCATTCTTTTAGACTTTGCTAAGGAGAGGAGGGAATATGGTTTTAATTTGTCTGCAAAAGGGTTAAAACTGAGATGTTTCAGATGAGTGAAAGGGAATTAGGCACTCAAATTCCACTGAAATTCAATGGAAATTGGGCACTTAGCTCCCATAGGCTCCTTTGAAAATCCCACCTTTAAAGCCCTTGCTGTTTTGCCTGGAAATGCCAGCTGTGCTGTATCTCCATCAGCTTTGATAATAACTTTTTCATAGAGCCATAGATATTAAGGCCAGAAGGGCCATTCGATCATCTAGTCTGATCTCCTGTATAACAGCCAGAAGAATTTCACCCAGTTACCCCTGTATTGATCCAATAACTTCTGCTGAACTAAAGTATGTCTTCTAGAAAGGCATCCAGTCTTGATCTAAAGACTCCAACTGATGGAGAATCCACCACTTCCCTTGGTAATTTGTTCAAGTGGTTGAATGCTTGCATGCAATATGTGTATGTTGATCGCTAAGCTAAAGCACACATTCTAGCTGATACATCTCATTCTGTGCTGGTATTCAGAGTCTCCATTATGTCTTGCTGAGTCAATCTGAACAGTGTTCAAAACACTTTTGCTGACAAGCTGCATTTCTGCCCCTTCCAGCACATAATGAAGGAACTCTGGAAGAGGAGAAATGGAAGGACAAGCTGCTTCAGGTAACATTCATCCTCTCTAGGGGCCTTTAACTCTTTGACAATGTGCCTACTGTGTTCCACCTATGTTCAGCATGTGTCTATACTACACAAGGGAACCACTGCAGGATCATCTGTAACATAATAAAATGATTGGTTGATTTACCTACTCTTGCCAACGGTGTGCATCCACATAGCAACAAAATCATGTTTGTGCATCCACATACAGCATGTTTTACAGCAATGGTTTTAGCAGTGCATTCTGGGATTCCTGAAGCATCCTATTTTCCTCACTGCCCTGGGGAGAGAGTACCCTGCACTGGGTCAATATCCAGTGAAACATACTTTGCTCAGTGTACTGAGCGCGGTTATGCTGGTAAGCGGGCCATGAGATAATGGTAAGTCTTCACCCTGTCGTAACCCTACCCTCACTATTTCTGAAGTATCTGGTACTGGTCATTGTTGGTGACAGAATACCAGATTAAATAGGCCTTCTAGCAATTCCTCTGTTCCTAATGTCTTGCATCAATAAAAGACCGTCAGACTAGTTGTCTCTAAATATCAGCTATTCGCATACTTTGAAAATAGGTAGCAATGAGTTTGAAGAGCTGTAAGTATTCTTCCTAACAGAGACTTTCTCTCTACCCCGATCAGCTTTTAGAAAGGTCAGTGGAAGCCATTATGGATGATGCATGGTCCTGTGAGCTTGCAAATGAGATTCTTGTGAAAAGCAAAAGCTATTCTCAGAGGCCCCAAGATAAGGTCAGTTCTGGGTGTAGGGTTTAATGAATAGGAGTGAAACAACAAATGCAGACTACCTGTGTTAGGAGAGGTTTCTGGGGAGATGAAAGTATGCAAGACTGGCTGGACTACAAGGTGCCTTGGGTCAGTGTTTAAGAAATACATATTAGAGCTCTTTCTATGGGGATCTATAAGTGATGCAGCATTAGAACAACATGTTCAACGGGGCAGTTGTCCCTGATGGCACCAGAATACCTGACACAGCAGAATTCTACAGTACAGATAATTTCTACCCTCTCCTTTCATTCTTCACTCATAACATTTAGCTTAACGGCTCTCTCTTTGATTTCATCTCCTGTTCTTGTATTTGTGTCTCCTTCCATGCTGCCTTTATGCTGGGGAAGAATCTTCCAGTCCTGGGTATCAAAGCCCTGATCCAGCAAAGCACTTAGGCACAGGTTTATTTTTCAGCACATGTGTAGGCCTCTTGACTTAACCGTCAAATTTATATGGGGAAACCTACAAAAACACAGGATTATTTGTTAGAGAAAGTGGAATTAATATTCTCTGTTAGAAGAATTTTAAATTCCCATTTGGCTTTCATTGACTGCAGTGGGACTACTCAGATGTTTAAAGTTCAGCATGTGCCACAGTAGTTTGCTGGATCGAGGTCTAAGTGGTTACACTCTCCTCATTCCAATGCCTTTTTCAAACACACGTCTGCCATAAGTCTTAGGTGGTGATCCACCCCAAAAGTGTATATTGAAGATTGCGTGCTGCAGTGGGACTACCAAAATAGTTGCTAATAACCCAGCATATATAATCTACTCTTTGTGGGCAAATTATGTTTCTCAGGTATAGTATTCCCATTATACTGTCTTCTCTTCTCTGGTTCTCCAACTATGTGGCCAGAGCCTCAAATGGTGTAAAACAATGTAGTTCCAGTGAAAATTGGAGCAGCTGGTGCTCATCACTTATTAGACTCCTACAGTGACATGTGATCATCTCTCCTTTGAGCCGGAATCGAACCAGCAACCTAAGGATTCCTATAGGCAACACCTCTACAGTCCTCCACTCTACAAGCTGAGCTTGATTACCTAACACTGTAAGACTTCATTAAACACTTGCCAGCACACAGGTATACAGAACGACTTACAAGTAAACAGAGCCATTTACAACCAATTGTCCTGGTTAATGGGAGCCATCAAGATTCCAAGCCACCATTAATGGCCCACACTTTGCATAATTACAATAGGACCTCAGTTATATTTCATATTTCTAGTTTCAGATACAAGAGTGATACATTTCTACAAATAGGATGAACACACTCAGTAGATTATAAGCTTTGTAATGATACCTTACAAGAGACCTTTTGCATGAAGCATATTCCAGTTACATTATATTCACAGTCATTAGCATATTTTCATAAAATCATATGGAGTGCAACGTCACAGAGGTCACATTGTAACTGGCTCTAGTTAGTGTTCCAACAGACTTCACAATTCTTTACTCATAGCCCATAATGATATGAAGTTCTTTCAAAGATATGAAAACACCAAAGAAATTATTTCTTCTTATATACTGCAAATGGTGAGCTCTAAAATTTATTAATGGGGAATAATCATTCCCCTGTATCTAAAGATAATCCTGTATTTTTATAGTTTTTCCCATATAAATTTTATGGGGCAGTTGTACGAGCATCAAGAAACAGAGATGTGGTGAGAGAGTACCTCAGCATTATACTGCGGACTTCTCAGCAGGAGGAAGCCGAGAGAGAGGTGAGGGAAATGGAGGGGTCATCAATGAATCTCTCTGGAGAGAGAAAGGGACTAATGAGAATTTCCATAGACTGGAGAGGGGGGCATAGAGAGAAATGGAAGAGTGACCAAATATCTCTGTGTGAACTAGAATGGGAGAAATTATGTAATCTTGGAGTGGAGGCGGGGAAAGGAAGAGGCATATAAAGGCTATCAAAGATCTTTAAGCAAACTAGGGAAAGGAGGAGAGTAATGATGGAGGAGCTAGCCTATACGAATGGAATAGAGGCCCTCCAAAGCTTGGGAAGGGATGTGGAAGGGATGTCTGGGTGGTGGAAAAGTTGGGGTGGAGGGTACAGGTGAGGAACAAGGAAAGGGAAATGTTCCATACTGAAGCATGACTCCATGTTTTAGGGGATTGCTTCTGCCATCAGTCTCGTAGCTACCCGCCACCTCAAGGACATCTTGGTGGTGCTTCAGGAATTCATTAACATTCTGAACCCAGACGAAAGCTCACCCGGTGAGGTACAGCTGATGTGTTATTTTACTGCGAAACCGTGGCTCAAGTGAGGCTTGCAAAGCAGACAGGTTTACTAGACTCCCCTCCACCCCTTCTTTTCAGTGATACTTCTGGGGTCATCTGTACTTGTTTAAAGTTACAGAGGAGAGTGCTGCCTTTTTCCAGTAGGAATTGCGTTTGTAGAAGAATGGGTTGCACTACCTGATGATGTGTGATCTTTTAGTGAAAGACCTATGACCTGGTCACTTCTGGGCTGAGGACAAACTGCTGCAGGGCACCCAATCCAATGGGCGGAAACAAAAGGCCTTCAAGAGGGGCACCACCTGTTCTGATATTTAAACTTCTGTCTCCTGAAAGAGGGTGGCACTGACCCAATATCATCCAAAATTGATCACTTTGGCCGCACAGCTCTGTCTGCTGAATACCTAGGCAGAGTAAATGTGGTCATGTAAACAGTTTAGTCCTGAAGTTTTTTCACCCCAGCTCATCACTAGAGGTTAGAGCTCATTCAGACTCTGCTTACACAATGGATATTTCTCTTGCAATATCACATCTGTTGTAAATTCCCTACTTCAAGTTTTGACTCGAGTGGATGTCCTTTTAAGAGAGAGACTGGATTTGCTCTAGTTCAATCACAAGTTATTGGCCTCAGTAGAGTTCACTCACATGGCAGGAAAGAATAATTCTCTCCTCCACTACAAGAATCACTGGGTGAAATCCTAAGGCCTATGCTATGCAGGAGGTCAGACTAGATGATCAGAATGGTCCCCTCTGCAGGGCCGGCTTTAGGCCGATTCCCCCGAATCGGGCCACATGCCTAAGAGGGCCCCGCACCCAGGCCTAAAAGGGCCCTGCGCCCTAAAGAAGAATGCCTAAATTAGGCACCATTTTAATTTTTTTACTCACCTGGCAGCGGTCCGGGTCTTCGGCAGCACGTCAGCGGCGGGTCCTTCACTTGCTCCCGGTCTTTGGCGGCATTTCGGCGGTGGGTCCTTCAGTGCCGCAGAAGACCCGGAGCGAGTGAAGGACCCGCCGCCGAAGTGCCGCCAAAGACCCGGGCTGCCGCCGGGTATTTGAATCAGGCTCCGCACTTCCTCAAGCCGCCCCTGCCCTCTGGCCATAAAGCCTATCAATCTCAGCTCTTCTGAGAACCTCTCCTTCATCTGCAGGTTTTCTCTTACCTATAGACAAATTTCTAGCACTGAATATTTGGAGAGTGAAGCAGGTGGGTGTGGGTGTGGGTGTGGATGTGGGTGGGTGGGTGGTGGGGGCGTTGTCCATGAGAGAGAGTGATCTGGAAAGATGAGTTTGCATTTATCTCCCTTTCTACTACAGGATGCACAACAGAGTAAGTGGAGTATGGCATCCAGCACCCTTCACCTTTGCTATGACCAGGTGGCCAAGGAAACAAAGGACAACATCCTGCCCTGGGTGGACCACATCCTGTCCCAAATGTTATACCACTATTGCCGCTACACTGCCTCAGCCACGGTACTGTGAACATGGACAATTGCTATGGATGTTTTTCTCTTCCTTAAACTTTAGAGTTCCTGGGGTGCAGCAATCTTTGTTTTGGGCTCAGCTTGTCTCCACTAGGAAGCTGACAGGAAACTGTCTGCTGGGACATCATCCATTATTGCTTCTCATGTGAATGTTCTGGAAAGGGGTCACCGTAAGGGCCCTATATCTGCATTGCATCCACAGCATAGAACATAGGGATTGCCATACTGAATCAAATTAGTGATCCATCTAACTAATTTTCCTGATTCTGAAGTAACACTTGCTGTTCTATAATACCCATGATCTTTCCTTTTTTAAAGATAGTAAGAGTTCTTTAAGCAGAACAAAGATTTCTGGTTTGGTGTGTTTTGGTGTTTGAAAAACCGCTCCAGAAAAAGGTAAGGTACAGTTAGCAGGTCCCTTCCCTCTACACTCCCTGTGCCTCTCCCTTGTCTGTTTTCAGATGTTTCTGAGACTAGTAGGAGAGATTGGCAGTAACCTTTTCTAGCAAGGCAGGTTTCTGAAGTGTTGTCCAAATATAGTGATCTCACTTGTCACTTGGTCATGAGAACTGGAATCAGGGAGAAAGAGGAGATTTTCTGAGATTTGCTTTCTCCGCATGGCCTGAGAACAGAAGGAGGTTTGTCAAATTCTTGGTCACAGGATCTGGTGTAGGGTGTAGAAAATGTGTCTCTTTCCATCTGATCATGGAAAGTGAGGAGATGTGATCAGTGTTACTAATGGATATTTTTATAGGTATGGTGACAGGCCAGTTTCAGGCTGTTCCCTTCTTATTTAAATTAAACTGAAAAGTTTACCTCTCGTGTAGCTTTTGATTTTTCAGATTCATATTCCAATGGTCATACATGGTGAGTTACAGCCTTAATGAAATCTTCTGTTAATCATGATAATTAAAACAAATGATACTTGTATGAAGATACTAGATACATATGGGCCCCTTTTTATGTTCCTGTATTTCAGTGGGTCATAAGGTCACAACACATAATAGTTATCCTTGCTTCTGAGTTCAGGCAATGAGAACAGATATTGGATATTAGTTGGCTAGAGAGAGAACATTTCTTAGGCTATGTCTACACTAGCACTTTTGTTGGTAAAACTTTTGTCCGTTGGATTGTGGGGAAAAACACCCACATGACTGACATAAGTTTCAGCGACAGAAGCGCTGGTGTGAGACCCTCTTCCACTGACATAGCTACCACCGCTCATTGATGGAAGTTTTATTATGCGACGGGAGAGCTCTCTCCCGTTAGCATAAAGCGGCTACATGGGAGACCTTACGGTGGCACAGCTGCGCTACTGTAAAGTCTCTAGTGTAGACACAGCCTTAGAATGTGGAACAGGCAGGATGGGTAAGGGACAGTATCTCACTATACTATGTTTTGACACGAGCACTCTAAGGCCCTATCTAGACTAAGATGTAAAGGCATGATGTTAGCTAACTTGGTCTAATTAACATCTTCTAAAACTCTAGCCTAGAGGAAGTCATTGTGTTTTAGAGTGTGATTAAACTGGTTGAGTTAAGGCCTGGCAAAGGGGAAGATGTAAACATTTTACTCTACCAGTAGAAGCTAGCTAGCTGGATCTAATATCTCACCTTTATTTTCTAGTCTATAAAGCCACAACCTAAATTGCTTTATTTCTCCTGACATTGAGTTCTGTGTCATTAATGCACTAATCTATCTTTCTCCCCATCTTGGTGGGGTTTAGAACCTAGGTCTGAAGCTGAGCTTTCTGAGGTCAATGGCTGCATTCACCAGAACTGTTGGTGACATCAGCCAGAAAGCAAAAGAAGCCCATGAATTCTCGCAGAAAGCCGTCATTGTGGCATTCATGGTGGTGAGTAAAATATACAATTGGGGCCAAATTCAGCTCTCATTTATAGTCTTAGAGTAATGCCACTGAAATCAGTGGAGTTAATCACATTTTACACCCTGGAAACGAGTGCAGAATCTGGCCGAGGGTCTCTGTTCGTTGGGTAGTTATAGAGAACTCTGAGCAACACTGACAGTAAAAAGCTGGGTGTGATGGAGTTTATACACAGAGCTCCCAAATTTTGAGCACATGGCAGCTGTACAGAGCTCTGGCACTTTGAATCAATGACCCCTGCTGGAACCTGGCTGCAAGGCTGATCCAAGCATATCTGGGATCTTCCATGGTCCCACTGATCCACTTTGTCTCCACTTATAAATATAATTGTCATTTTATTTTATAATAGTCCATACATCTCCTATAAATCAGAGCAGAGTGACTGGAGGTGGGGCCGATGTGGGTATGTAGAAGCTTGGCTGGGGATGCATAGAGGTCAGGGTGGCCTGTTATGCCTAGTGGTTAGAGCAGGAGACTCAGCGCCAGGAATCTGAGCCAAGAGTCAGAACTAAATTACCAGGAGTGATACAAGCCGGGGGCAGGGCAGGAGCAGGGCTGGAACAAGGCAAAAGCAAACCTGGAATAAGGTGGGAACAATTCTGGGAACAAGCAGGTGCAGGAGCTATCGCAGCTGTGTACAAATACTTTGAGCAACTGCTGATGTGTTGCTGCTGCTGGGCTTAAGAGCTGGTCTGCTGAATCTCCTGACCAATCAGCTGGTGTACCCAATCAGGCAGCCTACTACAGCCAGCTGTGCTTGTTAGGTTGCCCAGATACTGGTTCTGCTGCAGGCTCTGGTTCCAGATTGGCTCTACTCCAGGCCCTCATTCCTGACAGTACCCCACCCGCACTCCCAAGAATGCCTCAGAGGAGCCTCAGGGCTTGGTTTCTTGGAGTACTTCTGATGGAATTCTTACAACAGGTCTGGGGCATGGATGTTCTCTACTGGTTCCCAAACCATTTGTCCAGACCATAGTCTTTCCAGTCCACCGGGTATTGGAGCCTTCCCCTAACTCACCAAGAGTTGAGGATTTGGTTGACCATGTATTTCTCCTGTCCAAAGACTGTTATGGGTGGCGGTGGTGGTTTGGAGCAATTTGGGTAATGGAAGACATTTTCCAGGAAGAGTCAAAGGCATCCAACATGTGGTAGGAACAATACAGCACGGGATGAAGTGCACCATTTTGTTAGGAGGTTGACGATAACCAGGATTACTAACTGTCCCTGGGAGCATGGCAGTTCTACAATGAAGTCCATTGATATAGTAGACTGAGGCTGGAGGAACCCTGATTGTGGGTTGTTGGTATGGGCATACAGCTTGCAGGACTTAATATAATTCTTGCAGTAAGCTCATAGGCCTGGCCATTTGAACCTCCTCAAGACCATATTACAGCTCATGGATTAGCCGAAATGGCCTGCAAGTAGTGAATTGTGGCACAGTTTTAATACCTGAAGCTGAGGTTGTCCCCCTGGAACATAAATACAATCCAAGTGAGTGATAGAGGAGGCCATTTGGTAGTCAGAACTAGGAATCTGGTTGGGGAATTGCATCATTCAGATTCTGGTGGATCTGGGCTGCAAATGGGTTGCTGGGGAGCAGGGAGTGGATGGAGGATGTCAGATTGCTATCAATCATCCTGTTGACAAAGTTGGACACCTTGAGCATGGTGGCAGAGGGTTCTTCTCCAGGTTCATGATATTCATCTTTGTGGGATAGGGCATCTGTCTTCCTGTTTCTTGTCGCTGGGCAATAGGTTACTACAAAGTTGAAGCAAGCAAAGAAGAGGGACCAGCAGTTCTAAGTGTTAGTTAAGACATCTAGCAGTCCATAGGTACTCCAGATTCTTAAGGTCCATTAGGACTTGGACCAGAATAAGGCTTCTTCTAGGAGGCAGTGCCATTCCTCAAAAACCACCTTGATCCCTACATCCCTTTCCCAAATACATTTTTCATCCGCTGGGGTTAGCTTCCAAGATAAAAAGCACAGGAATGGAGATGTTTGTGGGGCCCCACATGGTGAGATAATATTGCACCTATGGCAAAGTTTGAGGCATTAGGCTCAATTGTAAATGGTTTAGTGGGATCTGCATGAATCCGGATGGGTGCTGAGGTGAATTCCCTCTTCAGTCAAAGGCCAACTAAGCCTCTGCAAACCAGGCCAATCTGACCCCCTTTTGCAGGAGTGCCATTATGGGTGAAACCAGGTTAGAGAGTCCCTTAATAAATTGCCTGTAGAAGTTAGAAAACCCGAGGAATTACTGGACCGGCATATGTCCTTGGGTGCAGTTCAGTCAGATATTTCCACCATCTTATGCAGGTCCATGGTGAGTTCCTTGGGCAAGACAGTTTATCCCAAGAATTCCACTCAGACATCAGAACTCTGCTGCATATTTAACAACTCACTGGCATCCCTGCCACAACATTTGAAACATGGCTTCAGCCACACGTTTGCTCTAACAAAGTCCTCAAATTGTCCCAGAAGTGGGCTTCATTTTTTTTTTTTCAGGAGCAGAGATACCCAAGCCAGGGCCACCCCAATATGCAGTCTGGTAATTAAACCCACTCTGATTTGGTCAGTGGGGTATACCTGTGGGCATAGCAGAAATAGGAGCCAACACTGATTTAGGAACCCACAACATTTGACATGATTACAATTGAACTTGTCAGGCAGGGGAGCTTGGGCTCATGGGGAGCTGGGGTTGGAGATGAAGGTGAGAGAGAGATTGGCCTTTGTACACTCCATGCGCACTGCATCAGCCACAGATCCCTTATTGTTTATGTAGGGGCTACTCGAACTTGTCAGTGACCAAGACGTGGGCAATCATGCCACGTGATTAGAGCAGGAGTTAGGCCTAGTGGTTAGAGCAGGAGTCGGTTTCCAGGATTTGGAGCCCAGGGTCAGAACCAGAGGTAGAGGCTAGATGCCAGAGGTCGGAGCCAAAGTCACAGGTCTGATTTGGATCCGAGGGTCAGAATCTGACTACCTGGAGTGAGGCCTGGTGGGGTCCAAGGCTGAACCAAGGCAGGCAAAGCAGCTATCGCAGCCTTGGGCAAATGTTTTGAACACCCGCTGAACTGCTGCAGGGCTTAAGAGCCAGTCTGCAGACCCTTCCAACCAACCAGGCAGTGTAGCCAATCAAGCAGGCCAGTTGTACTTGTTCGGTAAGGTTGTCTGGAGTCTGGCTCTGCCACAGGCCCTGATTCCTGACAAGCAGTCAGAGGCAACATTAAATGCAAGGAGACACATTGGGTAGGGGTAACATAGAGCGGCTGGCTGGGAGCCCCAGCCATGGGCCAAAGACCTGGGATATGACCGAAGAAATAATGAGAGAAGCCACCCAGTAAGAGGAAGCATGAAATGGCCAGGAGGTTGGGAGCCTGGAGGAAACCCCTAGCTGAGGCAGCAAGAAATGACTGGGTGGGCAGAGACCTACAGGAAGAATCCAGTTCAGGGGCAGCAGGTGAGGAAAGAACACTTATTCTCCCACCAAAATTTCAAATATACCCTTCCCCACTGCCACTTCCTCTCACGTCTCACTGGTTGGTGGACAGGAGGTGGGGAGGTTTTCTCAACACTGAGCAGTTTTAGACTTAGCCGGATCTGGGGAAGAAACATGCAGTCTTTGGGTCCGTGAGGCCCAACACATGGTCAGCTCTGCCTTCCCGCACATTCTCCATATGTGGAGCAGAAGAGAAGCATGCACAGAACTCAAACTCTCTACCTCCCTCAAGGTATGTCTACACTGTAATTAGACACCCATGGCTGACTCAGTCTGGCAGGGCTTGGGCTCAGGGATTGTTTAATTGTAGTGTAGATGTTCGGGCTCGGGCTGCACCCTGAGCTCTGGGATCCTCCCACCTTACAGGGTGCTAGAGTCCAGGCTGCAGCCCGAGCCAGAATGTCTACCCTGCAATTAAACAGCCCCTGAGCCCAAGCCAGCTGGATGGGACAGCCACAGGTTTTTAATTGCAGTGTAGACCTACACTCAGTGACCACCGTTTCCATGGCCTGTCAGAACTAGCCCTGCCTGCTGTTGTTGGAGTCTTTCCCCAATTTACAGTCACTCACATCTTGAATGAATGCCCAGCACCCACAGAGACCTCCTTTCAGCATTTAAACACATGCGCAACGCATACCCCTAGCACTCCAATATACAAATCAACAACCACCGACACTGCTTTTAGCCATTCACTGCTCTCGATACTGAACTTGTCATGGCACCTGTGTGCCTTTAGCAGCCCCGCCCAGAACCTCTCATAACGGCCTACCTGTTCGTTGTGGTGATATTGACTGAGCCAATTTCAGAAGGTTTTTATGGCACATGGGAAACGAGATATATCAGGGTTTGACTAGATTTCTTCCTTTAAAAAAATTATTGACGTTGTTTTAGTCACATCATCTTCTATAGTCAGAAATTCTTCTTACAATTGAGATCTGGAGAGCTCCAGAGATTAAATAGCCCCTCTGTGTCCCTCTGGAGTTAGTACTCATTGATGCTGCAGAATTTTATAATATCCCATGTATGGGTCCTTCAGGAGCAGTGAAAATAAGGATGGAGTGTTGGTGGGCAAAGCTGGAGCTCAGTTGTTGCTATTCTGTCTCCTCTTTGATTTACAGAAGCTGATTGAAGAAGAGTCAGTGAACTTGCTGTCTAACCCTGTGCGCCAGCAGGCCATGATTGTGGTCACTAACCTGAGGTATTGTGAAAGTTCAACCAGCCTTCCATCAGATTTCAGTCTTGAGTCACTGCTCCATACTACACCCAGGAATATTGGCTCCTGTGTCATGTCCTGTTTGCTAATTTGTTATCTGGAAGAAGCAGGAATATTAACTCTTTTTTGGCTTGCCTATTTTACTTTATGCTCTAGTGATCCTGAATCCAAGCACCTCTTAAAGTGAAGAACTTCTCTGTGAGGAACTAAAAAAAACCCTATAGTACAGTAGGTTTCCCTGTGGGTTTGGGTCAAAGTTTCTGTAATTTATTGCAGCATTTCTGAAACAGATACTGTGGTGTATGTGGCCTGACTGCATAGTTGAGGAGAGATCAGTAATAGAGACCACACCACAAACATTCTGTTTCTTCAGATTCTGCTCTCCTTTTTCCTGTTTAAAGGCCTGAATACAGGTTCCAAAGCACAGGAGCTGCAGAGAGACATTTGCATAGACTACAGATAGAGTACGAGTCAAATTGTGTCTGGCCCCTTTCAAGTTATGTAAGAGCCTTCTCCCCTTCCCTTGTGCCCACTTGCACGTGGGCCAGCCACAATCACAGCAGACTCTTACTCCCTAGTACTGCTGGGAGCACAAATCACCCCAAAGAGGGCAGGGAGGAAGCTAAAGACCATGGTAGGATCATGTTCTGCACTGATGAGGTTTAGCAACAGACATGGTCACTGTGCACTCCAGATGTCTAGGAAGCCTTATGCCAATCCCCAGTGTAATGGGTATATCAGGACATAGAGAGGGTATGGCCAGAGTGCATTGTGCTCCAACTATCCTCAGATGACAGACAACTCCTCAGGCTACTCTAACCACTGGGGCCGGGGCCAGGGCCAGGCAGAGAATTAGGGAGATAACCAGCTCTCTGATGGCCGCCGTCTGTACTATTCTGAGTTAAAACTCCGCACCATAGACCGTCTATCCCAAAGTTTGCCATAAAGTTGAAACAAACTCTTTTTATAGATGCATAGAATCCTGGGTAATAAGCTTCAGGGGACAAATTAGTCATTCACAAAATGTCATGAGAAATTGCTTCAACTCTCTGAATATTAATTAACCTGCTGAAACTTAATGTGCTGCTCACCTATACAGTATACTGCATATGTTGCATTAATTTGGTTGTTAGCCAGTTTAAAGTATGCTTACAGTATATTTCAGTCTTTCAACAAAGAACTGTTGAAATAATTTTGATGCCAAATACGATTTTGTTAAAAATATGGTGGTCAGTCTGGCAGAGGAGAAAGGATATGAGGAATTTTAAATAAAAGTGCATTCCAGAGCTAAGATATTACTAGCACTGAAAGCTTAAGGCAAACACTTTAAAAGCATTAGTTTACATTGTGTTTAATATCTACCAGCTGTAACCCACGAAACTGTCATAATTGTATAATAGTATTGGAGCTAGTAGAGGGTGATATAATTACCACGCACTTGAGCAAGCTTACACATGCCATGTAGTTCAGGGAAGTGGTGCATACTTATGCTGGGCAGAATTCAATTTTTATTTTTTATAATTTTGACAGATAATATTGAAGTTTATTTTAGGTACTTTTTTATTTTTATGAATTTAAATGTTCACAGTTGTGGGGAATCCGACAATAATTATTTAATGACAGTAGATGTCAATTTATAACTGTTAAGGCAAATTATCAACATCACATGTCAAAATATACAACAGGGGTCGGCAACCTGTGGCACGCTGCTGCCTGCCGGGGTCCTGGCTCCACTCAGCCCCCTCGCCCACCAATTTCTCCTGCGGGGGCAGGAGGCAGAAGCTTGGTCATGCCAGCAGCCAAGCTCCCTGCTCCCCCACTTCTTCCCTCAGCGTGGTGCTTTCCTGCCCCTCCCCCTCCCTCTCCCTGCTGCTGATCAGCTGATCGCCCTTGCGAGGGGGAGCAGGAGTGGAGCCGAGCTGAGCCGCAGCGTGCTTGCTGCTCCAGGGAGGAAGCAGAGAAGAGGTGGGGATGGGGCATATCCCCTCCAGCCCCCTGCCGTAAGCACCCACACAAGCTGAGCACCCCAGCCCTCTGCCCTGACCCCTGAAGCCCCCCACACACCTCCAGTCCCAGTTCTGACTCCTGCATTCCCACACACACTAGGCCCCCCAAACCCAATGCCCTGACTCTT
Organism: Trachemys scripta elegans; assembly: GCF_013100865.1. Classification (NCBI taxonomy): domain Eukaryota; kingdom Metazoa; phylum Chordata; order Testudines; family Emydidae; genus Trachemys; species Trachemys scripta. Next base: position 63,575,192 of record NC_048300.1, on the reverse strand, counting down.
GCACCCCCCACATCCCCACACCCACCCTGAGCACCAAACGGGAGCACCTGCACCCACCCCCCACATACCCACCTGCACCTCCGGTCTGGGGTTCCAGCTGATGGCCCCTTGCCAGCTGGGGTCCCGCAGGCCCTGCTCAGCCCGCTGCTGAACTAAGTGAACAGAACCCCAGGCCGGCAGCGGGCTGAGTGGGCCAGCGGCGTAAGATCAGCATTTTAATTTAATTTTAAATTAAGCTTCTTAAACATTTTGAAAATCTTGTTTATTTTACATACAATAATAGTTTAGTTATATAATATAGACTTATAACGAGAGACCTTCTAAAAAACGTTAAAATGTATTACCGGCACGCGAAACCTTAAGTCAAAGTGAATAAGTGAAGACTCGGCACACCACTTCTGAAAGGTTGCCGACCCCTGATATGCAAAGAATATATCCAAATCAAACTCCAAGTTCTCAAGCAGCATTTTTCTTTCTTTGCCTATGTGTACATTTTGATGATTATCAGTGGAAATATTTTTGTGTTGGTATGGTGAAATTGACATTTATTGACATTTACCAATAAAAATCTAATCATTCCAAGCCTGTACACGCTGTACAACATTCACATTGTGACAGGCAAACACATAAACGTGCTATATGTACAAAGGAAGGCACTACAGTATTGTGGCCACTAGATGGTGCCGCTATAATTTCTGACTAAAGCAATGGAAGCCTTGTGGTTTACAAAATTAATATTTTAAATGTCAATAAAACTTCAGAGTTCAAACATAGTTTGTTCCCTAGTTTATACCAATATTTACCCATAAGAAATATTTATTGACAATCAGAGCTAGCTTACTGCATGCTTTATGAACTCCGAACTAAAGAAAGTGAGGAAAAGCTAATTTTCCTATCTTTGGCCTATGAATTTATCCCCAAGTAGGATATTATTAAAATCAGTTTTGGTGCATTATATTAGAGCAGTTATCTCTGTACCAAAACACACACACACACACACACACACACACACACACACACACACACACACACACACATTTCTATTGCTTACTATGGTCAGAACAAACACCCCATTAAGTTTGGGGGTGTTTAAAGAATAATGGATGATATATTTTTCTTACCTTAGATTCCAGACATTGTTATGACTCTCATTAAGGGGACTTCTCTCTTTTGTTAGAAAGCTGAAGCCACCACTAAAGTCTGAGAAGAAAGCTGTTCTACTCCGGGCATGCTATAAAAGTGTCTTTTCTCTGCCTCCAGTAGAGATCATGTTAGCAGAGGCATGTGATAATATACAATGCCAACACCCAGAGGTAATCTGTCCTTTAAAAAAATACAGTCATAAAAGAAGCCCCATGTGTCTTTAATTTAGCAGTCCTCCTGGGGATGGTGACATATTGGGCCTGATAAGAAAAAATGTTGAGTCCTACTTACACTTTTTGACCAGCAGGATAATATTACAAGTTGAATATGATCCTGGATGCCAAGAAGCAGATATTGTCTATTGGATCATGGCAATGAAGAGCAAGTAGTCTAACTAGGCAACCCAGTCTGCAGAATTCAACTGATGTCTAATTAAAGAGACAAAACCTGTTAGTAAGAGATAGCACATGGCAAGGTGTGCAATCAGCCAATGTATGCACACCTGGGTCTGTGTGCTAAGGATGCATCTGTTCTGCTTAGTCTCAAATTACTTCACCACTAATAGAGCTAAAGGGAAATAATGGAATTGCACAGTTCCAGATTTACCAGGATTCTGGCTCTTTAGCAGACAACTGTTCTAATATCATAATAATAGGGGGTCTTCTCTTAGCTAGGGAAGGACAGGAAAAAAATATTATTATCCCGATGACACAATTTCATATTTAAATGGTGAGTTCTTTTTCTCACTTTCTGACTTGGTGCGTATGTAGCCCAGTGCGTATGTAGCAATTTAGCTGTTATTCATCTGGCTTTGTATCAGAATCTCTGCTGAGAATGGCAAACTTATTTCACATCTTGTTCTTAGAAGGAATTTAAGGCAGATTGCCAGAAAATAATATCAGAGGGGTAGCCGTGTTAGTCTGGATCTGTAAAAAGCAACAGAGTCCTGTGGCACCTTATAGACTAACAGGCCTATTGGAGGTTAGTTCAATCAGGGAGGATGAGGCCCTCTTCTAGCAGTTGAGGTGTGAACACCAAGGGAGGAGAAACTGCTTTTGTAATTGGCTAGCCATTCACTGGCCAATCCTCCCTGACTGAACTAACCTCCTTATCTCTAGACTGATTCTTGTCTGAATATTTATATCTACCTCTGGAAATTTCCACTACATGCATCTGACGAAGTGGGTATTCACCCACGAAAGCTTATGCTCCAATACATCTGTTAGTCTATAAGATGCCACAGGAATCTTTGTCGCTTTTTACAGAAAATAATAGTGAGTGCATATATCTGAAGCAGAGAAATAATTATTCCTATTTATCAGATCAGAAAACTTTCCCTGTGTATCGTAGGTGCTTATATGGCCCCCATTACCAGGTGTCTGAGCACCACACAATTTTTAATGTATTTATCCTCACAACACCCCTGTAAGGTAGGGAAATGCTATTATCCCTATTTTACAGATAGGGAACTGAGGCATAGAGAGACTAAGGAACTCATCCTATCTCTCTAAAGAAGTATTTCTACACCTCACGTTGCTTGTAGCATGTCAGATTGTATGACACTGACTATTGTACTGCCTCTTCCTCTAGTCTCTGTACAAGGAAACTATAGATGCCTTGAGAGGAATGCTTGAGGGTTTGGTATTTGAATGTCCTGTGGAGGCCCAGAAGATTTTGGAGGTAAGCAGTAGTGGGGCATCCAAGAGAGGAAAAGAGAATTATAGATGAGAGATTAAACAATCAAGGTTCAACTGTCCCCTCTGAGTTCAGGGCTGAATTAAGACAATCTAGGGCTCTAGGCACACCACAACATGGGAGCTCTATGCCCCAGCATCTTGACCCTATCCCCCCATCAAAGGGAATGGCAGTGGCAGGGAGCTCCCTCTCTTGTCCCAAAGAGGCAGGGACAGTCATATGGGACCCCTGAGACCCTCAAGATCAGCATCAGAACCCCATTATGCTGGAGAGAAGCAGGGAGGGCCTCTTAATCCCAGAGAGACAGGGATGGCAGTAAAGGGCCTTCCTAGTACTTAGCCTAGCAGCCAGAGTATATCTGGTTAGGTGGGTGGTCTGGGCCCACTCTTCTCTTTCTGCCATACATAGAGTACTTTGCTGGTATGTTTTGGCAGGATGGTTTGTGTTCCCTTGGAGTTTATACCCCATTGAGATGCACGGAGCAGTTCACACCTCTGAGAACTGTTGTTTCAGGCTCTTTGCAGACGCAGGCGGGCATCTCTACAACACTATGCTCAGATCATGTTTTCAAACTTTTCTTAACAATCATGAAAGCTGAGCTTCTGCCCTGATGAGACAACTCCAAGAGTTGGGGTCCTGGGCACAAGCCTATAGGTCCAATTTTTAACTGTATTTAAGCATCTCATTTTCAGAAGTGATTTAGGCACTTAGGAGCCCAATGAAATTTTGGCTCCTATGTGCCTAAATCCCTTTTGATACATAGGCTCCTAAATCAGTTGCTCATTGCAATGCTGTGTGCAGCAATGCCTAAATACCTTTAAAAATCTGGGCCACAGTGTTTATGCCTTAATTAGCCCTCCCATACTCTTCTCTTTTCAGAGATTATATGTTAGAGAGATTATAAGGGTACGTCTTCACTACCCGCCATATCAGCGGGTAGTAATCGATTTATCCGGGATCGATATATCGCGTCTTGTTAAGACGCGATATATCGATCCCCGAACGCGCTCACCGTCGACTCCGGAACTCCACCAGAGCGAATGGCGGTAGTGCAGTCGACGGGGGAGCCGCGGCCGTTGATCCCGCGCCGTGTGGACCCCAGGTAATTCGATCTTAGATACTTCGACTTCAGCTACGCTATTCGCGTAGCTGAAGTTGCGTATCTTAGATCGATCCCCCCAGCGTAGCCCAGCCCTAATACTGCAGGGCACAGGGGTGCTGGAACAATTTGTATTGTGGGGGTGCTGAGAGCCATTGAATCAAACTGTAAACCCTGTATATGATAGAAACCACTTCAAGCCAGGGGGTGCGGCAGCACCCCTAGTTCCAGCTCCTATGTCAGGGTGTTAGAACAATCTAATGTATGTAAAAGAAATGTCAACACTTTTATAACAACTGAGTAATATACTTCCCTCCTCTTCCCTCTCTGAAGCTCTTTCCCCCAGATCTTGACTTGTAGGCAGGAGAGACGTTCTCCCCCCACAAATCTCACTCTCCCTAGAAAAGTTGGGCAGGATAAGCCTCCTATGTGGTATTACCTTAATTTCCAGAGATAAAAATAGACTTCATTTTATACCCTATCAAATTCTGAATCCACTGACTACGATTCAGAGCGAAGGAAGGAGCCACTCTTTGGCAGAGCAGATTATTATGCCAGTCTTTCTTCTCAGTGGAACTATATTATAGGATGGATTTCTGGAAAATACAGAAGAGAATCCTCTTTCAGAAAACCCATAAACTTTATTTACATAGAGAGGAGAATGCTACGTTTTTTAATCTGACCCACCACTAGACAAAGGACCCACCACATCCTCAGCTGGTGTAAATCAGAGAAGTTTCTCTGAAGTCAGTGGCACTACTCCAGTTTACACCAGCTACTGGCAGATTTGGGCCACAATCTTTTAGGAGTTTACTGTTTTTGTGAGCAGTGATCTCCTTCATTTTTTCCTACAGTACCTCGAGCCCTGGCTAATCTCCAGAAAGGATCATGAGCGGGAACGAGCAATGTGGTGCAGTGCCCGGATCCTAAGATGTGTGGCCAAGCTTCCCAATTTTGACGTGAGTAACCCTTCACCTGTACTGACCTGACTCAGTAAAGAACATACACTTCAGCACATACATTTGCCCAAATAAGCAGCCTACTACTCACAGAACAAACAACAAAATGTAGGACCTGATACTGCATCTATTGAAGTCAGTAGGAGCTTTGCCAGTGATTTCAGTGGACTCAAGCTCTGATAGATTTTATTTTTCTGACAAATTATCCTGAAATCCTTACTGGCACTGTGTCTGCTCAGACTTCTCCCTGGAGAAGTTATTCACTTCAATCCATTCCCCAAAGTGATGTCAATGTAAAGTCAATGCAAACAGCATTGGTCTTTCAAAACTTCTCAGGGCAAGAAAAAAAGTTATTTCCTCTCCTGTTTAGGCTGTTTTTTGTTGAATCTTTTTGTCTTGCAATAATATTTATGGCAGTTGTACCACCAGCTTTACTATGGAATTTAATCACCCACAAAGCTGGTTGTTGCCTTGTATAATCCTAACCCAAAATATATTGGTATTCCTTAAGTGTACTGAATGGTGCTGCAGAAACAAGAAATACATATCAATGGTTTCTAAACTGCTAGACAAAAAACTTCACTATACAGGTAACATTATAAGTAAGTATCATTTAATTAAATATAACATCATAGTTATATGAAACGTTTGAGACAAGTTTTTGTAAACAACTTTAAATATGGCCCAGTATCAACACCCATCTCCGTCTACCCACAACCCCCCCCCCCACTTCACTCCAAAATGTATCTCCTCTCCATTTCCAATAGTAACCATAAAACCTCATCTCATATTCTGTGTATAATAAAGATGGATCTGAGCTGAGAAATCTGAATCTGAACTTTCCCAAAGTTTACAGGGTGGTGGTTTTTGGTTTGGGTCCATGTGTAGTAATCACCAGCCTAGAAGCCAATTATATCCAGAGTCATGTATATCCAGAGAGTCAGTGCAGCTTCTATCTGGTAGATCCACTATTGGCATGGTTATCTCATTAAGGCAATTGCAAGAAAAGTGTCAAGAACAAGAAAATCCTCTCTGTGGATTTCATCGATCTTATGAAGGATTTTAACCTGGTCAGAAGAAAGGGCCACTTCCAACTATTAGAGATATTGGTTGCCCCTCGATCCTCCTCAGTCTTTTTCAGTACTTCCATGATGGCATGAAGGCTCAAGTCCAGTGTGATGGTGATCAGTCTGACAGTTTTTTGAAAGCTGCTGGGCTGTCAAACTGGGAGGTGTTTTGGCACCTGGTATATTCCTCTCTCTGCTGCTTTGTCATGCTTTCTCATCTAGCACCAAGGGGTTTACGTTTTCATGCAAAATTAGATGGAAAACTCCGCAACATTGCATGTCTAAGAGGAAAAAGCAAAGTCAGACATCTGCTGCTAAGAGAACTTATTTTCACTGATGATGCAGTTCTTGTCACGCACAGTGAAGAGGAGCTCCATCAACTTTCCATCAGCTTGTGAGGAATTTGGACTAAGCATCAGTCTAAAGAAGACAAAGATTATGGCACAAGGTGTGTTGAAAACATGATCCACCAGAACTTCTAATAGTAGTACCTAGCTTGAAGTTGTGGCACAAGTTCTGCTCTCTAGAATCAATTGTATTGAATAACTTCTCTCTAGATGGTGAGCTTAATGTTCACACCTGAAAGGCAGCCACCACATTCAGCCTACTAACCAAGCGTGGGTGACAGGGAACCGACACTGAACACCAAGATACAGGTTTCCATGTGTGCATTTTGAGCATGCTGCTGTATGGTGGCAAGACCTGGACCGGCCACAGCAGGCATGAGAGAAGGCTAAATACCTTCCATGTGTGCTGTCTTCACCATATTCTAAATATCAAGTGGGAAACCAAAGTTCCTGATGCTGAAATACTTTAGGGGAAAAAAATGACCAAGTCTAATCCCTATTCTCAAACACAGATATCTCTATGGGTTTGGTCATCTGCACCAGATGGATGATGGGTGCATTCCAAAGGATTGCCTATATAAGGAACCTGTGGATATCCACTCAAAGGCCACTAGGCCAGCCTAGGCTCAGGTTCAAAAGTGTTTGCAAAAGGGACTAGAAAACTTTCAACATTGACATCAGAAGTGGGTGAGATACAGCTAGCAACAGACTAGTAGTGCACTGGCTTCATCTTCTGGCCCTACGCTTTACACCTGCATTGTCTGTGGCAAGGACCATTGCTTGAGAATCAGACTTTTTAGCCACTTGCGATGCTGCTGCATGACGCATAGCAACATAACTGCTTTAGCACTTACACCATCATCTTTCGATATGGACGGTTGCCATTCATAAACCAACTACTACGAACCTTATATCAGCTTGGCTATTTTTTAGTTCACCTAACCATTCATGGAGAAACACACCAACATCTCTCACCTATATACAGTAAAGAAACCTCCTTCTTGATCTTCCATTCCACTCCTTCTTGAGCTTCCATTCCACTGAGAACCCAATTTTCTTCATTTACCTTCAACATATAGAGTAGAAATCCTATTCTGTATACCTTCTCCATCCTCCCCACATGGCTCCATCTAGAAACAGGCCTGATATCTGCTACACAGATTCTCTGCAGTTACCAGAGAGCCACAATCATTGAGGCACCCATGTAGAATATATTACATTTTCACTTGTTGTCAATGAGGTGAACAGTTTCTAAAGTTATTGGTCCCTTGTACAATGCCAGTCGTGCAAAGGGGGTTTAAAGCTGCCCTAAGTGGGCAGTTGGATATTCCTCTGGCATGAGGGAATTCAGGAGAGATGTCAGGCTCTTAGAGCTGGCTTTAAGCCACTCCCTCACAGTGCTGTTTTATGCCCCAGCAAAAGTGACATGATAGGAGCATTCTATGCTCCATCAATCCCCACTGGTGTAAGAGCCCCACTTAGAGCAATCTTGAGGCTGTTCAAAGTTGTGCTGGGGACCAACCAAATCCCTAGAATTCTTGGGTATCAATGGGGAAGGAGAAAAAACACCCCTTGCTCTTCCCCTCAGGTGTGCGAAGTAGTACTCTAGTGCATCTTTGGGTCTGGCCCATTGTCATCATAGGCAGTGCTTCTAATACACCAGTATCTCCATTAGGTGGGTGGTGAGTAGCAGATTTAGATCACAGTGAAGACTGTGTGCAGAACCTTAATTTCTAATATTCAGGCTTTCAAACTATTTTATTTTTAACTACAATATGCTAATTTGAGACTATAGCTGAAGCAACATATTGTGTTAGGAGGGAAATGCTTAAAACACACAACAAACATTTATTCAGAATTCATTCTTATTAAATAAAAACAATACGTCTCTAACTAACCCTACGACAGGACCACCCCAGCCTCTGGGCCTGATTCCAGTCTCATGCAGTGTATGTTAAGAGGGAGAGCACTGAAATCACCTGTGTCGCATTGGTGAGGTGTGTCAAATCACCCACAGGCTCTTCAGAAACAAACTGGGAAAGCTTCAAGGCTCACACTGCATTCTTAGAGCTTGCCTATACTGGCCTCTTTTCTCTGAAATTTCCACCTTGCTAACACTAGTGCAGTTCCCCAACATGTAAAATTGTATGTAGTCAGAATAATAGCGTTTTGGCCCTTGTTTGCCCAGGTGTAAATGACTAAACACAAGGTGCAGGGAAGCAGAGAATCAGGCCCTTTACCTTTGTGTTGATGATGACTCTTTGTTATTGGATATCCTGTTTGATTATGGGGCTTTTGTTGGCATATTTAAATGCCATAAACGTTTTCAGTGTTTAAAGATACCCAGATTTTATAAGCACAGTAATGTACTCCACAGTGTGTGCTCGGCAGCCAATCTACACACACCCATCATAAGCGTGTTAACAGGCACAAGGCCCAGGTATGTCCATATATTCCCTGATGATCACACACCCTTTATATGTTATCTATTGCTAATTGGCTTCTTCTCTTTTTAATTAGACATCAATTGAATTCAGCAGACTGGGTCGCCTGGTTAGGCTGCTTGCCCTTCGATGCCATGACCCTGTGGACAACATCTGCTTCTTGGCAGCCCGGGCAGTATACAACTTGTATTGTATCCAGCTGGTTAAAAAGCGTAAGTAAACACCCTTTTTCTACATCACTGGAAACTGAAAACTTCCTCCTTGGAGCTAACCCTTACAAGCCTTTCTTATTATTACCAACAGATTAGTTTCAAAGTCCTAATGTAATCATTTCTGTTATTTTATAGCGCGGCATTGCATCATCAGGAAAGTAGTGAAATGGGCTACAGCTGCTGCTATTTATTTATTTATTTATTTTTTAGGATACGTTTCCAGTTGAGCCCACAGTGCCCTGCATGGAGTACAGAGACATGGCTCCCTGCCTTGATGAGCTTATCAGTGCTGGAACAGAACTGTTGTGCCTGGGAGTGTCATTGAAATAGATGCATGTTTCCCTGAGGGCGGTGGAGGGATAAGGGAAGGGAAATGAAAGGGAAAGAGCAAAGTACACAGAGAAATGAAATACAATACACCTCTACCCCGATATAACGTGACCCGATATAACATGAATTCGGATATAATGTGGTAAAGCAGTGCTCCAGCGGGGCGGGGCTGCGCGCTGCAGCGGATCAAAGCAAGTTCGATATAATGCAGTTTCACCTATAACGTGGTAAGATTTTTTGGCTCCCAAGGACAGTGTTATATCGGGGTAGAGGTGTATATGCAGTTGTTTATAACAAGTATCTAGTATTAAGGTCATATTTGTCAAACTGAGGAGTACCTCGCCCTGGGAGGGCTTGAAGGAGTAGCTGTGGGGTAGGAAGAAAGTGTGGACAAGCCTCCCAATCATTCTCCAGAATCTCTGCTTTCATTCAAAAAAAAAAAAAAAAAAAAAATCGCTGGCCATTATGGTTTGAAAAGAAAACCTTGAAAATATGTTTACCAAGTATAACCAATGTAGAGGTGTATGCCGGAGCTTGCAGAGACCCAGAAACAATATCTCTGAGGTGTGAACTGTGCCATTCATTTCAATGGGTGCTAATTTGGGTGCCAATATTGATATTTTTTGTGTCAACATTGTTAACTATAGGTTTCAGAGTAACAGCCGTGTTAGTCTGTATCCGCAAAAAGAAGAACAGGAGTACTTGTGGCACCTTAGAGACTAACAAATTTATTAGAACATAAGCTTTCGTGGACTACAGCCCACTTCTTCGGATGCATATAGAATGGAACATATATTGAGGAGATATATATACACACATACAGAGAGCATAAACAGGTGGGAGTTGTCTTACCAACTCTGAGAGGCCAATTAATTAAGAGAAAAAAAAACTTTTGAAGTGATAATCAAGCTAGGCCAGTACAGACAGTTTGATAATAGGTGTGAGAGTACTTACAAGGGGAGATAGAGTCAATGTTTGTAATGGCTCAGCCATTCCCAGTCCTTATTCAAACCGGAGTTGATTGTGTCTAGTTTGCATATCAATTCTAGCTCTGCAGTCTCTCTTTGGAGTCTGTTTTTGAAGTTTTTCTGTTGTAATATAGCCACCCGCAGGTCTGTCACTGAATGACCAGACAGGTTAAAGTGTTCTCCCACTGGTTTTTGAGTATTTTGATTCCTGATGTCAGATTTGTGTCCATTAATTCTTTTGCGTAGAGACTGTCCGGTTTGGCCAATGTACATGGCAGAGGGGCATTGCTGGCACATGATGGCATATATCACATTGGTAGATGTGCAGGTGAACGAGCCCCTGATGGTATGGCTGATGTGATTAGGTCCTATGATGATGTCACTTGAATAGATATGTGGACAGAGTTGGCATCGGGGTTTGTTACAAGGATAGGTTCCTGGGTTAGTGGTTTTGTTCAGTGATGTGTGGTTGCTGGTGAGTATTTGCTTTAGGTTGGGGGGTTGTCTGTAAGCGAGGACAGGTCTGTCTCCCAAGATCTGTGAGAGTAAAGGATCATCTTTCAGGATAGGTTGTAGATCTCTGATGATGCGCTGGAGAGGTTTTAGTTGGGGGCTGAAGGTGACAGCTAGTGGTGTTCTGTTATTTTCTTTGTTGGGCCTGTCTTGTAGGAGGTGACTTCTGGGTACTCGTTTGGCTCTGTCAATCTGTTTTTTCACTTCAGCAGGTGGGTATTGTAGTTTTAAGAATGCTTGATAGAGATCTTGTAGGTGCTTGTCTCTATCCGAGGGATTGGAGCAAATGCGGTTATATCTTAGAGCTTGGCTGTAGACAATGGATCGTGTGGTGTGTCCTGGATGGAAGCTGGAGGCATGCAGGTAAGTGTAGCGGTCAGTAGGTTTCCGGTATAGGGTGGTATTGATGTGACCATCGCTTATTAGCACAGTAGTGTCCAGGAAATGGACCGCTTGTGTGGATTGATCTAGGCTGAGGTTGATGGTGGGATGGAAATTATTGAAATCATGGTGAAATTCCTCAAGGGCTTCTTTTCCATGGGTCCAGATGATGAAGATGTCATCAATGTAGCGCAAGTAGAGTAGGGGCGTTAGGGGACGAGAGCTAAGGAAGCGTTGTTCTAAGTCAGCCATAAAAATGTTGGCATATTGTGGGGCCGTGCGGGTACCCATAGCAGTGCCGCTGACTTGAAGGTATATATTGTCCCCAAATGTGAAATAGTTGTGGGTGAGGACAAAATCACAAAGTTCAGCCACCAGGTTAGCTGTGACATTATCAGGGATACTGTTCCTGATAGCTTGTAGTCCATCTTTGTGTGGAATATTGGTGTAGAGGGCTTCTACGTCCATAGTGGCCAGGATGGTGTTTTCTGGAAGATCACCGATGGATTGTAGTTTCCTCAGGAAGTCAGTGGTGTCTCGAAGATAGCTGGGAGTGCTGGTAGCGTAGGGTCTTAGGACAGAGTCTACATAACCAGACAAGCCTGATGTTAGGGTGCCAATGCCTGAGATGATGGGGCGTCCAGGATATCCAGGTTTATGGATCTTGGGTTTATGGACCTCTGAACAGCATACTAACCCACAGAATCCTCCCTACCAGCACTACAAAAAAAAGGATTCTGCATGGACTCCTCCGGACGGTCGAAACAACAGACTGGATTTCTACATAGATTGCTTCCGTCAACGTGCAAAGGCTGAAATTGTGGAAAAGCAACATCACTTGCCACATAACCTCAGCCATGCTGAACACAACGCCATCTACAGCCTCAGAAACAACCCTGACATCATAATCAAAAAGGCTGACAAAGGAGGTGCTGTCGTCATCATGAATAAATTGGAATATGACCAGGAGGCTGCTAGACAGCTCTCTAACACCACATTCTACCGGCCATTATCCTCTGATCCCACTGAGGATTATCTAAAGAAACTACACCATCTGCTAAAAAAACTCCCTGACAAAGCACAGGAACAAATCCGTACAGACACATGCCTAGAACCCCGACCAGGGGTATTCTATTTGCTACCCAAGATCTATAAACCTGGATATCCTGGACGCCCCATCATCTCAGGCATTGGCACCCTAACATCAGGCTTGTCTGGTTATGTAGACTCTGTCCTAAGACCCTACGCTACCAGCACTCCCAGCTATCTTCGAGACACCACTGACTTCCTGAGGAAACTACAATCCATCGGTGATCTTCCAGAAAACACCATCCTGGCCACTATGGACGTAGAAGCCCTCTACACCAATATTCCACACAAAGATGGACTACAAGCTATCAGGAACAGTATCCCTGATAATGTCACAGCTAACCTGGTGGCTGAACTTTGTGATTTTGTCCTCACCCACAACTATTTCACATTTGGGGACAATATATACCTTCAAGTCAGCGGCACTGCTATGGGTACCCGCACGGCCCCACAATATGCCAACATTTTTATGGCTGACTTAGAACAACGCTTCCTTAGCTCTCGTCCCCTAACGCCCCTACTCTACTTGCGCTACATTGATGACATCTTCATCATCTGGACCCATGGAAAAGAAGCCCTTGAGGAATTTCACCATGATTTCAATAATTTCCATCCCACCATCAACCTCAGCCTAGATCAATCCACACAAGCGGTCCATTTCCTGGACACTACTGTGCTAATAAGCGATGGTCACATCAATACCACCCTATACCGGAAACCTACTGACCGCTACACTTACCTGCATGCCTCCAGCTTCCATCCAGGACACACCACACGATCCATTGTCTACAGCCAAGCTCTAAGATATAACCGCATTTGCTCCAATCCCTCGGATAGAGACAAGCACCTACAAGATCTCTATCAAGCATTCTTAAAACTACAATACCCACCTGCTGAAGTGAAAAAACAGATTGACAGAGCCAAACGAGTACCCAGAAGTCACCTCCTACAAGACAGGCCCAACAAAGAAAATAACAGAACACCACTAGCTGTCACCTTCAGCCCCCAACTAAAACCTCTCCAGCGCATCATCAGAGATCTACAACCTATCCTGAAAGATGATCCTTTACTCTCACAGATCTTGGGAGACAGACCTGTCCTCGCTTACAGACAACCCCCCAACCTAAAGCAAATACTCACCAGCAACCACACATCACTGAACAAAACCACTAACCCAGGAACCTATCCTTGTAACAAACCCCGATGCCAACTCTGTCCACATATCTATTCAAGTGACATCATCATAGGACCTAATCACATCAGCCATACCATCAGGGGCTCGTTCACCTGCACATCTACCAATGTGATATATGCCATCATGTGCCAGCAATGCCCCTCTGCCATGTACATTGGCCAAACCGGACAGTCTCTACGCAAAAGAATTAATGGACACAAATCTGACATCAGGAATCAAAATACTCAAAAACCAGTGGGAGAACACTTTAACCTGTCTGGTCATTCAGTGACAGACCTGCGGGTGGCTATATTACAACAGAAAAACTTCAAAAACAGACTCCAAAGAGAGACTGCAGAGCTAGAATTGATATGCAAACTAGACACAATCAACTCCGGTTTGAATAAGGACTGGGAATGGCTGAGCCATTACAAACATTGACTCTATCTCCCCTTGTAAGTACTCTCACACCTATTATCAAACTGTCTGTACTGGCCTAGCTTGATTATCACTTCAAAAGTTTTTTTTTCTCTTAATTAATTGGCCTCTCAGAGTTGGTAAGACAACTCCCACCTGTTTATGCTCTCTGTATGTGTGTATATATATCTCCTCAATATATGTTCCATTCTATATGCATCCGAAGAAGTGGGCTGTAGTCCACGAAAGCTTATGTTCTAATAAATTTGTTAGTCTCTAAGGTGCCACAAGTACTCCTGTTCTTCTTATTGTTAACTATTTCACTGCTGAATGTATGTAAGGGGAGGAAGTGTATTTTGAAGATCTCAGTTTACTCTGAGTAACTGCTCAATTTGGGGAGGCATTTAGCAATGTGAGATGGGGCTGAGGGGGGGGCCAAGATTGGTTTAATTTTCCTGAAGGCTGGGAAGCTCAGTTTCAAAAGGAAAACATTATGTTAAGGGAAGGAATATCTCCGAATGCAGCCCATTTTCCCGATTAAATAATGATTCACAGGCTGATATGAGTCCAGTGAATAGTGCTCATACACTATATACAAGGGCAAGGCTTGTGTTATATCCCTCACCAGCTATTCTACTCAGTTTTGAACCAACTGTAGACTTGTCTCCAGCTAGAATCATGGCCACATTCAGATACATTAACAAGAACGGAAAGAAATGTCACCTAATTGAGAAATGACAAATGACACAAATGTGTGTATCTGTTCCAGAGCTTGAGAAGGGACATGGAGTGGAGAAGGTAGACACGCTAAAAAATCTGGGAACATACAGTCCCTCTGTGTTCTACAACAACACCTCACAAATCGCTAAGGTAATTACACTCAATGCACTGAACAATGAAAGGTGTTTTCCCTATGTGAGTATTATAGAGCATTGACCACAGCTCCATAGTGAAGGATGCAGCTACATATCATTATAAGCCCTATTTGAACTCCCCTTCAACTTTGGCTAGGAAAATTGATTTTTCCTAATTTTGCATTTACTGTGAAGGCCAAGGAAGCTTTTTCTTTTGAAAAAAATTGGCCAAAGTGGTTTTTTGAGTTACAGGTAATGAAAAATTAACCTGATTTTGGAGTTGCTCAACAACAGTTATAGTATCAGTATGGCTATTCAAAATTTTTCCATTGATACTGTTAATCAACTGAAAAACAGGGGTTTTGACCAAACAATTTTTGTGTGTGTGACAAATGTCTGGTTTGCGCAGAAAACTTGGAATTTTCATCAGAAAACAAAATACCCCAAACCAAAAACTTTTTGGCTGAAAACCAAAAAGTTTGATTTGGAAATGCCTTATTGGAGTTGTAGTTCACGTTCCTCATGCTCCCATTCTCTTCTGTGTGCTGGGATCCCCTGCTGGACTACATCTCCCATGTAGGCAGGCCGTTTGTCTGGCTTAAAGCCGGACAGTCCTGTTTTTCTATGGTTTGTTCCCTGTGCGGTACTGAGGCAAAACCAGGAATGTTTATCTGATGCGATGCACAGAAGATGCCATTTTGAAGAGCACACTGTCTCGCCCTTGCCAGGTGACCTCACACGCATATCTCATGCAAAGTCATGCCTGGCGGGGGTAGGGTTCTCATCAAAATGGCATAATCTGTGCAGTGTGACATGAGTTTACGCCAGTGTGGTTGGGCCCACACCATTCCTGGAAGTAATGCAATGTTCAGTATTCTGGGGATGTGTCAGTAGTCAACCTACTCCCATGATGCATGTGGCGAGAAGACTCCTATTACACACCACAGGGGATTAGCAAGAAAGGAGACGGCAGTGAATATGGAGAGATGTAATCTGGCCAGTGAGACCTGCCCATGGAGGGAGAATCCGGGCATGAGGTGTGTGAACTACAACTTGATGGGGAACCAATGCAGCACAGAAGGGTGTATTTAATGTCAAACCAAAATGAAATGTTTTGATTAGTAAACGTTGAACCATTTTGTTTTGATTGGAAATGTCAGAATGAAATGGTTCAACCTTTCCTAATTGAAATTTTTGGCCAAAATGTTTCAGTTTTTGATTTTTCAACAGCTTAAATTTTCTGTGTGTGAGAGGAAACCTCATTTCCCAACTAGATCTAATTATAAGACCTATTTTCACATTCTTTGTAACTTAACACAGAAATATTATTTTTATCTAAAAATATGAATATTTTCAGAGTAAAGATGAGGAGAAAGGATGGTCTTATGGTTAAGGCTTTGGACTAGACATCAGGAGAGCCAGGTTCAGTTCCCAGCTCTGCCATGGAATTCCTCTGATAGCCTGGGCAAGTCCCTTGGTTGTCTTTTGATTCCTTATCTGTAAAATGGATACAATACCTCCCTACTTCATACCAGTGCTGTGAGGATAAGTTCATAATATTTGTGAAGCACTTGGATAACAAGGTGATTAGGACCATATACTGTGCATATTTACACAGTGTTTACTGTAATTCTTTGAAATGTTTTGAGATGGTTTACTCAGTGACCAACTTTTTGGGGGTTTCTTGAACAGAGAGCGAAAAAAGCTTGATTGATTTATATTGTACATTCAGTTAAAAATCTAGTGCATATGCTCATTTAAAATATTTCAGAAAGACATATTTACAGAAACTGTCATTTGGTAATGAGATGCATGCTTTATAAAATCTGCGTGGCCCCACAGTATCTATGCAGAGCAAGGACAGGTAGGGAAGAGGCAGGAGCTCTGTGGAGTTCCTAAGTAGGCTCGGTGAGGTGTTTGGGAATTCTAGGACGAGCAGTGATGGGGACTTGGTAAAACACCTCAACTCTACCTTTGCCCCCCACTTTTTTATAAACATGGGACTTAACGTACAAACAGTTTTGTTGCCTTTTAATTAAGGCTGCTACTTAATATTATTGCTGAAACACCTATATACCAAGACATTTTCAATTAAAAATTTCAAAGCATCTAAAATATGAAAATGGATCCTTGAAGGATGTTGGATAAACATTCAAATATCCCCACAGTTCATGTGATTTCCTAGGTCCCAAGCATACCCATCTCTTCTTCCTTTCAAAACTGAATTTTGTCTGTTAGTTGGTCGCTCCAGCTCTGGTGACAGCAGGAACTGTGTTACCATGACATGCTCTTCTCTGTTTGTTTTAGGCTTTTGCAGAATATTTTACCCCACTTCAGCTAACAAATCTGGTTCTGACAGCACTTGATGGTTTGACAGATCCCAGGGAGAAAATATCTCGGGCAGCTGGAGAACTGCTCAGCGCAATTCTGGAAGAACGGGGAGCTGATCTGGAGAAGGTAGGAGATGGTGAGAGAGGCCGCTATTAGAATTCCCTGTTCTGGAGCCCGGAGGTGCGGCTGCCGGCTCCCTGTGCTGAAATTGTCCATTGTCTTAGTTCCAATGCACTTTGTAAGAAAGTCGTGAAATGGCTCCTCTTTTCGGGGAACCAGAATCTGGGTGCATATGTTGTTTTTGCTGAGGTGCTGCCAGTCCCTCATATTATAGTTAAAAGTGTAGATTAGGGTGGTTTATGGATCCACAATAATGACTCTATAGGTAAGCCCATAAAGTAGCTTCTATTATAAGCCCAATTTTGAAGCCTTTCTAGATTTCTGAGGGGCAGGGACCTCCTTTCTTCCTGAAATTTCTCATGCTTCCTCTTGGGCCAGTTTGGTTTGTACATTGAGAAATAAAAAGAAGAAAGGATTTGGACAATTTTTAGTAAGGCTATAAGGAAAATACTGTAGTTGTTAGATGTGAAAATTTGAAACTGGGAATTTTCTGAAGTTCTCCGCAAACTTCATAGTCTTTGAGAAATGCATGAAGGGACTTATAAGCAAGGAGAGGATATCTTTAAAGGTTAAAGTTCAGTGATACAAAATAGTTAGGACAAAGCAGTATCAGCATTTCTATTACACACCTGATTTTGATGCCCCATCACTCCAAAACAAGTACTCCACTCCATCACTCCAAAATACTCCTTTCCCCCTGAAATTTAGCATATGTGCTCTCTTGGCTGGGGAAGACTGAGGTGAATCAGACAAGATATGTTTGATTTATGATTTTGAAAAAAAGATATATTTTCTGCTTTTAGCAGATGTTCTGACTTTGCTTTTCTTGAAATTTTGTATCTGACAAGTTGATCCACAGACTCCATTTTAGTCACTTGTTCTCAATGAGATCTGGTGCATAGACTGATGATAGAAGATTAGTATTGTTAATTGTGGAGTTATTAGCTGTGAATATTTACACCTCTGAGAGCTGTGTGAGGATTATGGAGTTTATAAACTTCTTGCTAGTTTTTGTTGAGCTGGTAAAGTCAATAAACTGAATAACATTGGACTGAGGTGGTGGCAAACTTTGCAGCAGGAACATAGCACCCACCCATGATACTGGGGAGAACTTGTGTGGATCCATAACACTGCTAGGGAGAAGGGAGACAAAATGAGCCTCCAATTGATGTTTCTCCCCCACTGAATGATCTTCTGAGGACAGAGAAAAGAGAGAGAGAGAGTGAGTTACACCTGAAAGTAGAGTAAAGGTAGTAAAGGAGTCAGGAAAGCTGATACACACTGTATCCTATTCATACTAGAGAAATATTCAGCAAACAGGCTGAGGCCTTACCACATCCCCATAGAGCAGTGGTTCTCAAGCTAGGGCCACCGCTTGTTCAGGGAAAGCCCCTGGCGGGCCGGGCTGGTTTGTTTACTTGCCACGTCCGCAGGTTTGGACGATTGCGGCTCCCACCGGCCGCGGTTCGCCACTCCAGGTCAATGGGGGCTGCAAGAAGTGGCACGGGCCGAGGGATGTGCTGGGACCCCTTCCTGCAGCCCCCATTGGCCTGGAGCGGCGAACTGCGGCCAGTGGGAGCCACGATCGGCCGAACCCGCGGACGCAGCAGGTAAACAAACCGGCCCGGCTCGCCAGGGGCTTTCTCTGAACAAGCGGCGGCCCTAGTTTGAGAACCACTGCCATAGAGGACAGAAGAGAGGCACTTTCATTGTCATTCACTTGTGAAAAGGGGTTCTAAACAGGGTTTGCAGTAGTTATACTATATACATTAGATGGAAATGTAGGGTTATAGTTAAGGTGATTTGTGAATCCTTAACTTGTTCAATTCCATGACTTTCAAAAGATTTTTTTTCATGAACCACAACCTTCTAATGAGATTCTTATGGTCTATGGCATATGTGTGTGTAAGTGAAAGGAAATATTATCATTCTTTATTCCAATTTCTGCAGCTTTAATTGTAAAGGGGATGTCCGTAGCCTGTGGGGAGGTGCAGCTTCCTATGGAATGAGAGTTAGTTCAAGATACAAAATGTTATAGAGGGGTCATATTGTCCTCTCTCCCAACGAGACTTTAGATTTCCGCCACTGATTGTTGTTCTGTCTTAATCTGAAATAAGCCATGTAACAGAAAAATGTTTGCTATTTTGGGGAGGGTATGTGTGTGTGTGTGCGCGCGCGCGCGTATATGTATGTATATGTGTGTGTGTGTGTATGTATGTGTTTGTATATACACATACATATATATGTGTGTCTCTGTGTGTGTATATATACACATACATATATGTGTGTGTGTGTATGTATATATATAAAATTATTTGTATAAAAGACATAAGTAAGTGTGGGTGAGTGGGTAGGTAGAAAAATTCCAACTGTAACTCTGCCTACCCAAAAAAGGATTTTGTCTGGGAATATATTTACCTATCTGGTGTTTCTCTGGGAGTCCCCTGCACTCCAGAAATTGACCTGTTTTGTTCTTTTGGAAGGTGTCTTCTCTGGAGAGGGGAACTCATCCTATTGCTGAGTGATTAACACTGTGGGACTGAGATTTAAACTCACCAGGAGAGGGAAATAGAACAAGATCCCCCATTCCAAACATACAAACACATACACCCAAGTATAGGAAAAAACCTTTGACTGTGTTTTTCTTGCAGGTAGATGACACTCTGACTGGCATTTACAAGCGCCTCAGCCTCATCCATGAACCCATTACGAGGCAGGAAATGTTGAGGGCAGTGTGCTTCTTGGCTGGAAACAACACCAAGAAAGTGGTGCCTATCCTGTTGGACCACAATCTCCCATGGGACAGGTAGAAAGTTTGCCAATGCTCTTCCTGCCTTGGATCTCCAAATGTATGTTCCTTCTTTCTCTTTGTCTCAGCATTTTACGCACTCAGATTTCATGTTACTCTCCTCATTGCACTGGGTTGTGATTAGAGCTAGTTGAAAAATAGGATATAATTTTCACAAAAAAATTCATCTTCTATTTGGCAAAAGTTGAAATTTTAACAACAAATTCAGTCAATTTTAAAAAAGTTTTTGACCTGCTCTAGTTGTGATTAATTATTTGATGTGTTATAATCTATACTGTGTGATAGTTGACTGTATGGAAACGACATGGCTGGCTTTACTGGAAACCGTGAGACAGCCTACTTTCCTGGTGTAATAACACACAGTTGTGGCAAATGGAACCAGTGTCATGTCCATATGATTGGTGGGGAATCCCTTCTTCCTTCTTTTTTCCTTTCCCAGGACACATTGTTTCTTACTTCTCTGCTCTCTGACCCAGGGCATGATTCCACTCAAGACATCACCAATATATTTGGATAGGGAGACGAGTTCTAGCAGTATAGGTCTGATCCATGTAGAAGGTCCATTCATGAGGGATGCATCATATCTAGTGGTCTGAGCACAGAGCTAAGCATGAGACCCCTGGGTTCTTTACTCAGCTGTCAGTGTCTCATTGTTTGACCATGAGCAAATCACTTTATAGCTCTGAGACTCGGTTTCTTCATCTGTAAAATGCAGATAATTATACTTACTTACAGTACCGCACATAGGTGTTGTGAGGCTCGTTTCACTGCAGCCCTCTGAGATCTTTGAATGGAAGTTGTTATAGAAGTACAAAGTATTATTTTATTGGGCCTCTAAATTCGTAGCAACACAACTGAGCTATGGAGGTTCCTGGGCACCAGAAGAGAAACCACCCTCAATGTTCTTCAGTTGCTGATAACAATCCTGGAGGAGAAACCAGTCCAAAAAGTCAATAGCAGTATCTCGGATGATGAGACCTCCCTCCAGCCTGTTGCTGTGAGTACCCTAGCATTTCATAGGCTGTTTTTTTGACAGCAAAAGGTATAACTGGAAAAGCAAAGCCTTTAGGGTTGCTTTCTTTTTTAGTAGTATATAAGGGGGACACTCTGCCGTCCCCTCAGGGCCTGGAAAATTCCTCATTTGATCAGATTTATACTGGCCCTCCTTTTCCTTAAAGCCTTGAGATGAGCCTTGTGTCTGAGCATCTTGGGGAGTCAATTTAATACCCCCTTTGCATTCCTTTCTAAGGGTATGTCTATACTACCTGCCGGATCGGCGGCGGGCAGTGATCGATCCAGTGGGGGTTTATTTATCACATCTAGTCTAGACATGATAAATCGACCCCTGAGCACTCTCCCGTCGACTCCGGTACTCCACTGGTGCGAGAGGCGCAGGCGGAGTCATCGGGGGAGCGGCAGCAGTCGACTCACTGAAGTGAAGACAACACGGGGAGTAGATCTAAATACGTCGACTTCAGCTAAATTATTCACGTAGCTGAAGTTGCGTATCTTAGATCAATCCGCCCCCCCCCCCCCCCAGTAGACCAGGCCAAAGAAAGAAGAGTAACAGAATCTTCTTTTATCCTCTTCAGGTAACGTGTGCACTGTGTGAGATGCTCTCTGTCCCTGGCTGCAGAGATGCAGTGCAGGAACTTTACCCTCGCCTCTTGTTGGCAGTGCTTAGTCATGTCCAGCGAGTCATTGAGCAGAACCCATTAGAGAACATGGTGGTCTATAGGAAAGAGTGTGGCCAGGGGCACAGGCCCAAGGCATTCGATCCTTCCAGGTAATTACTAAAAAGTCAAGGTTCTTATTAGTCTGGTTGTAACTAATATAGTATTTCTGTTCTGATGAGCGTGTGTGGTTTATCTCACTGTGTGTTACATTTCCATGCAGTCAGCAGGGCTCCCTTACTTACAAAGAGTGGACAAAATGGATAGTCTCTATATCACGCAGACAGAAACTAAGGGCAATATCTGAGCAGAAATGAGAAGAAATGGCTCCCACAGTCCTTCTCCCATTACTTCAATATTCACACTTAGATTAAATAATCACTCAGCTCCCCTTGCCCATTTCTGGTCTCTCCACTCTCTTGTTAATATTACACAGGGTGCTGAGGATTCAGGTTATGTTATGTTATAATACAGTATCTGTGTCTTGGGGTTTCTACAGACTCATGTAGCTTCTAGGAGTGGCACTGATGTCACTCAGTAATACTGGAATTGTTTTGAATCTAGCTGTGCTCTGGAGGCTGTGAAGACCCTGCTCTCAGGCGCTGGTTACTTCGAGGTGTTAGACTATGTGGAGGAACACAGAGGGTGGGACCTGCTCTCCAGCCCCAGTGAATACTATTGTGGAATAATGGAGATCACAAGGTAAGAGACAAAAGCCACTCATTCATCAGCCTGGAACCAGTTGGGGTCTTTGTTCCAGGAACTTGCTACACAATTCATTTTTCACCTGATAACACACAGGTATGTTTGTGTCCTGTTGCAGTGCCATGGTGAAGCATTTCAAGCCTCTTCATCTGCACAGGATTTTTAACAAGCTGATCCCGCTGCTCAACAGTGAGAATGAGCATGATAAAATTATGTCCAGGGCCTTCTATGCTCAAGTAAGTTTCTTTAGCTATTTGCAGAGCTGGAGTTCTAGAGAGTATCTTGCTCCAGACCTATTCCAAAAGTGAATGGGGCATATGCACTAGAAGATTTCAACAGCAAGTCTTATTGGGATGGAGACAGATCACCTAGGAGATGGTTCTAGTTCTCTTGGACCATATTAAATGGCGCATTTTATCTGTGATTTTCACTTTTCAGTTCTTGGGGGTCATCTCTATTAAATGACCCCTAATCTAACTCAGTGAAAACCATCACTACCACCATTTCAGTAAGGGAGATTTCCCTTCAAATCTAAACATTACTCTGATCTTGAGAACAGCGGTTTATTCCAGAGCTCAAAATGGCTGGTTTAAACCTCTGGGTGAGGTGTGAGCTTTCTCGACATGGCACAATTTATTTCTCAGGAAAAAGATGATATCCACCCAGAGAATAGAACTGGAAAGTATGTTGTTAATTGGCTGCATCTCATTTTGTGTTGCTTGTAGCTTCTCTGGCACCGTTCTGTGGCCCAGAGTCTGGAACTCGACGTCTTGGCCCCCCTGAAAAAATGGATCCAAGAGCCAAATCCCATCATGAGGCTGTTGGGACTCAGAGGAATTAGTAATTTAGCTCTTCACCCAGGGAAGGTGAGAGATATATTATTCAATTATTAAACAAACCCCAGAAAAATACACTAGAAATGATGGTGACGCAGAACTGAATGCAGAGCAATTATGTGAGAACTAGGGCACTTGTGTTGGTGTCACTGAAACAGAGTAAAACCAAACCAAGAAGAGATAAAATTACTGGGCTTGATCATGGTTTAGGGGGTAACAATTAGATGAGCTCCAGTAGGTGACAATGCAGTCCTGGAACAAGGAAAAAATTATCCTTTTGTTGTAAAACACACATTAGATAAGGGATATAATAAACCTAGGATAAGACATTGTATAGTAAATTGTTCTGTCACTGGTAATTTTTAGAGTTGATCGCATAATGAAAAGCCATGTTTATTAATTTTTTAGTGAATAAACCACTCTACCCTGATTAACTGGCATTCATAGTGTCGGACAATTGGTAATTTGTGAATATTACGATGACTACCAGTATGGAAATATTCATAAATCCTTAAAGTGTCACAAACTTGTAATGGAAGTTTGTTTTTCAAGACTGGACACTCACCTTTTGTTGTTCTCCTGTTAAATAGCTTCAGTCATCAATCAGGGAGCAGAAACAGTACTTTGTGACCAATCACAAATCCAGAGTTATGGATAACTGGAGCAGACAGCTGGCAAACTGTGGATAAGCCACTCGTAGTCTGAAAATTATTTGTTCAGACAATTCAGGGAATACTTGTAAATGTAACAAATGCATCTTCCAAAATGAGAAATAATTTACACGTTACTAATTAATCCCCCCCAAAGACTAAATTAATTGCATTTTTAGTTTGATTAATCCTATTCTACCAGTTCTCGTAGCTTTTAATAGGCTGCTGCTTCTGTACAGGCGACACATCTCAGAAACCACCTTCCAGTCCTCCGGGAGTTCCTAAAAGAGAAAGAGGAGAGGATTGCAGAGCAGGCTGTGAAAGCCCTAAGAAATATCATTTACTACATGGAAGGGGAAGAGGTCAAGGTTGCATTCTGCCATATCGTCCGGCCTCTTTGGCAGCTAATTACTGATGTAAGGCAATACCATGAATGACTCTGCATGTGTGCACAATATTATACAAAGGAGTGTAGTAGTTACAGAGAATACAGTGAATGGAGTGACTGAAGGCAAAGAGCCTCCAATATTTGTTTCCTTGTTTAGTTTGCTTTGAGTATATGGGCCTGTGCTGTTCATGCCTTTCAAGTCATATGATGAGCACTTTCACAAAGCATGATTGATGAAGAGTCAGAAATTCTTTAGAATACAAATAATCAACAAGCAAGGCACAGCAGACAGTGCAGTAATGCTGAGAATCCTACAGACATGGCATAGAAAAGGCCATTTCTCTATCTGAGGGAGCAAATGGAGGTTTGTTCCTTCAGGGCTTTCTCTAGTCTAATTTTAAATAATTAAAGCAAACAGATTTCCACCATTTCCCTTGGGAAACCTCTACGGTCCAAAAGACCCTCAGTAATAGGATATGTTTGCAGTTGGACCAGCCTACATTGTCCTTTCATCCATTACCCCTAGTTATATCTGTTTGCAGGGCCATAAATAGAGCCCAGCAACCCAGGTAATATGTATTGAGCAGGCCACAGAATTCTACCATCACCTCACTGATCTAGCAGAACTTCAGGTAGACAGCAGAGTGTTGTGGATTGAATAAAAGATCTTGTTACTAGTCGGTCTTGCTTGCTTTTGTTCCTCTCTTTTCATTTTCCATTCATTCACAGCATTTTTTTTTCTTTCTTTATGTATATTTTTGGTGTATCTTTTTGCAAGTTAATTTTTTGATAATGGTTAATAATCACTTCTTTTCCTCCATCCTCCTATTCCCCCTTCCTTTTAGTATTTTGGTGTTATCTCCCTCCTTCACCCATATTCTTTTTTAATCTTTTTCCTTTCATGCCTTCCTCATCCCTTACCTTTCTTCCCTCATAAATTAAAAATTCCCATCTCCTAGACCCGGAAGGGACCTTGAAAGGTCATTGAGTTCAGCCCCCTGCCTTCACTAGCAGGACCAGATCCCTAAGTGGCCCCCTCAAGGATTGAACTCACAACCCTGGGTTTAGCAGGCCAATGCTCAAACCACTGAGCTATCCCTCCCTCCCCTCATCTTCCCTCGTTGTACATACTCTTTCCTTTCTTTCTTCTTGTCGCTAATCTCTCAATTCTTCTCTTTTAATCTAATTCCCTTCCCTTCCCTTCCCCTTCTTTAATTTTCTTATCTCCCCTCCTACACACATACACATTCTACCCACTCCTCTCTGCATCTAGTTCTTGCCAGTCAGTTAAACTGCATTCCTCAGCCATAGTTCACTCACTGTTTTCTACATGGACCTGGCATGTGTAAGGTGAGGGTTGGGCATAAAGGGGGAGAAAGAGGATTCAGCTACTGGCACCCTCTCAGATCTTGAGGACCATGGAGCCATATTGGTGGGATTTCCTCCCCAGGTTCAGTCTGAGGGTTTTTCACTGCCCTCCCCCAAATAGGAGAGAAGACGAAAGTGAGAAGGGAATCAAAGATCACCATCCCCTTCTCTTCACCTGTCCCTACCCCCTCACTGCTTAGCACGCCTTCTTTAGACACAACTTGGTGTCTCACTAGGATGGACTATTTTAGGTAAACTGCTGCAGCCTGGCCAGAGAGAAGCACTCATTTAAAATGCATAATTTGTTCCCTTCTTGACTGCATCTTGGTCAGGACAAGGTCCCCAGCACTGCCCCACAGACCTGTACATTGAAAAATTCACTAGGAAGCAAGCAGTGGATTGCCAAGGGTGGAGCACTGTGCTGGGGAATCTAGTTGCTTTTGTCCCTACTCTGTCCCTTTTACAGTCTGTACTTCTGTGTTTCATTTCAGCCAGTTTATAATTGCAGTCAAAGAGATTGAGAGTTAGCATGTGAATTCTAGTGCTAGTGATAAGTATCTGGGTGACAACACGGGATACTGATGTCCTCTATCCACAGAAAAGGGGTAGCACAAACAACGGCACTGCAAGCGGCTCTGCTGCCCTGCTGCCCTGCTGATGTGCCTCAGTCCTGACTTGGAAGGACTGTGAGGGGAGTCCAGTCTGCATGGTCTGATCATTCCTTGGTGCTTTCTCATAGACTGCCAGCTGTGATAAGGACCTCAGGAAACTCAATCAAATCACCAAACAGCCATTGGACCGAATCCACCACAATAAGACAATTCATATGCTGTGGTAGTGCTGACTGACATGTAGTTTATGCTGCTTTGCACCTTGCCTCTCTATACATCTAAAGATTGTGCTAATTGGCAGTGTTGATGATGTCACTTATGTTATGTGGAGATAATTTTAGTAGTTGATTGCAGGAGTCTTTCACCCTGAGAGGTTTCCCCATCTCTCTTTTGTCATTCACAGGAGAGAGAAAAAGTGCGCATTTCTGCCATCATTGCCTTTGGCAAAATGCTGAAATGTGTGAACAAATATAAACCTGGACCTGTCATCCATAATGAAATCTACTGTGCTTTGGTGCCTCTGATGCTCGTCATGCAGGGGAATAATCACGAGATATTAAAGGTGAGTCAGAACTAAGGAACCTGAATTTTCAGGATCTCCAGCCATGTGGAAGTTCCTCTCTACATCCATGTTTCAGTAGAGAATCTTATCCTCAACCATCCTTAATCTTACCCTGTGACGAGAGGCAAGAGACATCTGACCTCTCCCTTCACTTCCCATGTCCCAGGAGTCTTTGACCTTATTCTTCATTCTAGTTGTATTGTATCACCAATCATCAGCTTTCAATTCTTGTAACCTCAGGAACTCCTCCATGTCTTTCTTTATCTTGCAGGCATGTGGAGACACCTTGGCAGAGTGTGCACAGGTAATGGGATGGAACCAGCCCAGGAACTTGTTCAGACAAATGACACTGAGTGACCATCTTCAGGTCTTGCAAGAGATGTGCAAATTTCTGGTAAGTGAACTCTGGGTTTTCAATGGGGTTGGGAACAGGAGATGCAAGCTAGTGCTTCCCCTAATTCTGAGTTTGGAGAAGCATAAGAGGCAATATAATGTGTCCTCTTTGGTGTATTAAGCTCACTACGAAGACACTAGAATCCGTCTTTCATCACCACAGATGCCCCACTCCATGTTCCCATTTTATTTCCTTTCTACACAACTAATGCTGCTACATGAGGCTTCTTCATACCACACAGCAGCAAGAGCAGTTTCCTATGAAGGAAAAAGCTCAGCTTGTTGAAAAATTAATGATTAACAGTAGCATTTTATAAAAATACCAACAAAACCTGTCACATAAGAATGGCCATACTAGGTTAGGTTAGACCAATGGTCCATCCAGCCCGGTATCCTGTATTCCAACAGTAGTTGTGCCAGATGCTTCAGAGGGAATAAACAGAACAGGGCAATTATCAAGTGATCCATCCCTTGTAGTCCAGTCCCAATAGTTGGAGATTTAGGGACAGCCAGAGCATGGGGGTTGCCTCCCTTACCATCTTAGCTAATAGCCATTGGTGGGCATCCATCCTCCATGAATGTATCTAATTCTTCTTTGAACCCAGTTATACTTTTGGCCTTCACAGCATCCCCTGGCAACGAGTTCCACAGGTTGACTATGTGCTGTATGAAGAAGTACTTCCTTATGTTTGTTTTAAACCTAGTGCCTATTAATTTCATTGGGTGACCCCTTATTCTTGTGTTACATGAAGGGGTAAATAACACTTCCTTATTCACTTTCTCCACATCATTTATGATTTTATAGACCTCCATCATATCACCCCCCTTAGCCATCTCTTTTCTAAACTAAACAGTCTCAGTCTTTTAAATCTTTCCTCATATGGAAGCTATTCCATGCCCCTAATCATTTTTGTTGCCCTTCTGTGTACCTTTTCCAATTGTAATATATCATTTTTTGAGACCAAGTGACCAAAATTGCACACAATGTTCAAGGTGTGAGCATGCCATGGATTTATATAGTAGCATTATCATATTTTCTGTCTTACTATCTATCAACCCTTTACTAATGGTTCCTAACATTCTGTTAGCTTTTTTGACTGCCACTACATATTGAGCAGGTGTTTTCCAGAAAACTATCCACACTGTCTCCAAGAACTGTTTCTTGAGTGGTAAAAATCTAATTTAGACCCCATCATTTGTATGTATAGTTGGGAGAATTATGTTTTCCAACGTGCATTACTTTGCATTTATCAACATTGAATTTCATCTGCCATTTTATTGCCCAGCCATCAAGTTTTGTGAGACCCCCTTTGTAACTCTTCACAAGTCAAAGTTAAGTCGAAAGCTGATTGTGTAATTCTTCAGCCAGCTTTGGACTCCACTATCTTGAGTAATTTGTATTGTTTGCAAACTTTTCCACCTTACTGTTTACCTCCTTTTCCAGATCATTTATGAATATGTGGAACAGCACAGGTCCCGGTACAGATCCTTGAGGTCCCTGCTATTTACCTCTATTCTGAAAACTGACCATTTATTCCTACTGTTTCTTTCTTATCTTTTAACCAGTTACTGTTTCATGAGAGGACCTTCCCTCTTATTCCATGACTGCCTACTTAATGTAAGGGCCCTTGGTGTGGGACCTTGTCAAAGGCTTTCTGAAAGTCCACGTACACCAGGGGTTCTCAACCCCTCAGGGGGTTGCGAGCTGTCAGCCTCCACCCCACTTTGCCTCCAGCATTTATAATGGTGTTAAATATATATAAAAGTATTTTTCATTTATAAGGGGGGTCGCACTCAGAGGTTTGATATGTGAAAGGGGTCACCAGTACAAAAGTTTGAGAACGACTGATGTACACTATATCCACTGGATCATTCTTGTCCACATGCTTGTTGACACCCTCAAAAAATTCTAATAGAGCGGTAAGACATGATTTCCCTTTACAAAAGCTATGTTGACTCTTCCCCAACATTCTGTGTTTATCTAGGTTTCTGGCCCAAGTGGGAAGGAGAGTCTTTACTATGGTGTATCTCTTGTTGTTTTCTAGGTGAGGAAATGCAGGAGAATGGTGGGGGACTTCTTACTTAGGAGCATAGCCTACCTAAAGAACCCTCAGCCCCTTTTACGAGAGGCAGCAGCCAGGTTTATAGGTAAACACAATGGCTCAAACCCATTTTTTTCATCATTCTGCTTTGTTACCTCTAGCTGTGAGAACTGCATCCTTGGCTCCTAAGTTACTGACCTGAATCAGACCCCAGGGGTTTGTACAACAAATGGGGCAATTGATGTCCTAACCATCTAGTCCTCTGCATCTAGGAGACTTCCTCTCTCCTGTTACCCCAGAGAATCTCTCTATTTTCTTCCTTCTAGAACAGTGGTTCTCAACCCATTTATCATTGTGGGCTGCAAGTTGAGAACCACAACGCCCCTACCCTAAAACCGCCCACAGTCCCCTATGCCCACTTCCTCCACCCACAGCGGGGCCAGGAGTGGAGCCCTGGGTGCAGGCCGGGCAGCTGGACCCCAAATCCTGCCGTGGGGAGCTGTGCTGCAGGCCAGGTAGCAGTGGGGAGCCGGACCCCATGCCGTGGGCCAGGTAGCAGCAGGGAGCCGGAGCTGGACCCCATGCTGCAGCGGGGAGCCGGGCAGCAGCTGGAACCCCCAGCACCCGCCAGGAGCAGAGCGTCTGGAGGGGCCGGCAGCCAGGACCCGAGAAGGGGGTCAGGAGCGGAGTCCCACCTAAAACCTGGGGCAAACCCCTAGTTCCCAGAGGGCCCCCCCCTACAAAAAAAACCCCTACCTACAGATCCACTCTCCCACCCCCTACCCCACTGCGGCACTTACCAGTCCCCTGCTGCCAGGAGCGCTGGTGTAGGCTGCGAGAGGCTGTCTTCCCCTCAGCCAGCCCCGCTCCTTGCCAGACCAGAGTGGCAAATTTTGAATTTTTTTTTAAGCGCACAGCTGGGCCACAGCTGTGTGCTAATTGGGCCACGCATTGAGAACTGCTGTTCTAGAGGAATTGCCCTACCTTTGCTGTTCTTCAGCTGGACCCATGGGAATTTCTGTAGAGATCCGATCCTCAGATGTTGTAAATGGGTTCAGCTCCACTGAAATCATTTTACACTCTCTGAGGGCCTGGCCTCTAGTCTCCTTTAGAATTTGGTCTCTTGGGAACTTCTTAGAAAACTTGGGACTTGGAGGATTTCTCAGATTTCCCGAGAGAGCATCTTCCTACCTCCTTCATCTGGGAGGAGTGAAATTTTAGAAGTTAGGTAAAGTACCTGATTTTTGTTTATATTGCATATCCAGAGTTCACAGTAAAGAATTTGAACTTAATTCAAGTCGACAGAGATGATGTGATGCTACTGCTCAATGGTAAGGAATTGCTTGTGATCCAGGTTCTTTTGCAATCTATAATGCACCTTCATTTATGTTATCAGATGGCCTCTGCCTCCCCCCACCCACCTGTCCTCTGGGCCGTAATTCAGGAGGAGTTTATAGAAATGGAGATAGTAGCAATTACATTTTAAAATAATAATTAAGGCTATAAACAGAGAGAGTGCCATTATAGACACTTGTTACACCTCTTCTCATTTATTACTGCAAGAGGGCAAACTACAATATTTGTAATGAATAATTTATTCAGTAAATGTTGCCCTTTAGTTTGCTTGCAAATTATTTGTGAGCAGACTTCAATTTTCTACAGATTTTGTTCATTATTCCAAAAATGCAAACAGTACTGTTAATACAAACCTCATTCAGCCTATGAGTTGTCATTGATCTGCTCTGCTTGTTTTATTTATTTATTTACTATTCATTATTTGCTATTTTTGTGGTAAGTGGTTGCTCACACAAATCACATGCTGTTTCTTCTTCCTGAATGGAAGAATGAAACTTCTGTACACAGGAGTGGGAAATCAAAGGTTTCCAGTTGTTCATGCAAACACCTGTGGTGTGGACCTTCCTATGGTTGCTTATTTTCACAAATATTTGTGAGTCTTTTGTTTTGTGAGAAAAAAGATCATCCCTGGTTTACAGAAAATAAAAAGGGTCACAAATCAATAATTTTTTTTAAAGAACAGATGTTTGTGAATATTCTTTTAGCATTTTCTCAGCCCAGCTCATAACCTTCTGAAAAAAAATCTCAAGAAGACTTTCCATGTTTAGTTTCAACCCATAGGTGAATTTCTGAAAATGCTGAGGAAAATCCCTTTTGCTACTTTTGAATGAAAATAAAGTTAAGTTTTTATCCATCAATAATGAATAACAGCTAAACTTTAAATCTTTGCACAGCTAGTTTTGCATGATGAGTTAAAATAAGTTTGGGGGAAAATAATTAAACTAAAGTAAAAAGTGAAAAATAGCATGAGCGCATGTTCAGTGGGCATGTGCTAAGATTTTAATGGAAACTAAAAAAGTATATCTGTTTATTATTTGTATTACAATAACAGCCAAAAGTTCTTATAAGGATGAAGGGCTAAATTCTGTATAAACACAAAATAAAGTCCAGTCCCTGCACTGCAGAGCTTACTGTCTTAGAAGGACTAGCCTCTACTTGTTTACATTAGAGGACTGAGGGAACTGCATGTTTTCCCTTACAATGGGGCCAGCATGGACAGGGTTTCTTGGTGGGGCGATTTGCAGGTGGGAAATTGGAAATCTCTCGTTGAAAACAGAATTTCTTATAAAACTGGTGTGAAATCAGGGATAACAAAATTATGGACATTTTTTTAAAAAAAAAGTTGATCCTGGATCCTCCCATTGCTATATGTATTTCAATTGTGAGTTAAATGTATATCTTAATGTGTGCAACATGGGCATAATCATCAGAGTCTTGGGTGAAATCTTGCCCCCACTGAAGTCAATGGCAACAGAATTTCACTCCTCACCTTCCTATTCCCTGCCTTTGGGTCTGAAGTGCCTCTGCATTTCCAATGGCAAAATGTAGAGGCAGTAAGCACAGAACTGGAGGCATGCTTCTGTCTTTTGCGCAAGCCTGTGGCAGTCATTCCGTTGCTGCTCTGTGGTGGTGTTCTCCATTGATCAGGAAGGAACGTGCTGGGGTTGGGAGGGAGCCAGGAGAAGCAGCTACTCTCCATGGCATCTTTATATGACATATCCAAGCAGCATTAACTCTTCCCTTATACTCTCCCAGAAGGAAGCTTTGTGCAAGGAGGGAAGCCATAGCTTTTGCAAAAGCCGTATTAATAGGGAAGATAAAGAAGCAGGGAAGTACCACAGAGCGGGCCAACTTCTCTGGCAGAGTCCCTGGCATCTATATAGTCTAAAGGCCTTGCTTTTTGTTTGCTCTCTGAGGCCTCAATCTCCTTCCTGTCCAGGAGACCCTGCAGCAGTATGTGATGCAAGTCAGACTTCTTGATCTTTTCTTCTGCCTCTTTCCCATCTGTGAAAAAGCTGGTGAGAGGGAGGGTTGGTTAGACGGGTTTAAATTCTTATGCTCCTTTAACTAATTTGTGGGATTTAATGTATTTTTCAATTAATTTAGTGTTGAAAAATGCCAAACTGACATTGATCACCCTAGAGAGTTGAAATCTTCCTATTAATCTGCAGAATAGGTACAGCATAAGTAGTGACCATGCATGTTACCCCCTGCCCACCCCTATTGCCTCACCAACGTGCTTCAAGCTGGACTGGGACAGGAGGGACATCCTTGAGGGTTGAGACTGGACTTTGGGCTCCAGGGGCCATACCTTTTTTGTGGCATCTTTGCTGCAGCTGTCTAGAAGGGTGCAGTTTGCTGTATACTTGTGTTTGAAATCTGTCCAATAAGTTACTGGACTGAGATGGCAATATTTTTATTATAAATAATTCCTATATT
Organism: Trachemys scripta elegans; assembly: GCF_013100865.1. Classification (NCBI taxonomy): domain Eukaryota; kingdom Metazoa; phylum Chordata; order Testudines; family Emydidae; genus Trachemys; species Trachemys scripta. The sequence continues at coordinate 63,542,217 of NC_048300.1, read as the reverse complement.
TTTTGCAATAAATCACCAGAAATGGATGGGTCTTATGCAAGAGTTCAACAAAAATGTGTAATATATCATTAGAAAGAATTTCTTCCCTGGAGGACTGAAGGATTGCCAACCTTGTACCAATTTTTTTAAATGGTGCTAAGGGAAATTAAGAATTTATTGACAACTTACTTCAGTGTCTGGAAAAAATAGATCAGAAAATGGTTAAATTTATAAAGCACTTAGAGGAGTGATGTCCAGATTATCCAGGATCAGTAATGGTAGCTGTCAAGGCTGCTTCCCCACTCTGAACTTTAGGGTACAAATGTGGGGGCCTGCATGAAAACTTCTAAGCTTAACTACCAGCTTAGATCTGGTCCGCTGCCACCATCCCAAAGCTAATTCCCTTCCCTGGGTAGCCTTGAGAGACCTTCACCAATTCCCTGGTGAATACAGATCCAAACCCCTTGGATCTTAAAACAAGGAGAAATTAACCGTCCCCCTCCTTTCTCCCACCAACTCCTGGTGAATCAAGATCCAAACCCCTTGGATCTTAAAACAAGGAGAAATTAACCGTCCCCCTNCTCCTTTCTCCCACCAACTCCTGGTGGATCAAGATCCAAACCCCTTGGATCTAAAAACAAGGAAAAATCAATCAGGTTCTTAAAAAGAAGGCTTTTAATTAAAGAAAAAGGTAAAAATCCTCTCTGTAAAATCAGGATGGGAAAATAACTTTACAGGGTAATCAAACTTAAAGAGCTCAGAGGACCCCCCTCGAGCCTTAGGTTCAAAGTACAGCAAACAGAGATAAACACTCTAGCAAAAGGTACATTTACAAGTTGAGAAAACAAAGATAAACTAACACGCCTTGCCTGGCTGTTTACTTACAAGTTTGAAATATGAGAGCTTGTTCAGAAAGATTTGGAGAACCTGGATTGATGTCTGGTCCCTCTAAGTCCCAAGAGCGAACAACTTCCCAAACAAAGAGCACAAACAAAAGCCTTTCCCCCCACCCCCAAGATTTGAAAGTATCTTGTCCCCTTATTGGTCCTTTGGGTCAGGTGTCAGCCAGGTTACCTGAGCTTCTTAACCTTTTACAGGTAAAAGGATTTTGGAGACTCTGGCCAGGAGGGATTTTATAGTACTGTACACAGGAGAGCTGTTACTCTTCCCTTTATAGTTATGACAGTAGCATAGTTTCTGTCATGGTAAATGCTGCCTTTCTAAGATGAAAGAATTGTTTGAAAGCGTTAAGAAAGTAGCAGATAAACGAGGAAATAAATATGTTTAGCTTTTCAAAAGGCTTTTGATAAAGTCCCTCATAAAAGACTTTTAAGGAAACTTAGTAACCAGAGAGCGAGAAGTAAATTTTTGGCATATTAATAACTTGTTAAAAGACAGAAAGCAATACAAAAAGCATGTTGCAGTCTCTCAAGGATCAGTAATAGGACCTGTTTTCAATATCCTGGAAGATGGGATGACTAGTGAGGTGGTGAGATTTGCTGATGACTCAGTCATTTAGATTAATCAAGACTTGGAAGAATGAAGAGGAATTTTGTAAGACTAGAAAATTGGGCAACATAATGCGGGAGAAAATTCAGCGTAGTTAAAAGTGGGCACATTGAGAGGCTATGAATTGGTCGTAACCCCTCAGGAAGGAGACTTAGATGTCATTATGAACAGCTCAGTGAAGACTCATAAGTGCTGGGATAAATTGGACAGTAGCTTTTTAGCACTTCCTAATAAAGATAACTTTATTTACCTTGAGGTGGTGGAAAGCTAATTTATTTTCTTGGCTCTGCAGTGTACAATTGACCATATTTTGATATTTTACCTTGGTTTGTTATCTCCTTCGCTTTCCTCAAAGCCTAGCAATGTTGTGTTGGGCTGGTTGCACGTTTGGATGGGAAATCTCCAAGCAACAGTGTAGGTCCAGTGTGTGAGGTAGCAATTGTGATTCAGTGAGCAGCATTCTTCCTTCTGCATGAGTTCTAAACTGATACCAGACCTTGTTTCTAGGGAGCGGTGTGCTGCTGCAGGCACTACCCAAACCTGAGATCTCAATCTTTTCTGGTTATTGAAGATGCCCTTAATAAGATTATTTGAACTTTAGTGTCCTGGCCAAATTTCAGTGGGAGCAACTACATTCTGCATATCTAAATCCCTCCTGGAGCTGCAGTAGGATAAAGGTTTTCTTCACGTTGTGTCCTGAAATGTGTGCAGTGGGTTGTGCACTTGAAGGAATCCTTGTGTATAGATTGTATTTGAATTTTTAAGTTTATAAAGTGCTTAGGGATCCTTCAGGATGAAAGCCCATTATCAATATAAGGGACCTAATTCTGCTCCCACTGACAGGTATAAAATAGGAGAACGTCTATTAAAGTCAGTGAGCAAAATTTGGCCATCTGGCTGAGTTGCACTTGGCACAGGCCTGGAGGCAGGGCAGGGTGTGGTTTATATCACGTCTGCTGCTTCCTAATCCTTGGGCTGCTCTTGGATAGTCTCAGGGCTGTTCTAAATTGCATCCAGCTCCCCTGGGCAATGGCCCTCCTGTCATGTGCCATTTCCCTTGGTCGGGCCTCATTGCTGAGGGGTGAGGATAGCACCGTGCCACTACTGGCTCTGCCTCTCTTGGACCAATTAAAACAGCTCTATGGCCCCTTTGCCCCAGTGGGCTGGCAAAGAGGGGCCAACGATCTAGCCCAGTAGTGTCACACTGATGTAAAACCAGTGTCACTGAGATCAAAATTAGGCCCATAATAATATTTCCCTTATGATATGGTATTACATACTTAGCTTAAGGGCATATTGAGTTTTTATTTGCTTTCCTCTGAAGCATCAAGTACCAGCCACTGCCATGATAGGATACTAGGCTAGATGGACCATTAGTCTATTGCACTATGATGCCTTTTGTATTCTTAACTCATTTCACATAGCTATCCAATAGAAAAGTCATTTACAAATTATAGATCCAGGCTGAATTCGAACCAATGATTTGAAAATGAAAGACTCTATAGACCAGTCCCAATCCTCAGCACTGCAGTTTTTATTCCTATTTAAAATAGATTCAAATTAGGTTTATAAAATAAATTAGAAATGGGGAAAAAAGTGCTATTTCAGGAATGTTCCCTACAGTGCTGTGTGTAGTCATGTGGTAAACATCAGTCAAGTCATAAGGCATCCAGCCCTTTTTTCTTTGAGACTATACTACAGTTTGAAAGACTTCACTATTTGGCCTACATCTTTTGTGCTTAATGTCATCCCATTATTTCTAGTTACATCCCTTTATAATTCCTAACCCCTCTTCTGATAGAAGGAGAGTTCCCAGGTGTGAGTGTGTTCTGTGTTTGCTGAAGAGGTTCCAAATTTCCCATTTACAGAGGAGAAATGAGGACTTCACAAATTGAACTCAATGGTTCTCAATCTATGGCATCTAATGTGATGACTGAATGCTTTGGCCTGAAGGTGGTGACAGGAGGCGAGGAAGGCTAAATTCTCATCCTGGCACACAGGGCAGATTAGAAATAATATATATTCTCTGCTTCTGATGTTGGGATATGGCAGGGGGCCCAGGAAAATGGCATAAGATAATGGAGCCTAATGAAATGTCATCTCATTAATACTGTGTGCCTTGACTTGTATTTCTTCTTGGTTTCAGCTCTTGATGATCTCAAATATGACCCTATAGCCTCAGTTTGCATTGCAGCTATAGACACCATAACAAATATTGAGACAGCTTGTTTGCCTGAAGCAGAGCCTCTCTCCAGATTGAGGAGGTTTTTCTGCTCTCTGCCTGTTCAAAGAAAGATGAAGATTTTTAAAGACAGAGAAATTCCATTAAAGTTCAAGTCCAGCTCAAAGCAATTGAGAGGCAAAACCGTCCCTGAAGATACCTCAACAGCAGGCCAAGAAGAAGGGGAAAAGAGCATGAAACAGAAGCTATGGAAGCTCACAAGGAATATGAAAAGGAAAAGACTCTAATGTTGTGGAAATATCTTCCTCAAAGGTATTTTCTACCCTCTCACGTTCCAGTAATGATTGATTCTGTTGAATATCCTGCTGAGAGAGGTCATGTGAACTTGAATGGGAGGCTGCCGCTCCCCAGCCTACATCTGATGGGTTAGAGTTGTTGAATCCAAGACAAGAAATCCCATTGTATCTTCCCTATTCACCCTCCTGGAATGTGTTCAAGATCCCATTCTCCAAATATGTCAGATACATACTTCTATCTAGTCCACTGTATTCATACATAGACCAGGCCATAGACCTCCGAGAACCCCATTCACCAAACCAAGTGAGGATGTTACTTATTTATCATGGAGGAGAGAAGGCAGGCAATATACCTGTAAGAGTATCAGTGATTTAGAATATTTGTTAATTTGTAACTCTGGAGTTTCAATATAAGGATATCCCACTAGGACACTTATGAACAGGGATAGAGGGCAAAGTTAAGGGTTTTTTGGTGTGTGGAACTTCTAGTCCAAATTTCCTAACTTTGAAATGGTTGTCCTATGATAAAGATGAGGTTATTTTCAATTATTGGATATTTGTTTACAAACAGAATTCTGTCTCAGTTTCCCCCCCTCCCTGAAAATATAGTGCCTGCCATTAAAATCTTAGCATGTGTCAATCTGGTTTTTTGAATTCACATTTTGAGATTTTATAATCTCCACTTCTTGTTTATTGCCAATAGGTGGTGATAGTGCACGCTGTGCATACAAAAGCACAAGTTTGTTTGCTTCCTGGTCCCATGCTAGTTCCTTTTGCCCCAGTTCAGCCAGGGCTTCAGTGTTGAAAGAATCTGATTACTAACAGAAGCGGCGATTGCACACCACCATGTTGCATCTACAGGCTTCTCTGCACAGCAGCCTGGCCATACTTTGTGTCTATGACCCGGAAAATATATTCTTCCTCCCTTCCTAAAAATGTAAAACTGTTCAGTTATTTTGCAAAGGTGCATTTACCAAGAGGGCTTGTGTTCCTGGTCTGGATTTTGGTCTTTTATGTGGTTCACTCTTTGGAATGAATTAAATAATTTACACAGAAGAAAATGAAGGAAAATCAGGAAAAAATTACATTGTATTTGTTGATTGATATTCTGGCTTGTAAGGGTGCAGACTCACCCCCTGCGGGGCCTCCTGCTGGTCATCCGGGAATTAGCTCTTCCAGCCTCCGGAGTGCCCTCTGCAGGCTGGTGATCCGCCTTACCTCACTCTGGCCCCCGTGTCCCTCCCAGGACCTAGTGCCCCGTTATCTGGGGTGCTGCCCCCTGGCAGTAACCCCACAGTTCTGGGTCTCCCCCTCCCAGGGGAGCCCCCACCCACTATCCCCACTTTGCCTCAGTCTTGGCTACTGCCAGTCATCACTTAGCCCCCGTTCGCTGGGGCACACTGCAGTGGATCAGCCACTCATCTCAGGCAAAGGGGTTTGGGCCTGCTGCCTCTACCTACCCATGGGCTGCCCCTTTGCAACCCCAGTACCCAGTTGGCCTTACCCTAGGCCTGCAGCCTGGGGGGTTTCCAGGCCGGAGCTCCCCAGCTCCTCTTGCCTTCCCCCAGCCCTGCTCCACCTTAGGTACCCAGGTAGGCTCCCTAGCAGCCAGGCCCTTCTCCCTCTAAAGGCAGAGAGAGAGTGTCTGCTTGAGTTCCTGGCTCAAGCCTTTATAGAGCCAGCTGGTCCCTGATTGGGGCATGGCCCAAGCTGAGCCTGCCTCCCAATTAGCCCAGCCTAAGGCCCCCAGCCCCAGCCCTCTCCAAGGGCTAGCTTTTAACCCCTTTCAGGCCAGGAGCGGGTGACCACCCCGCTACATGGCACCAAAGCAGAAATGATGGTGGCACTTCTCTTTTACACCTTCTATATTGGTAGCAAGCAGTGGGGATGTGCACGCAGCACTGCAGTAACTATTCTTGCTAACCCATGCTACTTTCCTTACCTCACAGGTGCTGCAGCTGCACATTAAAATCAGAAATTGACCGTGCTGATGGGTCTGCAAACCCTCCAGTAGCTGCTAAAAGAGTTACAAAGCAGAGTCATCTAGAGCAGCTGAACTAACTGAGGAAGGAAGAAAAGAGATCAGGAGATGGTTTCCACCTCATTTGGCAGGGGGACATGAGGAAGTGTTCAGGTCTGATGGACTTGAAGGAGACAGAAGATGCAGGAGAGAGATGTAGAACAGACGCATGGGACAAGGAAAGTGACAGTCTCAAACCATTTCTTCGGAGCTCAGAGCTGGGGTGGGAGGGAGAGTGCATACAACACAAAAGGGAACTGCAAAATCGGGCCAGGGTTATTCTCTGCATGACAGAAGGTTTCCATACTGTCCTGGCATCTGCCTACCACATAGCCAGACATTATCTACCATCAGCTTTACTCTAGCAGTTACCACTTCAGTGACCTCCTGCAAGCTATACCCTCCTCCTAGCACAAGTGCCAGAATTATAGTCTGGTTGTGTCCCTGCTTCCTCCTGGCTAACAGCAATAGAGTTAATTTCCCCTCCCTCTGGCTTTGCTTTGTTTGCTACTGTTCATTAACGGTTGTGGGGTTTTTAAATAAATGTTGTTATGGTATTTTTCTGGAGTGATCGCTACCCTGTTAGCAAATGTGAGAGCCCAAAATGATCATTACAGTGCCTTTGTCTGTAATCACCCCGATCACCATGCCCATCGCAACTTGCCTTGGCACCAGTCTAACTTTTGTGTAAATAAAATCAAGTCGTGGAATCACAGTAGCACTGGTGGGTGTCATTCCTAACTATAAAAAACAACGAGGAGTCCTTGTGGCACCTTAGAGACTAACAAATTTATTTGAGCATCAGCTTTCGTGGGCTAGAACCCACTTCATCAGATGCATGAAGTGAACAATACAGGAGCAGGTATATATACACACATGAAAGGATGGGGTTTGTTTTACCAAGTGTGAGGTCAGTCTAATAAGATAAATCAATTAACAGCAGGATACCAAGGGAGGAAAAATAACTTTTGAAGTGGTAAGAGAGTGGCTCATTACAGACAGTTGACAAGAAGGTGTGAGTAACAGTAGGGATAAATTAGTATTGGGAAAATTAAGTTTAGGTTTTGTAATGACCCAACCACTACCACTCTGAAACCTGTCCCTAACTATGTTGCCAGTTGTTGACAGCAGTGGTGGATTCCCAAAACTCCATGGGCTTCTTACTAATAAAATGCTGCATCTTGCATTGCTTCTCTTATGAGCTGTAGCTGACTGCATACATCAAGACACAATGGTTGTCAATCAGAATCCAACCCAAAACCTTCAGCACCAAAACTACAGGTTTCTCTTGAGCTAAAGGAGCACTTTCATAGCTGTAAGTATAGCAGGCTGCTATAATCTCTGTCCCAACCAGCCATTAGAGGAAGATACAAGCATGTGTACTGAGGACTTAATCCTACTCTCATTGTGGTCCATGGCAAAACTCCCATGGACTTCAGTGGAGATGGTGCCTTATGCTAGTATATTAAATTTCTCCCATGCTCTCACAAATGTCACAGGAATGTAACCTTTGCCAGACTGAAACAAACCAGTGGTTCATCTAGTTCAGTATCCAGTCGCCAGCAACGGCAAGTATCATCCTTTAGAAGAAGGTGCAAGAAGTCTTTTCAGTAGGTAGTCAGGGAATAACTTAACAGCGGGGGAAGTTTCCTTCTATACCCCATCAGTTAAGGGCTGCATTATGCCCGGAAGCCTAAGCGTTTACGTCCCTTCCAACGTTATTTTTATCAGTACTAATTTAACTCTGGATGATGTTATTATCCATATAAATATCTAATCCTTTTTTTAATCCTGCCAAGCTTTTGGCCAAAATGGTGTCTGGAGGTAATGAGTCTCACAGGTAGTTGTGTAGAAGAATTTTCTGCAATATTATAAAAAATACAGTCTGCTGCAATAATGATTATAATCAGTGGACTTATTTGCTCAGAGAGGTATCTCCATCAAGTCTTGAGCTTGCTAAAGGCACATTTAATCAGCATTCTGCACCACCTGAGTCGGTGGTGGGAGCAACTTTTGTCCCCGGTGGTGTAAGCCAAAGGAGGAGCAGGTGAGAAGGATGTCTCAGAATCACAGTGTAGCCAGACGCCACATCTATCACTACTGTGGGGAAAGAACAATGTGCCATTCTGCCCTTTCTCAAACAGGCCAGCGTTCTAGGAAAGATGCATATCCTCAGGTATTTTGGTCAACTTGCCTACATGAACATCAGGCACCAGCCCTAGTGATACACCAGGGGTTGCACCAATGGAGCACTAACTCTTTTGATTCCTGGTCTACATTGCTTCCTTGTGTGAATGAAGAATGAGTAAACCTCTTCCATGTGTAACATTTCCACAATTTGGGAAATCCTTTGGTGCTCAAACCCTTCCATTATCTTGGAGATATATATTGTATTTGGATCACATACCTCTGCAGGACTTTATTGACAGACACATCTTTGTCACACAAGCACATTCTGTCTCCAGATCAAATGTATTTCTCACTGAGTGGTAATCATCATTGGTTGCCAGCTTCCACAATACCATATCCACTGTCTTGTCAACGTTGATTGGATTTTGATAAGGTTTTCACTTAAACTTTTACTTAGTCTTTTGCAAGACCCATATAGGAATGAAAAATGGGTCTGTTTTGAACACTGTGAAAAGGAAACAACTGAAATTTTACACAAAATAATTTTACGTATTTTTAAATGGCGCTACTTGAGTGAAAACATTGAAACAGCATATTTTAAAGGTGTTACGCACAGGAGTGCAGGTAAACTTGACTGAACGTTATTTCCTACTTCCAGTCGTCTGACATGTGCCAGGGTCTGAAAGCCTACATCCTGTCACATGACAGGAATCAGTATCCACTGATACCAATGGCTATTGTTACAGAGAGCAAAAAGGTCTATTCACAAATAATGAACTGCAGCTGTGGTAAGGGGAACACTCCTTCTAGGATGAACCTGCAAATACTACAGGATGAACTGGAGATAAAAAAAAAATCACAGGAAATCTGTCCATGATAAACGGGAGCCTTTTTTTTATAGTATCCTCCTATGCTTCCTCTCTGTAAAGGCTATGGGCTGAAAACACACACACCAGCACCCACAAAATGATCCCCTGATAATCTACAATTAATTACCCCTGATTCATCTTGCACTTCCAAAAGGAGGAAAGTGGAGGAAGAAGTAAATTTGACTGTCACGTGTTATGAAGTGGTAAGTCAAGGGACAGCCAATCAAGGGAAGGAGAAGAAGGCAAGCCAGTCCACAGAGCCAGAACTGAAAATAACACTGAAAATGGCTCTTAAAGCACAAGATGGTGCGCATTCTCAAGAGACTGTTCAGAATCATAGAGCTGAGAACATCCAGTCACAAATGGAGGAAAAAACTTTGTTTCCAAAAGGCATTTGCAAGCTACAGTGGTGTGAGGTGTCACTACTCCCTCTTTGTTCAAGACATGACTCAGCCCATAAACAAAAGCAGATGGAAGCCGAGAGCTTGAGCACGAGGCATGAGTTGCTATTCTCCAAGAAGGGTAAACTGAGAATCTAGAAATGTTTGCCCTAGTAAACTCAGTTTGGAGGAGTTGGCACATCTGACCACATAGGAGAAAAGAGCCATGATGGGACCTGATACCAACCAGAACTTTAGAAAGATATTCAAAGGGACCAAACGCATGGGGGAAAAGGGGAGACAGTCACAGGATATGAATGTACCCTGAGACAGTAGAAACTGACTACAGGATAGAGGATTGTTTTCCACAAAGCACACAGACAATACACAAGTAAGGATAGTTTGCATAGGCTAAGACTTTCATGAATGACCAGGAACCAAATTCCCTAAGCAAGCTGACAAGAAATCCCTGCCTCAAAATAGTCTTCTAGCAGGAAGACAACTAGGTAGAGATACATCGACAGCCTTCCTGGTGGGAAGAGAGAGAGACGAAAATAATGCCTTATGCACCCCAGCCCAGAAAAGCAAAAGGATAGGATTTTTATACTTCATTTGGGAGTCACTGGTAGGAGGCAACAGGGAATTCAACAGAAGGCTTCTATCAAAAATGGGAAATTCTCCCCATTCTCCATAGACTGCTAATGTACCAGGGGTATTGAGAGCAAAAAAAACCTGACTTGCTTGAGCGGACCACCCTGGTCTTGTTTATATACTTTTGGACCCAGTTCTTGTCTCCAGATTTGTCATATATGTGTAGTCAGTGGCGCTTGAAGGGACAAGGCTGAGGCCAAAACTAATTTCATACTTCTTAAACAGTTTTGAGGAGGAAAAAACATGCATCCTCTAAACCTATGAGAGAGCTATTTTGCTAATGCAATATTACACTGATACTGATATTTTTTCACTTTGTCTAATCTGCCTTGTTGTAAATGAGCATTAGTCTCATTTTTAATTAATAAGACTATTGTACAAAGTTTCTTCTGTAAAATCCCACTATTTATATATGTGTATTACTGTTTGCTCTCTAATACAGAGGGTATACTTTTACTTTGGTTGTAAAATACTATATTTACAGTATATTGGCAGAAAGCTGGTTGCTATAAAGTATCAACCTAAATTCTGTGCCAGAATGGAATTTCTACACAAAATGCTTGTATTCTGTGTCATAACGATGCTTCTGTTAAGACTGTTCATGTGATGAAATAATGTCTGTGATGAAATTCATATTCTTTACCACATGGCCCAAATACCTGGGTTTTATAAACAATTCCTTTGGCAGCTGCACAAAAGAACCAGTGGCTACCTAATGTTAGTCCAAACCTCAGTTTGCTTTCCCAGAAATTGCATTCTTGATGCCTTTCCCACGTTTAGAGGCGAAAGTAAGGTGGCTTGTCCAAAAACAGCAGTCCCACTAATTTTCCAGAATGTGTTTATGAAGGTATATTCATATATCCTGTTCAACAAGGGAATTCTACCATTATGTAAATTAAGTGCATATTTTTAATCCAGTTCTTGATCTATGGAAAAGTACTATTCACAAGTCAACTAATTCATATAGTGAAATTGGGAGGGAGGAGTTTTGTATTTTTCCTTTTCTTCTAGCAGTTTTGATGTATGGGATTCTGAACACTGACGTATTCATATATGGGCTGAGTCCTGGGGTAAGAGAAAACAAAGTGGTAATATCTGATGGTCAGAAGAGAGTTGTGGGGAAGGGGGGAAAAGGTTTACAAAAATGGATGATTATTCATAAAATGTCTATGGTTTTGGTTTGACTTGGTTGTGCGTTTTTGTGGATGGCTCTCAGACCACTTGTGATTATTTGTTTCTAGTAGCACCGCTAATGTGCTAGGTGCTTTCCAAACGAAAACCACGAGTCAGCTGTGTCCATCACATGCTTGGGTATATTAGCAATGTCTTCTGTTTTCCTCTTAGTCCAGGAAGGTCACCCTAAACTCAGTAGCGTGGGCTAGGGTCTGAGACAAAAATGCCTGTTCGGCACCATGGCAATAGTGGGTCAAGCCCCCATCCCAGCTATGGTTTTGTGGGTGAGGCTAGCAATTCAGGGCTGTGTTTGATAGTAGCCCTTTTATTATTTATTCATTTTTTATCATAATCAAGTTACATAATGTGTCAGGTTTCTTCTCATTTGATTTTCTGCATAAAAAAAATTATGTACATGAGCATCAGTGTCATTCCTAGGGACGGGCCACATTATGACTGGCTGTTGTGCCCCACGCAAAGGCACAGCCACAGTCCCTGCACTTGGAAGAGTATAGGAACTCTGCTCCCTCTGTGGTGTACCCCCACAAGCACATGTTGCCTCGAAGGGATAGGGAGGAGATCGCCTCATGACCCCACCCCACTCTGCACCTCCATGGTGCAGGGAACAGGCAGTGCTGAACGCAGGAAGGACAGTGCAGTTTGTACAGGCTCCCTGTGCCCTGGGTTGCTAGGGGAAGGACTGTACCATTTGATTTCCCTGCACAGCACTAAATGAGCTTCATTGTGAGTTGCTTTTTTCTACTGGACACTGATAGTCCAGGAAGAATTGTGGCAAGAGACAGTAATATCTGCTTCTTTCGTATACTCAACCTCCTAGACTTACTGCTGTTGTCCTCTGCCAGCATACCTAGTGGAACAGAAGAACTAAAAATGTTAATGGCAACAATTGCTGGCTGCAAGTAATCAACTTTACTGTGGTGTTCTTGGTAGTCCTCTGGCTAAGTGTAGATAATATTCTGGTAATGTTAATTAAGCATGAACAAAGACTTTAGTGGTGACCACTATGTAGAGATCTTGCTCTTTCACTCTCTCTCTCTTTTTCTGGCTTTATACTTTCTTAATATAGGATTAAATTCTGATTGTTGCTAAGCACCTGCACATCTAAGTGACTTTAATGGGAATTGTAGGTGTTCAGCATCTTAGAGTTTGGACAGGAAGTTAGGAGATTTGATTCTTCACTGCCTTGTACCTTGTGTAGGCATTTTCCTTGGTACAAACTGCATGTGAAAAACTACCCAATCAGAATTCTTGCACTCTCTTTGCATGTTCACAAGCAAGGAGAGAAACCAGTTTACAGAAATTGCAGAACATGGTCATCAGTGGCCTACAGACAAATTTTACTATTCAAGAAAGAATAAGAAAGTTGTATGCCCCAAGAGGTTCCTGGATGAGGAGGACAATCAACAAGAGAATCCTTGTGAAACTGTTGCAGTTACTAACCAAAATGGTATACCTGGAAACAAGGAATTTAGAGATGTAAAATACAGTATGAATGCCCTTTGAAATTCTGCAACCAACCGTACTGAAAACAATAAGAAGACTGATTTTTCAGTAGGTTCCATTAAAAGCTCAAGATTTGTCAGCACAGGAACCTGCAATAATCATAGTATCATTCTATAATTAGCAAAGGAGGTACCACTGTGCCACACTCAATGTGTACACTGGAAAGACAATGTCTTCCTGTGGCAAGGGCATGATACTGGGACTCAAGACACCTGAATTCTATTCCCAGCTTTACCTGGCTATTCTATTGCCATTTACCTGGCTGTTGTGTGATCTTAGGTAAGTCACTTCACCGGTGGTGTCCCAGTTTCCCCTCCCACACTCTGTCTATCTTAGCCTTTGTTTGTTTACACTGTAAACTCTCCAGGACAGGGACTGTTTGTCACCACATTTATCTACGGGCCCTGGTCAGGCATTCGGCACAGGAGTGAATTTTCCCTTTGATGTATCACTTTTTGACTAGCTGTCCTTCATTATCGACCTAGCATATACCTCAAGCTGCAAAGGCTCCTGTGTCAATACACAATGATTTACAAGCAAAATCCCATAAGAACTTATTTATTTTAATCTTCTTATGACTCTATTGTGTCGATCCATAAAGACAACCACTTACTTCAACCAGCGATTTACCAGATTTATCTAACTGCATGCTGCAGTGTTTCAGGAGAACATTTGATTTCAAGGCTAAAGAGAATAAAGAGGAAATTGAGGAGCAGAATGAGCCAAAAGAGGTTAAACTCAGTTTAAATCATGACAGCTGAAGCAGATGTTCCAATAATTGATTTAAACAATGCTAAGTATTTATTTTCTTAGATAAAACTGAGAGGAAAACTGACTTGAGGGCTGAAATATGAGTTGGTGCTATGGATATAATGTGTCTTGGATTCACGATGTGTTGACTTAGTGGACACATAGAGTAAGATTAAATTCAAACATTTCTTTGAGCTGTAAATTTTATCCAGGTTGTTTTCATTATATTGTACAATAGACAAACACTGGATGTGATTTTAGTCTCACAGCAGCATAGATCAGAGATAGCTCCATAGAAAGCAGTGGAATCACAATAATGAAAGAAATAGCAGAATCTGGCGCATATTTCTTATGAGTAATTAGTTGACCTAAAAAAGACAGAAGAGGTGTAGACAAATATTTTTATTTCATGTTCTTAGGTGAGTAGGTACAATTTTGGTCCAGATCCTCCAGTGCAATGCAACTACATGATATTCTGCCACTGGTGAGCTATGAACTGGCCAGTGGAGGATCCCACCAATGAAGGAAGGCATTCCAATCGCAAATAGCTCACATGGTGGCTCCTATGCCACCTTTGTCATATTTTTAGGCAACATGGCCCTGATCCAAAGCTTATTGAAATTAAAGGGAGTCTTTTCACTGGATTCAGTAGGTTTTTGATCAAACCCTATCTGGGTGCTTTTGACAAGTGGTATTCTGGGGAACAGTGACCAAACCAAGGACTTGACATTGGAATCCCCCTATATCCAGAATTCCCCCTGATTTCAAATGTGGCCACTATTTTTTGGGGTCTTCAATTTTGGGGGCCCAATGTAACCCATTATGGGGCCTGATTTTCAGAGGTGTTGAGTCTCTGCAGCTCCAACTGAAGTCAACAGTGCTGTGCCTGGGTCAGCTCATTCCATGATCAGGGTCTAAACTGTGTGCCATTTTCAAAGTGAAACTGTCAATGAAAAGATTCTACAACCCTTCCAAAACATCAGCAACAACAGCAAAACAGCCAGGAGTGGGTGAAATAAGTATATTCTATTTTAAAATATCCATTAAAACTGTAAATAGTTTTCCAATAAATGTTGTGTGTATTCAGTGAATTTGCTTTAAAAATCCCCACAGATTTATACATTAAAAAATTCCCCACAAAATTTGGAGCAAAATTCAGTAGAACTTGCTATCAATTCCCACAGACTTTTAGTGGCTTTTTATGTGACGAATCAATGCCGAAGAATATACCTGCATCTATTTGATTTTAACCTTTTTGTTTGCATATCTTTTCCTCCAACTCCTTTGATTTAACTGCCAGGTGCCATTTGTATATAATCTTGCCACACAATAGCAACTTTTCTTGGCAAATCCCTTCCCCTGGTAACTTCCTAATTATTTAGTGTACCTCAGGGAAATCAGATGCTGGTTAGACGTTATACAACATCACAAACCACCTGCATAAATTATACTTTTTATGATATTTCAATATGCTGTACTGAACTAATGTACTGTGGTCTACTAATGTGAGATTGTCTCTGAGGCCAGTGAATAGCACGTTGGTATGTGGCTTGTTATGATGGGATATATTGTCAGTAAAACAGTTTAGAGAGTTGGACAGTGATTAAAAGTTTCTTGCACATTTTTAGCATCTCAAAGAGAAGCTACCTGTTAGCTTACATCCTTCATAAATCAGTTTTGCGTGCTACCTCAGAGATCTTTGGCTGATTTAGAATGTCCATAAAAAAAGTGTTGCTTTAGCCTGTCATAAGTCTGGGGGTTTTTTATTGTTCACTTCAAAAAGCTGTCTTGATCTACTGGTGGTAATAATGCTAATTTAACCCTTACGTGCTTGCATTTTCCAGATTGTCAGGCAAATTAATTACTTATAAGATGTGTACCCTATATACAGAATTTGAGTGGTCAGCTTCTGCTAGATTCTCTAAAATTCTCTTAATTATGCAGTTAAGGGTCCAAATCCTGCTTTTACTTACAGCAATATAAATCCACACATACTCCAGTGAAGCCATTGAAGTTACTCCAGATTTACACTGGTGTGACTGACAACAGTGTTTGTTTCAATGTGCCTTTGAAGCCTATTGTGTGTGCACTAGAGGCTCAGGTTCTGCCACCCTTAGGCCTTGGCTACACTTGCGAGTTGCAGCGCTGTAACTCACTCCCCGTCCACACTGGCAAGGCATTTGCAGCGCTGTATCTGCGTGGTTGCAGAGCTGCATGTACTCCACCTCTCTGAGAGGAATAGTGAGTATTGCGCTGCCGCTGCAGCGCTGCGGCACCAGTGTGGCCACCCAATGCGCCGTGAATGGCCTCCAGAATTATTCGGCAGTATCCCACAATGCCTGTTCTAGCCACTCTGGTCATCAGTTCAAACTCTACTGCCCTGGCCTCAGGTAACCAAGCATGTGACCCACCCTTTACATTCCCCGGGAATTTTAAAAATCCCCTTCCTGTTTGCTCAGCCCGGCGTGGCGTGGAGTGCTATCAGCGAATCTTTCCAGGTGACCATGCCTCTACACGCCAAGCAAACCCCAGCATGGAGCAATGGCGAGTTGCTGGACCTCATCAGTGTTTGGGGGGAGGAAGCTGTACAGTCCCAGCTGTGCTCCAGCTGTAGGAATTATGATACCTTCGGGAAGGTATCAAAGGACATGATGGAAAGGGGCCATGACTTGGACGCCCTGCAGTGCAGGATTAAAGTGAAGGAGCTGTGGAGTGCCTACCGCAAAGCCTGCGATGCAAACGGCCGCTCGGGTGCTCCCCCCGTGACCTGCCGATTCTACAAAGAGCTGGATGCGATACTTGGGGTTAACCCCACCTCCACTCCGAGCACCACCATGGACACTTCAGAGCCGGTGGGGGAGTGGGGGGTAAGGAGGAGGAGGAAAACAGGAGTGATGGTGATGGGCTGGATGGAGACACCCTGGAATCCCTGGAGCCATGCAGCCAGGAGCTCTTCTCGAGCCAGGAGGAAGGTAGCCAGTCGCAGCGGCCGGTACTTGGTGGAGGACAAACAGAAGAGCAGGTTCCCAGTAAGCGGGGTTTTTTTTCGGGAAGGAATTTTTTCAGTGCGGGCTCTTTGAGAGAGGAGGGTTAGGCATGCATGCCTAGATGCGGAATAGTGCATTGATGTGGTTTATCACATTGCGGTAATCGGCCTTGGTAATCTCCTCGAATGTCTCATCCAGAACATGTGCAATGCACTTGCGCAGGTTTATCGGGAGAGCCACCGCGGTCCTTATCCCAGCCAGGCTAACGTGTCCGCGCCACCATGCCGCGAGGGGCGGGGGGACCATTGCTGCACACAGGCAAGCTGCATATGGGCCAGGGCGGAAGCCGCATTGCAATAGAAGACCCTCCCTTGCTTCCCAGGTCACCCTCAGCAGCGAGATATCGTCCAAGATGAACTCCTGTGAAAAATGTTGGGACAGTGTTCAGTGTAGGTGCCCCCTGAAGCTGTTGTCTCTCCCCAAGGCACAGAAACCCAGAGGACAGTGCAGCCCTGAAACAATCAGTCCCCCTTACTCACCATTTTGAGGCTCCCGTGGGATATGTACGCTCTGTTTCGGACGGGAAAATTATGCTATTGTGTAGACCCTGTGTGTTTTCTACTCCTTAAGTGCGGGGGGAATCATTACTCTGTCTAATATAAACAATGCTGCCTCTGTTAAAGGTTGCATTTTGCCTATTCAGCTGCATCAACCTTGAGACCTCAGCCGTCCCTCTTATTGCCTGCTCAGAGACTGCAAAGACTCAGGAAGAGACCGCGAAAAAGCAAAGAAGACATGCTGCAAGAAGTGATGTGGCAATCTATTAAAGAGAATGAGAAAGCACAGAACTGGAGCGAGAGAGAAAGCAGGATCCGCCAGGAAAACGCAGCGCACCGGCGGCAAAGCACCGCGCACTGGCAGCAAAGCACTGATAGGCTCATAAGCATCCTGGAGCACCAAGCAGACACTATCCAGGAGCTGGTAGCCATGCAGAAAGAGGAGCAGTACCGCAAACGCCACCCCCCCCCCACAGCCCTTTCCGTTGTGCCCCACTGTCACCTCCAACCCACTTTCCCCAACTTCCGTGTTCTTCATGGCACCCGCTGCCTCCAACACCAGTATCTTCACCACCTAGCCCTGAAAACCACGACCCTTACCCTCTGCACTCAACCCCCATCACCATGCAGTATAGCTGTCCTGAAATGCAGCACTCACTGCACAGCACACCAGACAGGACATACGCGAATCTGTGATTGTACTGTTCCCCACTCCACCCCCTTGTTTCTTTTCAATAAATAATTTTTTTTTCTTTTGAATAAATGGATTTTTTGGCTTTGAAAACATTCTTTATTGTTGCATAAAGTAAAAGACTCCTTAGCCCAGGAAATAAACAGGCACTGCAAGTCTGCTTGTCTGCTTAGCAAACACTGATTCCTAAAGATTGGAACTACTGCACTTCACTCCCGTGCAGGGCACCAGATACTGCTGGTTTTCAGCCTCAAATTGCTCCCTCAAGGCATCCCTAATCTTTGCAGCCCCGTGCTGGGTCCCTGTAATAGCCCTGCTTTCTGGCTGTGCAAATTCAGCCTCCAGGTGTTGAACCTCAGAGGTCCATGCCTGAGTGAAGCTTTCGCGTTTCCCTTCACAAATATTATAGAAGACACAGCACGCGGATATAACCGCGGGGATGCTGTTTTCGGCTAAGTCCAGCTTCCCATACAGAGATCGCCAGCGGGTCTTTAAACAGTCAAAGGCACACTCCAGAGTCATTCGGCACCGTCTCAGCCTGTAGTTGAACCGTTCCTTGCTGCTGTCAAGGCTCCCTGTGTAGGGTTTCATGAGCCACGGCATTAACAGGTAAGCGGGATCTCCAGGGATCACAATGGGCATTTCAACTTCCCCTACCATGATCTTCCACTTTGGGAAAAAAGTCCCGGCTTGGATCTTCCTGAACAGCCAAGTGTTCCGAAAGATGCATGCGTCATGCACCTTTCTGGGCCGGCCTGTGTTAATGTCAATGAAACGCCCACGGTGATCCACAAGTGCCTGGAGAACTATAGAGAAATACCCCTTCCGATTAACGTACTCAGATCCTAGGTGGGCTGGTGCCAGAATAGGAATGTGCGTCCCATCTATCACCCCTCCACAGTTAGGGAACCCCATTTGTGCAAAGCCAGCCACTATTTCCCGCACGTTACCCAGAGTCACGGTTCTTCTGAGTAGGATGCGATTAATGGCCTTGCAAACTTGCATCAACACGATTCCAACGGTCGACTTTCCCACTACAAACTGGTTTGCGACCGACCGGTAGCTGTCTGGAGTTGCCAGCTTCCAGACTGCAATAGCCACCCGCTTCTCCACTGGCAGGGCAGCTCTCAATCTCATGTCCTTGCGCCGCAGGGTGGGGGCAAGCTCCTCACACAGTCCCATGAAAGTGGCTTTTCTCATCCGAAAGTTCTGCAGCCACTGCTCGTCATCCCAGACTTCCATGACGATGTGATCCCACCACTCGGTGCTTGTTTCCCAAACCCAAAAGTGGCGTTCCACGGTGCTGAGCATGTCCGTGAATGCCACAAGCAATTTCGTGTCGTACGCATTATGCGGCTCGATAGCATCATCGGACTCCTCACCCTCGCTCTCACTGTCACTTTGGATCTTAAGGAATAGTTCGACAGCCAAACGTGACGTGCTGGTGAGACTCGTCAGCATATGCCTCAGCAGTTCGGACTCCATTTCCCGCAGACAGATCGCGCTGCACAGAAACCATTGAAAGATGGCGCCAAAGGTGGATGGAAACAAAGGGATTTCTGGGATGCGAAGTGAGGCATCATGCGGCATTGTGACAGGACCCAGAATCCCCCGCACCCACGCCCCCTTCCCTCAACCCACGGCGCCAGAATGGGAAAAGGTGCTCTGTGGGATAGCTGCCCATAATGCACTGCTCCCAATAGCGCTGCAATTGCCGCAAATGTGGCCATGACAGTGCGCTGGGCAGCTGTCAGTGTGGACAGACTGCAGCGCTTTCCCTACTCAGCTGCACGAAGTCAGGTTTAACTCACAGCGCTGTACATCTGCAAGTGTAGCCAAGGCCTTAGATTGTGTAGTAGCTTCCTCCGCGAGTAGCCCTATGAAGAGCAATTTCATATAATGGTTGAAAGAATCAAAATAAAATCAGTTTTGCCCCATGCCAGGATAAGTCAATGGCTTTACTTGCAGAGTAAGACACTGCCCCTATTGAGTAAGAGCAGCAGCATATGGCCCTCACCATTTAGAATTTATACTGGGCTTCAGGCCCTTTCATGTTTGAAAAATCAATTTTTAATGACATTATTTCTGCTTTAGTACACTGGGTTAGGGAGAGGTATTATCCTGCTAAGGGATCAAGATTGATGTTATTAACTTATTCGTGATGTAAAAGCAATGAGACTCGGAGAGGAAAAGGTTTGGGAAGTAAAAACCCCCTTAGCTCTCAGCAGATCTCTGCACTGGGTGGACATGGCGGCAGGAGGATGCAATTTATACACCATGAAGGGAGACTAAGAGGAGGGTGGATGTGAACCCTTTTTGACTTACCCTTCCCATTCCCGCCACTTCTTTGGGAGATTAATGTGTAGCCTGATGAACACCAGGGCAGTTGGACTCCCTTTATTGGAAATGAAGGGATTAAATGCCTTCCGGCAGGAGATTAGCTGCCTGCAGCTGGGACCCAATTCTGTTTCATTACTGCCCTGTTGTCTGAAAGTCATTGGCCATTGTTGGGATCTATGGCATTGCTAAAACACAGAAAATGCAGAAAAAATCTTGTAAAATCTCTTACACTGGAGTCTTCCCCCTCAGTATCAAAAGGGTGCATACTGTAGAGTGTTCCAACAAGACCCCAAGGAACTTCATCATCCCAAACTCAACTACTGTGAAAGTGTTAGACTATGACATCATGCTGAAGATATTAACCATGCCATGGAAATTTAGGAGTTGTCATAGTAATAATCTGATCCAGACTTTTCAGTAGAAATTCAGCAGCATTATGGCCTAAAGCACTCACAACTGAAACAAAAAGGAATACAATACACATCTTCCCAGACTTAGAGGTAAAAACCTTTGCGAACAGAGATGATGCTTCCTTCATTCCAAAGGATTATCACTAAACATAGAATTACCATTGTGACGTTGTGCAGTCTATATGGTTTTATAAAAACATGATAATAAGTGAATATAATGTAACTGGGATATGCTTCGTGCAAAAGGTATCTTGTAAGGTATCATTACAAAGCTCATAATCTACTGAGTGTGATCATCCTATTTGTAGAAATGTGCCACTCTTGTATCTAAAACTAGAAGTATAAAACATAACTCTGAGGGCCTATTGTAATTATGTAAAATGTGGGCCATTAAGATGGTTTGGAATCTTGATGACTCCCATTAACCAGGACCATTGTCTGCAGATGGCTGTGTTTACCTGTTAGTCTTCCTGTATATGAGTGTGCTGGCAAGTGAGTAATGAAGTCTTGCAGTGACATGTGATCATGTCACCTGAACTGGAATCCATCTTTAACCTGGTGCTTTTCCAGTGAGGGGGGGGGGTGGAAACCCAGAGGGACAAAGGGTTTCCGCCTTATGCGAAAGATATATAAAGGGGTGGAAGAGAACAAAGGGAGGGAGGAGCCATCATGAAGAATCTCCTAGCTATCACCTGAACTGGAACAAGAGCTATACCAGGGGAAAGAATTGTGCCTAGGCCTAGAAGGTGTCCAGTCTGAGAAAAACTTACTGAAGCATCTCTGAGGGTGAGATTATCTGTATTTAGCTTGATTAGACATAGATTTGCGCATTTAATTTTATTTTGCTTGGTGACTTACTTTGTTCTGTCTGTTACTACTTGGAACCACTTAAATCCTATTTTCTGTATTTAATAAATCACTTTTTATTTAGTAATTTACTCAGAGTATGTATTAATACCTGGGGGAGCAAACAACTGTGCATATCTCTCTATCAGTGTTATAGAGGGCGAACAATTTGAGTTTGCCCTGCATAAGCTTTATGCAGGGTAAAACGGATTTATCTGCGTTTAGACCCCATTGGGAATTGGGCATCTGAGTGCTAAAGACAAGCACACTTCTGGGAGCTGTTTTCAGGTAAACTTGCAGCTTTGGGGCAAGTGATTCAGACCCTGGGTCTGTGTTGGAGCAGTCGGGAGTGACTAGTTCAGCAAGACAGGGTGCTGGAGTCCTGAGCTGGCAGTGAAAACAGGAACGGGGTAGTCTTGGTACATCGGGTGGCAGCTCCCAAGGGGGTTTCTGTGATCCAACCTATCACAACCATCATATAATTTAAATATCCTGGAAGGAGAACTGCCACCTACCACATGGATCAGTGCCCTAGGCAAGTCAGAGAACCACCTGGCATTGGACATTCAGTGAGAGATATTTTGTAGTGGATCTAAAGAAATATTTCCTTAAAGAATAATACCTAGAAATGAGATTCACTTAAACTCTGGGCCCCAGAAATTATTTTACAGTTAAGGGGATTCAACTGCATCAACACAGACCCACTAACATCCAGAAAATCAGGTGAGGATCCATACAGTAAAAGATTATAAGGTGCTCTTGTACATCCACATCAATCTCAACTCACACGCCTTCCCACACATGGATTCTTCCACTTCACAACGGTGTTTTATTTTTCTTCTTTTTAAAATTGTCTCATTGCCAGCAGCCCCACTGTTTTAATCTCTCCAGGGCACTTTGTAAGATTAGCAAATCCAAATGATGACAATTTGGGTGTCGTTGGTAAATTTGATCGCCCCTGAAGTGACATGTGCTGGAATAAGAATAAAAGACTGGAATTGGTGACATATGAAGCACAGTGTGAGAGTTTGCCAAAAAGCATGACCTTGGCAGAAAATACCACTACAGAGCTTATGGAGGAAACTGTGAAGCATAGCAAATTACAGTCCCTCACTGCAAAATGTGAAGACTTGGAAAAGATGTAAATCAATCCTGAGACCAGGAAGAACTCTATTATGCTCTATACTCAGAGAAGAGGCTTTCTCTCTTTATTATATACAAGTACTGACAAAGAATTCTATAATTCAGATGTAAATCAATCCTGAGGCTATAACATAAATCAATTTACATCACTTAAATCAGCTTCTGTACCAGATGACTGGAGGATAGTTAATGTGATGCCAATTTTTCAAAAAGGCTCCAGAGGCGATCTTGGCAATTTCAGTCCAGTAAGTCTAACTTCAGTACCAGGCAAATTTGTTGAAACTATAGTAAAAAAAAAAAAACAAATAAAAAAACAGAATTATCAGACACATAAATGAACATGATTTACATGATGAACAGCTCTTAAAGCAAACTAAGTAGTCATGGGATAAGAGGGAAAGTCCTCTCATGGATCAGTAACTGGTTAAAGCACAGGAAACAAAGAGTAGGAATAAATTATCACTTTTCACAATGGAGAGAGGGGAATAGCAGTGTCCCCCAGGGCTCTGTACTGGCACTGGTGATGTTCCACATTTCATAAATGATTTAGCATTAAGAAATCTGTAGCCAGAGGTACAGTACCAGAGGTCTCTAAGTCCCAAACAAAATGTACCTAGTTTACCTGTAGAGTAACAGGTGGCAGTGAATCTAACTCTTTTTTTAGTTGATGTCTACCAAAGCCAGGTATTGGGGGCAAGCACTTCAAATAGAGGATTTAGGAATAGTGACTGATACAGCTTCCATTGAAATCAATGGAAAAAATGACCATTAACGTCAGTGGAAACAGGTGCTCTTCTTGTCTGCAATAGCTTACAGTCTAGTGGTTAGATAAGATTGGGTACATAGTTGCACAGGAGAGCTGAGGGCAAAAGAATCTTTTTACTCATACACAGGGATTGAGCATAATTACCTTGTCCACAGGTAAGTACAAAGGCTATGGAAGACAAGCCACTGCTAGTATCACTAGTTAGCTCAATGGTGGTGGAGAGAGGATGGAGGGAAGTCAGGGCTGCCTCACTGGTTGCTGTGGAGGGGATAACACATAATGAGCACTTAAGGCGTGGGGAAGTGGCCATGGTCACCCAGTACTTTGGCCGTTAGAGTACACTGTAGGGGTTTTGAATACCCGTATAATTCACGTCTTGATTCATTTTGCTGCAGTGTTTGCAGCACTGTGTTTCGGTACTTGGGACAGGGTCGCCATGTGCTAAATGGAGCTGGGACGTGAACCCCGCTCAATGGGAGCTGATAGGAGTTCAGCACTTGTGGAAATCAGGCCACTTATTTAGATGCCTAAATGGCTGTAGGTGCCTATCTTTGAAAATCTTGGCCCAGGGGTTGAAGTCATTTCAGAGACGTGCATTAAGGCAAAAGCAAGAGTCCCACCTTCTGATACAGCGGTTGGCTTTGGCTAAACCTATTCTATTGTCTCTGAAACAAGATGACTTGAGTCTATGTGGGTGCCCTCTCTCCCCTCCCCTTTAGCAGTTAAGGATAAGGGATTGTCTACAGGCCGACAAAAGTCGATGTATCTTCCTCTGCCTGTTCTAAGATGCTGCAACATCTTCTATTATTATCCTCTTTATTTTCTTTTCCCCCTCAGGATGACAGGCTTAATGACAAATGACGGAAAAGCCTGAAGTAAGGTATTAGTCTGCGGCAGCAGAGATAAAAACAAATCATTGATTAAGAGGGATTTGCAAGTAAATGTTTGTCTTCCTTTCATCAAGTACAGCTGCCTGAGGCTGGTCTGCTGCCTGAGACTGAGGCATGTAGGAACAGGCTTCTTCCTCTGGGGAGTGGCACAAGTGGGGTAGGTTAGCTGTTTGGAGTCCCTCAGAGGGAAAAACCTGGGTTTCTTCACTATGAATTGGATTTTGGCTTTTTCAGCATTCTAATTGCTGCATAGAGGGATTAGAGTGTGTATATAATGCTGTATCTTGATGCTGCTGAACGTCTATAAAGGGTATGACTTTATGTATTCATATGTTGTATTAATAGGCCTGAGGAGAAAAGCCTGTTAGTCCTCTAAGAAGCAAAGCAGACTGGGATTACCTGCTAGTAAGTGCTGAGCAGGACTCTCTTCATCAGTGCAGGGCTAGGATCATTAGGGGAAGAGTTTTTGCAGGAGACAAGACAAACTCACTCATGGAGCCAAGGACATCCTTGATCTGGGCTTTTTTTTTTTTTTTTTTTTTTAATAATAGCTTGGTTAGTGGTAGGCATTGGGCTGATTGTACCATCCCAGTAAACCACCTCTGTAGTGAAATGGGCTTTCCTCTTTCTAGTGTTCATCACACCCAGGATTCATAATGCAGCGTCTTTTCAGTAAGGATGAAGTTTAACTTTTGAAAGCTGAAGTCCAATGAAGCAGAAGCTCTGCTTTTCTTCATGTAATGAGGTCGTTTTAGGCTGACTCTATAAGGCTCAAATAATCTTTACATTGGTATCTCCAGTACCGGTGCAAGCCCTTAGTGTAGACATGCCACAGCAACAAAAACCGTGACTTGCACTACTGTGGTTTAACTCAGTTTGAAACCAGTGTGAACTGTACCAGTGCACATCTCAGTTTACACCAGTGCAAAGTATTTATGCTAAGGATGTGCACAGATGCAGCTACGTGGGTTTGCTATGCCAGTACAAAAAACCCCCCGAACATGAGCTTCACAAAGGTATTTAGGCACCTAACTTCCACCCCTACTGTATATAAGACATCAGTCACATCTGGGGGGTAGTATAAGTAGTTACCTCAGAGCAGGGAGTTGGGTAGAGCTAAATGTGGGGGCAGATTCTGATCTCTGTTGCACTGATGAAAATCTGAAGTAATTCCATTGGTTCCACGTAGTTAATCCAGGATTAAATCAGTGTAATTGATATCAGAATCCAGCCTATAATTGGGCCAATGCATCCAAAAGATCTAATAATCATTAGAAGACTGTAGCTTCAGTGAAGACTAAATAAAACAAATGGTGAGCCCCTGAGATCACATGCAGCGGCTGCTTTCAAAATGAGAGCTGATTTTTCTGCAGCCCAGTGCACCTCCAATTCTGGTGGAAGTGCTGCAGGTGCTCAGCACTCTGAAAATCAGACCCACACTATTTCATATTGCCTACAAAACAGAAAAAATGATGGGTTTTTTCTAATTAACTGCAGCCCTGCCTATGGAACGCTTGTATTTGCATTGAAGCAAACTGATTTCCTCTGCTATATGAGAATAAAGCTGATGGGTTAGGTTATTCACACTGGAGCTAATGTGGCCCACAATACATCTACCAGAAGTAACATTTGAAAGTCATTCAGAGAGTTTAGGTGGGATACACAGACACACTGGTAAGAGTCTGAACTTTCTTGCCTGACACTGGTAACCTGACATGGAATCCCCCATCACATGTCAGGGCTCATTAGGCACTTACTATAGTGCTGCTGTTTCAGAGAGGATTCTGCTCAGAAATCAACATGCACATCCACCTTGAAACTACATCATCTGCCCAGATTCAAAACGTTTGTTCCAAAGCTTTAGCTCACAATTTCACAAAGTGAAACTGATGATTTTTAGTGCAATGGAGCAAATGGACCAGCGGTGGAGCACAGTGTTATTCAGTGACAATTTTCAGGAGACTCCTAGGTAGCTCACAGAATGTAGTAAAATGCATCCATAAAATATATTTCTCCTTATAAAATATGGGCCTGAACCTTCTTCATTTGAGTTCAATGATAATCTTCATTGTCTTCAGTGAGGGCAGAGCAGGTTCATTATGGTATTTTTACAATAACATATACACTTGTGCAGGCGTGTGTGTGTGTAAATATCATTAGGGTTATTATATTATATGACATATAGTTGTATTTTAAAGAATGATCATCATTTTGTCTAATATACTCTCTGCAGTCACTAAAGATTTCTGCATTTAGAAGCACCAGGGATATAAGGAAATCTGCTGCCTTGGTCTGGTCCCAGATTCATGGGCTGTATTAATAGATAGGATTAGTAAATAAGAACAGGTCAGAGGGCTGCAAAGCTCTTTCTTGTCTCTTGAGATTTCCCTGTTTAGTTTCAGTCTCAGGGCACCGCTTCCTAGAATGCAAGGAGCAGAAGTTTAAGAAAGCCAGAGACCATTTTCTTTTACTGGGCATTTGAGACTAACCGTGGGGGGGAGAAAAGGGCAAGTTCTGGGTCACGGGCTTTGCCTGAAAATGTCTCTCCAGTTTTCTCAACAGGCACCATGGAGGAACAACAACATCACCTTTCTGAACAAAGAGCCTCCTGTCTCAGAACAAGGAGAGACTATTATAGGCTTCTACCTACTGGCTTTAGGTATGTACTGTACCTCTGAATGGCTTATGAAATGAAACTCCTTTTTAAGTTTGGACTAAAGTTCAAAGGGATTCCTATAGTGTTCATCCACAAAGGAACAAGATGTCATAAACTGCAACTTTTTCTTCAGAAAGTTCTTTCAAAAAAAAAAAAAAAAAAAGGAGCTAGTGGTTTTTTTATTAGTATTATATTTTATTTTAAATGCAAACATTTGTATTGTGGGCAAAAGGATATGATATTATAGTCCAAGCTATTCCTTTAACTAAGGTTCATTTAGGATGTGGATACGAACAAAATATCTTGTGCAGAAAAATATGACATTACCTTGTTTTCTCAAAATGTCTCAATGGCATTCAATTAGTGTTCTATGCTTCTATCTTCTGCTTACTGAAGTCTATATTCAGATTGTTCAGCAAATAGTTCACCTTCTAAAACTAATACATTTAGTTAAATGAAATAGAATTCTACATAGAATTCTACAATCATATTTTAAATTTGTTTGTAAAATTCTTCCATCTAATATTTTATATACATTTAGAGGAAACTTTCTTGATCTGAGTCTATTAAAGATTCCTTAAAGTACTAAATTATTACTCATTATCAGTAGTTACAATAATACGTGCATAAAGTCTAAAAACTTGATATTCAGATTACATTGCAAGGCAGTTATTATACACTCATATTAAAAGTGTTTGAAAATGGAACCTCGTATTAACTTACTTTGTTCCTAAGGGCTTGTCTATACTTACCGCGCTGGTTCGGCGGCAGGCAATCGAACTTCTGGGTTCGATTTATCGCGTCTAGTCTGGACGCGATAAATCGAACTCAGAAGTGCTCCCCGTCGACTCCGGTAATCCTGCTCGCCGCGAGGAGTACGCGGAGTCGACGGGGGAGCCTGCCTGCCGGGTCTGGACGGGGGTAAGTTCGAACTAAGGTATGTCGACTTCAGCTACGTTATTCACGTAGCTGAAGTTGCGTACCTTAGTTCGATTTGGGGGTTTAGTGTAGACCAAGCCTAAGACTTTTTTTTGATTAAGTACTGTATTGTAATTTACAGCAAACTCAGTGCAGGATGATGGTGAATTACCATATCTGTTGTTCTGTAGGCAGACTTTATGAAATTTCAAAGAATGTAGATGTACCAGTTGACAAAGAAAATAAAAATAGCCATCTATTATTCTGACTTCATATGAAACAATATCAAAAGGTAACTGTTTTCCAGAGAATAATTCACAATCACGTCTTAGCTTTATAGTGATTCTATCTAATCGATCTATCTCTGTTTTTAAATGATAAAGAAATGAAACTGCATATAAAAGATGTTGCACATAATGAGAACTCCACAGCAATGTTACTAGAAATAGTTCCTGAATACAACCATTGAGAAACAGGCTTGTAAATTAAATAATCACGCTAAATAAACTTTTCTTTTTCTAAGCTTATCATGTATTCCCCCCCGGTACCAGCAGCTGCAAACCACCACCTGATACTTGTAAAGGAAAACTCACAGCCATGATGAAGAGGCTTGAAGGCCTTTCCTTCTGTCTATACGAGACTGGCATACTTATCAACAAAAATAGCCGACATAATGTAGTTGGAGTAAAGAATAAGACAGTTCAGAAAAAAGTTGGAAAAAAAAATAGCAGCCACTTTATTAGGAAGCAGAATAAAAATAATGTGGTCAAAAGGAAGTAGAGATGTTCTGATTTATCCCAGACCTATGTGCACAGGTGCAAACACATTCATGCAGCATCAGCAGCCTAGAAAGCACACAGCACAATCAACTACTGAATGAACCACACTAGAACACATTCTCAATTAGGGCTTGATCCTGTATTTATTGACGTCAATGACAAAACACACATTGACTTCAGTGGTTCAAGATCAGGTCTGAACTGATTAGCCCTGCTGAGAATGGGATTCTGTGATTACTTGGTACCTACCAGACTCCTCCCCAGCCCTTTGCTGCAGGTTTCTCTAAAGAAATAAAAATGATACAATGAAGAATAATAAAAAGAGTTTTCCCTTTCTTTTACAAATATTGTCTTTTGGGAAATGTCTCAGAATGCTTAGAGCTGGTTGACATATTGGGACAAATCGATCCTTGATGTAACTTCATTGTGAATCTGAAGTCTCTAGTACACTCTCAGCGTTAACTTCAGTAGTGAATACATTTTGATTTGTGTTATTGCTGGAAAAGCTAGTAATTTCCCAAGCAGACATCATTCCTACTGATCCAGTGGAACACCTCAAAGTCTTACAAATGATTAGCTAGTAGAGACGATTGACAATTTTCATTCAACATATTTTTAAATGAAAAATGCCTTTTTTGTTAAAACAGCTATTTCTGAGGTAAATGTCAATTTCTGACTATTTTTGGGGGGTGGGGGTGGAGATGAGGTATCCATAAAGCAGAACATTTCAGTTTTTTGGCCACAGTGGTTTATTTCTAGGGTTGCTGAGAACCAAAAACTGCTGGTTTTCAGTCAAAACCCAGAAATGTGTGAAGAAATTTTTTTGATGAAAATTAAAAAAAAAAGTACTCTGGTACTCTTTATTCCTATAAAAAAATTATTTCCTGGCCAGTTCTACTAGCTAGCACCTCATCCATATGCATATTTAAACCTTTTCACATTTCAGTGTACTTCTACTATATCTACAAAAACAACAAGGAGTCTGGTGGCACCTTAAAGACTAACAGATTTATTTGGGCATAAGCTTTCGTGAGTAAAAACCTCACTTCTTCGGATGCATAGAGTGAAAGTCTACTATATCTATTACTATATCTCTTACAGGACCAATGAATTTCTTTATGCTTATTTGAAATTAGACAAAGGCACGAATCAATACACTAGATCCAAACATTCCCAAGCTTTGGATTCGGATCTACACTTCATCTAACTTCTTGCTTTAAGGCCTAAACTCTACTCGTAACCAAGTTTCTCTATTGCTTTTTGCCCTGTACTCTTTTAAAATGTGGTCCTACTATGATAACTGACTCCTTACATATGGCAGCAAAGGTTTTCATGTTAGTTAGCTCCATGTTTATAAGTAGAGATGTTTCATAATTGCCAGCCGTATTCACTCTAACTCAGGTATAATCACCAGTAAAACTTGTCCAACTGAGGTGTCTTAGAGGTGTAGTTCAAGTGCAACTGATATGTACAATTTTGCATTTGGAACTTAATTATACATTCTGTTGATGATGTAACAACCAGGAGAGACTCTACCTCGCTTTCCCATAGCTGCATTGACTTTGTTCTGCAATGGTCACCACAGTATTTATGTCAGTAAAGTCAGAAGATAAAACTAATTTACCCAGGAAGCAGGGCTGTGGTATAAGGAGGTGTTATTTTTCACATTGTCACTTTTTGCTCATAAGGGCTTTCAAGGAGCAAAGCTTGCTCTGGAAGGAAGATATTTCAGTGTATATGTATTATACCCACGTGTCTGGCTTACAGCAGGCAGCCATAAAAGATCATATGCATTAGCAAGAACCCAGAGAAATTTATACAGAATATCCTGCTAATATGGTGCCTGTGAAAGACAGTTGTTGCACTTTGGGAACTGCTAAAGAAGGTGCCCTATTCTCTTGAATCCTGAGATTTCAATGATGTTTATGGTTAGTTATCAATTTTTTTTACCACATACATATTTGAGAGACTTCAGCACTCCAAATACTGTACTTAGGGACTTGTTCTTACTTCCCAAAAGATATCACAATTAGAGCTGAATGAATTATTTTCAACTAACAGATTTTTTTTCCCAAAAAGTGCATTTTTTGTTATTCTGAATCTACATGCAAATTCAGGTAGAATTTGACAAATAGTTTTGGCTGAGGAAAAAAACTGATCTTTTTTCAAATGAGTCTAAACTTGACTTTTGTTTCAAAATGACATTTCAAATTCAAATGTGGCCAATTTTTTTAAGAAAACAAAAAAAAAAGGCTAAAAAACACCTTAAAAAGACGGAATCAAAATGAAAAATTTGAAAAAATATGTCAATCAAACAAAATCAGAAAAAAATGTTTAAACCCCCAAAATATTGTTTCAGATGGACCCAGAATGTTTTAGTTAATTTCATATGAATATATTTTCAAGTTTTCCTATTTTATTCACTCAGCTGTAATCAGCATATCTGTGAATCTCTACACAGTCAAAACAAAATGCAAGACCTATTTCTTTGACCTGTTCTTCCCACAGAAACACCCCTCAAAACAAAACAACTACACAAAAATTCAAACCACAGAGAAAATTAACAAAAAACCAATTCCTGAAAATAGGATCAGAATATTGTGATCTTAAACATGAAAGTGTAGGGTGAAAAGCAGGTTAGGAACTTTTTGGATCTGGAATAGTTTTTAATGACAGCTCTGCCGTTTCTATCCTACATCATTTTTAAACAATGTGTTTTAATTTTACTTCTTGTGCAAACCTCTTCCAATTGCTTTTTGTTTGGATTTTGTTGTTGTTGTTGAGAAAGGAGGCAGCTTACAAACCATCTATAGTAGTGGAAAAGAGGACAGCATAATTAGAAAAAAAAATAATAATTGTGTTCTGACCTCTAGAAAGGGCTACTTCCAAACACAAAAACAACACCCTTTAACTTATGATTGAAAAAATCAAGGCTGTAGCACAGTACCCTTAAATTGGCTTGGTCCTGTTTATACAGGTAAAACCACAATGAATTACAATACAGTTGGCGCATAACCTCATTCCATGGCATTCTTATAAATGTAGCATAATCAGAACCATTGTGAGCAACATGGGAGATTTTCTCTTCCTATTCCAGTTCCTTGAGTCAATGATTCATAAAGTCTCTCAGTGTATAAGAGTATTAGCAGAATTTTAGAGTAGCATTCCCTGTAACCTACAGTTTTGCCTCTTTCTTGTCATGAGCAAAAAGGCATATTTAGTACACAATTCCTCTAGTGCATCAGTGATTTGTCTTAATTCATGGCCTGTCTAAATTTAGCTACCCAATCCAATTTCTGCCCCAAACAGCAGGTCCATTTGCCTCTGATAATAGCTGAGTCTGACACTTCACTTTTACTGTCTTTTCCCCCACTAGATCCAATTGGTGTGTTGTTTATGTTTACAGTGCCATATTGATGGGTTGCAATTTGAATGTTCTAACTCTACTCCTACACAGCTTTTCACAAATAAGGGGACTGCAAAAGTGCCAATTTGGGTGTTGAGAAGTCTAAGGACAGAGCAGGAGGTTTTCTGTTCTGTTCTGGCCTGGCATGAATACTGCCACTGAAAAGATGATAGCCAAGTGTGAAATCTGCTCCCAAGAGGTTGCAGTCTAGGAAGTGTGAATATGTTGTTGTTTTTCTGATGTCTTCCAGAGACGCTTATAGTGTTCTCCTTTCTTTTCACAAATGCAATCTCATGTTTTTTCTAAAACAAACAAACAAACAAAAAAACCCCGCCATCAATCCCAGCTTTGTTTCCAAGTTTGTTATGTCTGCAGTAAAGAGGTTGAGGATGAGGTTTTTTAAATTGATTTTATTTATTTGTTTGTTAGCTTTTGTTTTATTACGCAGCTTGCTCCAGCAATGAGCAATCTGAATCAGGATGTTCTGGGTTATTTAAATAAGAACACCAGCAAAACTCTCCTGCAGCAGATTGAGAGCTCATTCAGTGAATGAAAGCTAGCA
Organism: Trachemys scripta elegans; assembly: GCF_013100865.1. Lineage (NCBI taxonomy): Eukaryota > Metazoa > Chordata > Testudines > Emydidae > Trachemys > Trachemys scripta. The sequence continues at coordinate 63,509,803 of NC_048300.1, read as the reverse complement.
GAAACATGACATCCTCAGAACAGCCAGAATAATGCTGACATCAAGTTATGAGCAGCTTCTGAGACATGATTAAAGCTTACTGGAGTGTCACATACATGGCAGCAAAAGTAAATTATTTTTAAAATGCTGCCATCTTGATCTAGGCTATCGTAAAATGTTGGCCTTTTTGAAGATTCATAGATGCCAAGGCCAGAAGAGCATCTAGTCTGAACTCTTGTATAGTGCCGGCTATAGAACTTCCTCAGAATAATTTCTAAAGCATAAATCTCAAGCATCCAATCTCAGTTTAATTTGTCTAGCTTCAGCTACCAGTCATTGGATTGTGTTATACCAGTCTCTGCTAGACTGAAGAATCCATTATTAAATATTTGTTCCCCATGTAGGTACTTGTAGATGGTAATCAAGTCACCTCTTAACCTTCTCTTTGTTAAGCCAAATAGATTGAGCTCTTTGAATCTATCACTATAAGGCATGTTTTCTAATTCTTTAATCATTCTCGTGGATCTTCTCTGAACCCTCTGCAATTTATCAACATCCTTCTTAAATTGTGGGCACCAGAAATGGACATCGTATTCCAGCAGTGTTTGAACCAGTGCAAAATACAGAGGTAAAATAACCTCTACTCCTACTTGAGACCCATATTTATGCATCCCATGTCACACTGGGAACTCATGGTCTGATGATTATCCACCACGCCCCCCATATAAGAACATAAGAACGGCCATACTGGGTCAAATCAATGATCCAGCTTCAGACAGATGCTTCAGAGGGAATGAACAGAACAGGTAATCATCAAGAGATCCATCTTCTGTCACCCATTCCCAGCCTCTGGCAAACAATCTTTTTCAGAGTCACTGCTTCCCAGGATAGAGACCGCTATCCTGTACATATGGCATACATTGTTCCTACATTTACATTTAGCCATATTAAAACACATGCTGTTTGCTTGTGCCTAGTTTTCCAGGCAATCTGAGTGCTCTGAATCAGTGATCTGTCCTCTTTATTATTTACCAGTTCCCCAATTTTTTGTCATCTGAAAACTTTATCAGTGATGATTCCATGTTTTCTTCTAGATCATTGATACAAATATTAAATAGCATAGAGCCAAGAACTGAGCCCTATGCGACCTCACTGGAAACATACCTGCTCAAAGATGATTCTCTGTTTACAGTTACATGTTGAGACCTATCAGTTAGCAAGTTTTTAATCCATTTAATGTGTGCCTTGTTAATTTTATATCATTCTAGTTTTTTAATCAAAATGTTGTATGGTACCAAATCAAACTCTGTATAGAAGTCTAAGTATATTAAATCAATACTACCTTTATCAACCACACTTGAAATTTCATCAAAAAAGGGTGTCATGTTAGTTTGAGAGGACCTATTTCCATAAACCCATGTTGATTTGCATGAATTACATTTTACCTTCCTTTAGTTCTTTATTAATCAAGTCCCATATCAGCTGCTCCATTATCATCCCTGGGATCAATGTCAGGTTGACAGGTCTATAATTTCCTGAGTCATTGTGTTTACCCTTTTAAAAAATTGACACAACATTAGCTTTCTTCCAATCTTCTGGAACTTCCCCAGTGCTCCAAAACTTATTGAAAATCAACATTTATGGTCCAGTGAGCTCCTTAGCCAGCTCTTTTAAAACTCTTGGATGTAAGCTATCTTAACCTGCTGATTTAAAAAAGTCTAACTTTAGTAGCTCTGTTTACATCCTCCTGAGAGACTGGCCATAGATTTCTCCTTATGTCACTTTGCTTCTCATATCAATTTTCTACAGTTCCTAACTTCTGATTTATATTGATTATTGGCAGATTCCTCTTTATTTTCTCGCTCTTGGAGATCAGTTTCTGATCTATTGCAGAGCTTTGCCCCTCACTCCAGGACTCCTCTGTTTTTTTAAGTAGCCTCTTGTGAGGGCATTTGTGAATGGCCTTTGGAAAGGTGAAATAAATTATGTCAACTGGTTCTCCTTTATCCACTATTTTATTGACACACCACATGGGAATACAAGTACCTCTTAGTAGTTCATATACCAGATGTTTCTTTCCAGGCTCTTTCCTCAAATATGATCTATCCTGATACATATGCCATCTGCAAAGCAACTGGTGGGAATTCCCCCCAATGTCACTGATGGTGAAGCCCTTGCTCTTCTTTTTCACTATATTGCATTTTGTCCTGTATCGAGCCATCATCTAAATTGTTTTGTAAACTAAACTATTTTTATTGGTTTATGTGTATTATAGTCAGTGACTTTAATAAGACACATCAGTGATGATACAGGGTTCAGTTTTGCATGCTTAATGGCCTGGAAATATATATATTTTTAACAGATCCTCGGTAGCGGGAATTCTTTGCTGCTATATGCAAAAAACACCAGATGGCGCTTGTTTCTGGAGTATTTTTATGAGGGTGCCACTGCTTGCCTTAGAATTTGATGTAATTAGAATAACTTCCCCTCAGTTTGTTGCTCTGTACATTAACACATTCAAATTGCAAGCCACTTCACACATCTCAAGTGTTCGACACAGCAGAGAAAGCTTGTCCGCTTGCTTCTGTAAAATCAACTCCCTCCACCTGTGGCTGTGCCATACACAAGGTTGCTCTGTAATTTCACTCATCAAGAAGTGCATTTATTATAAAGTACCCCCACTACACTCTCACACACTATCATGCTCCAGATTTCTCTATAGTTTCAAATCTGAGAAAGGTCTGTGTTTCTCCAGGGGAACAGATCTCTTCCTCTCTTTCATTTAACTTATCTTTTAACTGAAAATTCTCCTCATTCGCTGTGCTACAGAGGTAGTTCTGTATATTCCCAGCAAATGAACTGTGTGCAAATGAAATTTACATATTAATAGATTTTAAGGAAAACCCATCCATCCTCTGCAGTACTTTGGCAGCCTTTTAGCATAATGACTTTATGAACCACTGTTCAGGAACCTCTGTTCTGTAACATTTAAACATTCTCTATCAATTTTTATGTATACTGAAGTAATTAGTTCCAAATCAAGGGCCAAATTCTACTCTTATTAAACTTGTGCAAATCCAAAGTAATTCCATTGACTCACTCCTGTCTTCAGCTGCCCAATGTTCTGATGAATTCTGTGTTGTTGTAGAAGATACTTGTTAATTTTGCCCTTTATGGGTTGATGGCCCAAGCTGGTTAGCATTTTGGATTAAAGTAATGGGAAATCTTTTTTGCCTCATGAGTACCTTCCAAGTTAACTTGTCCTGACTATAAATTGTTCATGCCATTAGTGAGATTTCATAATTAACACTGCAGAGCTAGACAGCTTTCTACAAGCCTTTAGGAAGATAGTCTGTCCCCTCATGTCCTTAATGTATTGTTTCCCCACTTTGGCGGCGATTAGTGAGACTATTCAGGGATATTCTACAGCCCCTCTGCCCAAAAATTTCTTCAGAGCTCCATTTAGCATTAAGCCTCCTAATACACAGATGGTTCCCATCTGCAGGCTGAATCTAATGTTGCAGGGTTTGATAAATCCTCTTTTGGAGTCTATGTAGGCAGTTTCTCAAGTTTTTAACCCTTAAGACTGTTTTGAATAGCAATTGTCTGTGCTAGCCAGGTTTCTGAGATGGCAGCCCTTGCTTTACAGAACCCATTTTATTTTCCATAAGGTCAATGACATTCCATGTAACTTGTGCCCATGTGCTTTGAACCTGACCCCAAGCCTACTGAAATCAATGGAAAGACTCCTGCTGACATCCTACAGGCTTTGGATCAGGTCCTTTGGCCCAGACTTAAAACCATTGCACTGTTCAGTGTTGCAAAGTCTAAGACCCAGAAGCTCAAAGGTATCTAGGCAGCTAGCTTCCATTGATTCCAATGAGAACTAAGTGCCTAAATATATTTGAGGAGCTGGGCCTAAGTGATTTGGGGCTTATCTACATGGGGACATCCAGGAAAGTTAATCTGAATTAACTAAAGTTGTGAATTTAAATCACATCAAACCTCAAGAGCTTCATTCAGAATTAAAGTGGCCTTAATTTGGTTTAATTTAATTTGCTTCCAAAGTGAATTAAACTAAACCAAATTAAGACACATTTAATTCTGATTAATAGCACCCACACAAGGATTTAATGTGGTTTAACTAATCCTCTTCAAATTGACACCTTTAATTAATTAGAAACTTTTCTCCATGTCCCCATGTAGACAAGTCCTTAAATTTTCAAAAATGGCTTGGCATTTAGGAGCCTAAGTCATATTGAAAGTCAATGGGACATACGTTCCTAAGTGAAAATGAGTCTTAGCCATCTAAGTCACTTAGGCCAGATTTTGAAAGGTATTTAGGCACCTGACTCACAGGAGATAGACACCTAAATACCTTTAAAAATCTGGGATTTAGGCCTTGCAACACTGTGTGGAGCAATGCCTATATACCTTTAAAAATCATCGTCTCTGTGCACAAGTGCCTGACTGATTTTTCACCAGATTCATAATTCCCTTCCTACCTTATGCTCTTCTCTTCCAACAAGACTGATGGCTGCTAGACATCACCGTACCTTCAGTATCAGAGGGGATACACAATTCTATCTAAACAGAAAACAAGGCTTTCCAGTTTCTGAGGGCTTGCTCATTTATTTGAGGTTGAAAGATAGGACACAAGGCCTTCAAAATATTATCTTCAAATGGATTAAAATGTGCATTTCTGAACAGCATTCCAATCGGTATTCTTTGTCACAAGGAGATCACAGACTGTTCCATGAGAAGCAATTCCATCTCGCCAGCTGAACAGGGCCGTGGTTTTCTAGAACTGACTGGCAAAGCTGTTGTGTGGTCGTCTGCACACATTTTTACAAGCCATTACCAGGCAAATGGATATGGCATGCCTCTACAGCTGTAGCGTTCGGCAGAATGGTTCTCGTCTCTGTACTGGGAATGCTTCATGGATCCCATCTAATTAGAGACTTAATTTTTCTTTACCTGTGTATGGTTGTTCTTTGGTGGATAAGTGCATTGTTGCTATTCAGTTTTATTACCAGTGTTATTCAGAAGAAGGAAATTAACAAGTGAAATATACCTGGGTACTCAAGGAGGCCTAGTACACAACACAGTGGAGTAAAAATGTTTGGGTTTATTTGTTTTTAATGAAATAACCTGCCATTGTACTGTCCTTCAACATATGGGCATCATGCATTTATATATCACGCTGTTTCCTGATTTTTTGTTGTTGTTTGTTTTTAATTTGACTTTTATGGAATTTAATTCATTTTTCAGGATGGATGTCTTGGTTTGGAAACAGCATTGTGATTTTTGTACTCTATAAGCAGAGAGCTGTCCTGCAGCCCACCGATTATCTTACATTTAATCTGGCTGTATCAGACGCAAGTGTGTCTGTGTTTGGTTATTCCCGAGGGATCATTGAAATCTTCAATGTCTTTAAAGATGATGGATTCCTCATCACATCGATATGGACATGCCAGGTAGGAATGCATTTATGTGGTGAATTATTTAATTAGACAAAATAAGTAGTGCTATTTCTGCATGCGTGCTGTATATAAATAACCAGTCAGGGTTATGAGAGTGAAAATTAGTGACGAATGACTCTCCAATGGATCATAGTTCTGGTTTGTTTCAGATAAGTATCCAAAAATGTGGGTCTTCCTCTAGATTAACCAGTCTTGACCAGTTCCCAGTGATCTTCTACCCCAAAAATCCCTTTACCCAATAAGCTCCTGAAACCACACTTAATGTGGTACTGCTCCTTAAAGGTCCATTGTTAATTGGTATGGCTTGTATTGCAGTAGTAATGCCTAGAGCCTTCAGCCAGGATCTGTGCCCTATTTTATTAGGCACTGTTCACACAAGCAATGAAAAGGTGGTCCCTGCTCCATAGAGCCGGCAATCTAAGCATAGCCTCCTCCAGCATCTTCAGGGCATAATCAAGTGGGCTTGCATATTCCTACCCAGTGCCTTTTGTTGTTGGGAATATTTGTGAAGCCCCATGTTTACATTTTTAGTCTATTATCTTTTAACATCTTACAGTGCCAAGTTTATTGAGCAGGTTTGGTAGGAGCTGCTCCAGTTGCAACTTGATTTCCCAGATGTCTTTGTTCCCTTCCAGTCTGATGTTTTGCACGTGAGTTTGGTATAGAAAGAATCTTGTTAACTATGGCTGATGGTCTCTTTCTATTGGTAGCCATTGGTGTCCTGGTTGATTTTGTTAGAAATATCAGCAGCCTTCGATACCATTGACCACGACGTTTTATTGACTCGCCTCTGAGACTTTACTGGACTGGCTGGAATAGCTCTTTTACCGTGTTTATTGTTCTCTCAGAGGTGCCAAATAATGGTAACGAGTACCTGTCTTCTTCCCATAGGGTCCTCAAATACAAGTTTCAATTTGCTCAGGAAAATAGTGAAGCATTTTGTGTGATGGCGGCATTTTTGCTGATAGAAGGGACCTCCAGAGCTAAAAGCATGAGTCTCTACCGCTTGAGATAAAGAGCCAGGTTTTGCAGCTGAGGCCAGACTCTGATCCTCTGCAACAGAGGAGACACATAACGTACTGCAATATGTGAAGGACACTCAGATCTTCATGTGCTTTTCACTGACCCGAGATACTGAAGCCTCTTTGTTTTCACAATGTCTGACAGAAGTACAAATGTAACTAGGAGCCTCTTGTTTTATGCTCAGTCCACATAAGATGGCTGCAGTGGTGAAGGTATACTGTCTGGGAGTCATTGCTGCTCTTGCATGTCCAGGTGACAGTCGTGGCATTTAGTATCTTTTTTTTTCATTTAGGTCTGGCCCAGGGGTTTTTGGCTCTTCCTCTATCATGCCACAGTATTCCACACTCTTGTAACCTCTAACTACCAGAAGCTGGGAGTGGAAGATGGGGTTGATTATTTCATAATTGCTCTGTGCTGTACACTCCCCTGGAAGTTCTGGTATGGACCACTTCAGGAAACAGGATATCGGACAGGATACAGGAAGCCAGGGACAGTTTACAGGGATCATGGTCTGACCCACTATGGCCTTTCTTATGTTCTTAAAGCTGTATTACTGCAATATGCTTGACTTTGGGCTACCCTTGAAAAACAACTGGAAGCTTCAGCTTTGCACCATTTGAGTGGAGGAAGTTGCATTCTTCTAGGAAAGTCACTAGGTTGTCTCCTCCACTATTTGGGAGACCAAGGATTCTAACGTTGTCTGCTCAGATTTAATTTTTAATAGTTCAGTTTTATTTAGCATCATTTCACTGCTATCAATAATGTTATAAAGTTCAGCCTACAGACTCTGCTTTTCTCCAGCTCTTGGAGGTCCTGGCCAAGTTACTCATTAAGGGCTTATCTACCCTAAAGATGTAAGTTGACTTAAGTTATGCTACTTCAGTGTCTCTCCTGCCGACTTACCTTATGCTTCTCGGGTAGCTGGAGTACAGATGTTGATGGGAGAGCGCTCTGCCATCTACTTAGCGGGTCTTCACCAGACTCACTAAATCAACACCGCTACATCAATCGCAGCAGGGCCAATTTAGCCGTAAGTATAGAAAAGTCCTAAGACTTTAAAGTTGGACACAATGCAACACAGGGCACCACTTGGTCAAATGGAGTCTAGAGCAAAAATTACTCATCTTGTGCCCTCATTTTGTTGTTTGATATTTACTAAGGCTCTTACCGAGTAAAGCACTAAACCAGATGCTTAACTTAAGCACATGAGTAGTTCTGTCAAAGTCAATTTGTATCTAGGGGTAAAGCCTATTTGATTAACACATTTTAAATCCAGAAGGGACTGTTATGACCTAGTCTAACCTCCTGCATAACACAGGCTATAGAATTTCAACAAGTATTTCCTGCACCATAACTTCTGGTTGAGCTACAGTGTATCTTTTAGAAAGACATCCAGTCTTGATTTAAAGATTTCTGGTGATAAGTCTGCCACATCCCTAGGTAAGTTGTTCCAGTGGTTAATTACCCTCTCTGGAAACAATTTGTGCCTTATTTCTAGCCTGAATTTGTCTAACTTTAGCTTCCATTAGATCTTGTTATGCCTTGTTATGGCCTTGTCTGCTAGAATAAAGAGTACAATCAGAAACGTTCTTCCTGTGTAGGTACTGAGAAGACTGTGATCAAGTCACCTCTGAAACTTCTCTTGGATAAACAACATTGATTGAGGAAAAATTATGAACAATATTATGGTATTTGTTAATTCTGTATTTTGTTATGTGGTACTGAGGGAGTGATGAAGAAAAGTGCTGTGTGGCCGAACAGACAAACCATTAATGGCTAGATTCTGCCACACTTGCACATGGTGAGCAGTACTTTTTCTAACATAGTCCATTTTACAGATAAGTAAGCCAAGGCACAGACAGAGATGAAATGCTTGCCCAGGATCACACAGGGAGTCTGGGGCAAAGAGCTAAGACTCCTGACCTTCAGATTCGTGATCCTAAGCCTTACTCACATCAGCATCCTTCCTCCCATTTAATTTTAAAGGGGGGAAGGTATAAATTCACATAATGTCTGGGGTGGGGGGAGAGTTTATGTGTAGGCTTTCTTGCTTACATCAGAATCTTTCAGTGATGAGTGTTAGTGTAAATGCTTTACAGATTTTTCTCCTAACCCTTAATCTAATACATTCTGCTTTATAAGATTCTGCTTAATATTACTGGGCCACATCGTACCCCTATGTGCAAACAACTCTGTAGGCCTGCTTTCTTGTGGGTTTTTTTCTGCATTCTCCCATTAGAAGGGCTTGGCTTCACCACCTCATCCCATGGAAGAAACCAGGACTCTAGATCTGCATGGATCCTGGGTATCCTCCAAGGCCATAGTGCCATCCTCTGATGTCCCTGCATCTCTACATTGATCTTCAACCCCCTGCATCTCTGCCCTAGCACTCTGCAAACAGAGTATCATTGGAGTCATGCTGTTATGATTCCAATTGAAATGTGATTTACCAACCAGCAGCTGCCTCTATGACCCAGTCCCACCTCCCCCTGGTTCACCAGTGCAGATAAGGGCTTCTCAGGAAAAATTGAGCTAATACCGTCTTTGGCTGTTAACATTCTTCCTGCAGTGATTGTGTTTGTCTCAGCAGGATCACAGCCACCGCACCCTTTCCCCCCATCTAACTTGCAGATCCCTGAACTCCTGGACAGTAAAGCAGTCTAATAATTTTATCCATTGAAAAATGGCAATTCGTCAAAACCGAAAGTGTTCGTGTAAACCGAAAGTGTTGGGTTTGACAAATTTCCTGACTCAAAAAAATGTGGAGGACAAGTTTTTGAAAGTGTCAAAATGGCTCACGTCAACATTTTCAGAATGAAAAATTCCAGTTTTGTTTAGAAATTTAAGCTAAGAAGACTGAAACAAAAAGGTTGAAATGAAATCAAAACTAAAAGTTTTTAAATTATGGAAAGGAAAGATTTCAATTGACCTGAAACAAGACAATACATATTGTTTTCTCAGATCACTAATATTTTTGAGATTTCACATTTTTGTCCTGATTCGAAACAGGAAACATTTTTCAACTCTTGAAAATACTTGTAGGACAGAAAAATACTTGTGGGACAGCTCTAATGGACTGTTTTGTGTGGGATTTGGGGGAAGTAGGGGAAAGCCGACACGGCAGATGCTGACTCCCCCACCTGTCTTTCCTCTGGGAAGAGGGAGATATGCATATGTAGGGCCCCCTCCGGGAGAAGGTGTTTAGGGTACAATCTAGCTTATTGGTATTTTCATTTACATTTGTGAGAAGGATTATACTTAATATAAGTGTGCACTGTGAGACAAAAACAAAAGCCCCTTTTCTATGTCTCTTGCTTTGTCTTGTCAGTTTTGCTGCAGAGGAGAGGAGGGAGTGGTGACAACAGTGAGAGAAGCCCATTTTTACAGCTGGCGCCTGTTCCTACCTTTCACACTAAGTTATGGCCTGTCAAGGAGGCATGCTTTGCTCCCTTCTCCACAGGAGAGTTAACTTACCATAAAACTACTGTTCTGATCTCAGCAAAATATTCTTGTTCTCCTTCAAAATATGTGCCCATACATGTCAGTAGAAAAAGATTTTATCTAAAGGAAGCTAGTTGTTTTAGCAAAATTCCTCTATTTGCTTTCCCTGCATATTCACAGCTGTCATTCTTGGGTGTGTTTTAAGAGAAATTATAGGAGAACTCTTTCATTTACTTTATTTAATGCATGGCTAAGAAGTCACCAATAAAACAAAAAGTTACACTGAAGCTGAAAAATTCAGATCCAGAATTTAAAGCATTTCAGACGTGTTTGTTCAGAGGAAGGCTGGTGGTGGTGGTAGGAAATTAAAAGTGGACTCAGGAGATCTAGGTTCAATTCCCAGCTTTGTCACAGACTTCCTGAGCTTGGGCTTGGGCAAATCGCTGAGGCTGAAATCCTGGCCCCACTGAAGTCAGTGGCACTCACAGCCCAGTGGGAGGGAGGCACTAAGTTGGATTTAAGCCACCTTTTCGTCCTGCTGGTCTGGACTGCTTGAGGGGGCTGGGAAAGACCCTGACATTGCTTGAACAGCCCTCGTCACCTGTCTATGCTATAACAGCCTCCCTGGGCTGCACTATGGGCCACAGAGCAGCCTGGAATCTCTACAGTGTGTCATATTGCAACTCTGCCCCCAGCCACACCCTGGCACAACTCCTTCCATATGGCTTGTGAGAGGGTCCTCAGAAGGCAGCCGTTATAGCTATTTTCCACAGTGCCTGCACAGGGGAATCCTCCTCCGGCCGGAACCAGGGCTTATAGAGCCCCTTTATGTTGCTCTGGCATTTTTGCTGGGTGTAGTGGGGCTGGAGTTGTGGGGGAGAGGGCTGGCTCCAGGCACCAGCCGACCAAGCACGTGCTTGGGGCGGCACCTTTTATTTATTTATTTATTTATTTATTTGGATTCGGCGGTGCGGTGCTCAGAGGGGGGGGCGGGGGCTTCGGGCGGTGTGGTGCTCGGAGGGGGGGCAGGGCGTTCAGGCGGCGTGGAGCTCGGAGGGAGGGCGGGGGCTTCAGGCGGTGTCGTGCTCGGAGGGGGCGGGGGCTTCGGGTGGTGCGGTGCTCGGAGGGGTGGCAGGGGCTTCAGGCGGTGCTCGGGGGCGGGGCTTTGGGTGGCGTGGTGCTTGGGGGGCGGGGCTTTGGGGGGCGGGCGGGGGGGGGGGGGATACGGCGGGGCGGCGCTCTTCTTTTTTGCCTGGGGCGGCCCTGGTGGGGGAGGATCTGATCCATGATCTCATTGTGCCTGAGTTGCCTGTCTGTAAAGGGGAAGTAGTAGTACTTCTCTATCTCACAGGAGTGTTGTTGAGGATAAATTCTTTAACGTTTGCGAGGTGCCCGGATGCTATGTTGGTGGAGTCAATGTAAGTAAATAGATTTGGTTCTGCCTATTTTAAACAAGGCGCCATTTGTAAAATTTGGGTATCAAGCAAAGTTTTGAATTGTTTGGATCTGAGAATCTGGTTCAGACCCCTCTCTATTAATAACCAACCTGTTGCCTATTCTAAGGAAAGGAACACTCTAATTTGCACAGTGTTGCAATGAATATGTCTGATAATTCTGTGTGTGAGCTCTAGAAGTTACAAGTTATTGTTTCACGTATATGAATGCAACATCCATTTTGTAATTAAGAATGTGTAGCTACTATATTTTACATTTAGTGATACGTACTCTAACCAGCCACAGGGGTAAGCCACTGCTTTCAGTTACAGATGTGTAAATCCAGAAGAACATTGCTGAAAAGTCATTGGCGTTATTCTGGATTTATGCTGGTGTAAATGAGAGAAGAATCTGGCCCAGCAGGACTAAAATAACTCTTAAGGGCCAGATTTTGATCTTATTTATACTTTTATAAATCTGGAGTAACTCCATTTATACTTGAGTGGAGTTACCCTGGATTTACCCCTGTGCAACTAGTAAATTCTCATGTTCACTAATTATGATGTTAGTAAGTGTTATAAGGAATTCTTTATTTTAAAAAAAGGCAAAGGAAGTTAAAAGTAAAAATTCTGAACAAAAGTATTTCAGGTTACTCTCTATCAATTGAAACATCATTTTCCTCTTTATATATGGCAAAAATCTTAATAAATGATTCCAACATTTAAGCATAATTAAAGTTAAATGGAAAAACACAGTTAGGGCCTCCTTTCTGTTTCTCTTTTACAAAATGGCAGTTCTAACACAGAAGCAATTCAATTCATAGTTCTTGTAAGGAGCGAGATATTTACAAATTATTGGATCAAATTCTGATCTGCTTTACATCATGTAAATCTAAAGCAATTCCACGGCCTGCACTGGAGTTACAGCAGACTCAAACCCTAGCGTAACAAAAATCAGAATTTTCTTGGCAGGATGAGTAAACAAATGGCGCTGTGTCAAAGTTTTACACAAACATGTGCTAGGTGAGAGATTGTGTAAATATTTCCTTGTAATAAGAGCATGTAAATAACTGAGCTAAACAGAATGTATCTCACACAAAAAGTTCTTTTTCCTATTTATCGAAGAGCTCAGTCAACTTTTAATTTAAAGTGGAAAAGCAGAGACGTCTCTGAATAAAGTTACTGATTATTCAAGAGGAACAGTTTGAGCAAGCTGTCACTTGTTAAGTGATAAGCAAGATGTATCAGATGACAGAAAGTATGCTTTTTTCTGTGGAGGTTTGTCTCTGTGTCAGTTTTAATGGGAATCTGGCTTCCAAGGACAAGCTCATACCCATGCTCATATTCCTATTCTTAAAATTGACAAAACAGAATGCAGTGAAAACAAGAAAACACATTTTAGCGTATTTCATAATTTATGCCCATAGCATGCCATTGATTTTTATACATGAACTACCATTAAAATCAGTGGGGGTTGTGTAAAAAAGACTAGTGGCACAATGTGTGTGATTTTAAAACTCATTTTAAAATATTCAGTACTTCATTACAATAATAATGTTCTTACTATTTAATGCCCAAACTTCATATATATCTTATAATTCAAACAATATTGGAATGAGCTCTCTCACCCACACCTGCTAGCCTCAGGACTGAAATCATCTTCATTTGCACCCCTGGGGCCTGATCCAGCTTCCAATGAAATCACTGGAAAGACTTCAGACCTTTAGGTCTTTACTATGCATTTGGGAGAGGCAGGAAGCAACCTAGGGATATAACTTAGGGTGACCAGATGTCCCGATTTTATCGGGACTGTCCTGATATTTGCTTATTTGTCCCACGTCCCGACCTACTTTCGGTCGGGATGCGAATTGTCCCGATATTTTGCCTCCACTCACAGGCGGAGCGTCCCCAGCCCCGCCCCATCCCTGCCCCATTGGATCCCTCCCCAAATCCCCGCCCTGGCCCCGCCTTTTCCCCAAGCACGCCACATTCCTCCTATTCCCCTCTCCCTCCCAGGTTTGTGCTGATCAGCTGTATGGCGGCGCAAGTGCTGGAGGGAGGGGGGAGGTGGAGACGGAGCAGAGGCATGCTGGTGTGGGGGGCTCCGGCGGCCGTTTTTTTTTTTTTGTTTGTTTTTTTCCGCTTGAGGGAGGGGGGAAGTGGAGACGGAGCGGAGGCATGCTGGTGCCCGCGTCCCAATATTTCACCTGTGTGATCTAGTCACCCTAATATAACTCCACATAGGTGCTTGTCGTCAACTGTCTTTATGATACACTGATTGGGAAATAAAATTAGGAAGAGAGAGAGAAATGGTTCCTAAATAATTATTTCTGGGGTGAAGGGAAGGGCCATCAAGCATACACAAATAAATGGAAAGTTACTAAATAATGAATATAGAGGAAATGTCATCAGCATTACATACTCCAAAGAACTTCTCCGATGGCAGGGAGTACAGCAAGCACTGTGACAGCTGAACATCTAATATATGAACTATCTAAATACTAAGACAAACAAACAACCCATGGCCTGGGCAGAGGAGAGCCGCTCAGTTTTCAGTCCCATTGTTCCAAGTAACTTTTACTCTTAATGTTTATAAACTGAGACTAGGGTGCCGTGGAAGATTATTGTTTGCTGGTCCCTGGCGCCATGGGTCTAGCTGCAGGTCTGTCTGTCTGCTGTTAGACTTGGTGCCACTAATTTTGCTTGGCTGTGCTCTTTGGCATATCACCATCAAGTCACTGTCTGGCAGGTTAAACTGTGCCAGTCCTCATCTCACTGGCAGCCAGTCTTGATTACCACTGGCAGCCAGTCTTGAAACTGGCTGGGATCACTATTTGGGCTGTGTTGCACATATGCATATAGTTATCTCATCAGGCATGGCCAAGCTCCATTTTCATGCACTTGGTCACTTTCACTGAGCCAGTTTTCTGCCTCACTTTGGTCTTCCACCATGGTCTGCTTGACTACAATTTTTGTCCTAGTTCTGAGTAGCCAGCTTTCACTATCAGACATGTTTAAGGAAACTTTCCTTTGCTAAGTCAGGTTGTCATTTCCCTTTATCTCATGCACTCATCTCGTTTGATCTAATTGACTATTTTTCTTTCCTCTGCCCATGCCCTTCTTTGATCTCCATGGTAAGATGAAGATTTAGGCTTTACCAGATCTAGTTCTGTTCCTGGGGGAGAGAATGACAGAGAAATGAGATCTGCTCTCTTATTGTTACAGAACACTCTAGCCTTTTGAGCCTTTCCACACAAAAAGACTTGTCTCCAGGTAAAAAAGAAGTATTTCTATCATTTGCATCTCTATTTGAAGGGGGAGAGGTTTCTCCATCAATTCTTCTCCCCCCTCCCTTGGAAGAAAGAGGCATCGCCACTCTCCTCTGAGAGAGATTTTTTTCTCTTTCTGAGGGTTCATAGAGAATCTCTTCTCAGGAATTTGGTGACTCTGATACCAGGGGATCAATTGATGCTGCCTCTTGTTCTACCTGTTTGAGCAGCAGTGGCTGACTTACATAAACATAAGAATGGCCGTACCGGATCAGACCAAAGGTCCATCTAGCCCAATATCCTGTCTACTGACAGTGGCCAACGCCAGGTGCCCCAGAGGGAGTGGACCTAACAGGCAATGATCAAGAGATGTCTCTCCTGCCATCCATCTCCATCCTCTGACAAACAGAGGTTAGGGACACCATTCCTTACCCATCCTGGCTAATAGCCATTAATGGACTTAACAACCATGAATTTATCCAGTTCTCTTTTAAACGCTGTTATAGTCCTAGCCTTCACAACCTCCTCAGGTAAGGAGTTCCACAAGTTGACTGTGCGCTGCGTGAAGAAGAACTTCCTTGTATTTGTTTTAAACCTGCTGCCTATTAATTTCATTTGGTGACCCCTAGTTCTTGTATTATGGGAATAAGTAAATAATTTTTCCTTATCCACTTTCTCCACATCACTCATGATTTTATATACCTCTATCATATCCCCCCTTAGTCTTCTCTTTTCCAAGTTGAAGAGTCCTAGCCTCTTTAATCTCTCCTCATATGGGACCCGTTCCAAACCCCTAATCATTTTAGTTGCCCTTTTCTGAACCTTTTCTAGTGCCAGTATATCTTTTTTGAGATGAGACCACATCTGTACGCAGTATTCGAGATGTGGGCGTACCAGTGATTTATATAAGGGCAATAATATATTCTCAGTCTTATTCTCTATCTCCTTTTTAATGATCCCTAACATCCTGTTTGCTTTTTTGACTGCCTCTGCACGCTGCGTGGACATCTTCAGAGAACTATCCATGATGACTCCAAGATCTTTTTCCTGACTTGTTGTAGCTAAATTAGCCCCCATCGTATTGTATGTATAATTGGGGTTATTTTTTCCCAATATGCATTACTTTACATTTATCCACATTAAATTTCATTTGCCATTTTGTTGCCCAATCACTTAGTTTTGTGAGATCTTTTTGAAGTTCTTCACAGTCTGCTTTGGACTTAACTATCTTGAGCAGTTTAGTATCAACTGCAAACTTTGCCACCTCACTGTTTACCCCTTTCTCCAGATCATTTATAAATAAGTTGAATAGGATTGGTCCGAGGACTGACCCTTGTGGAACACCACTAGTTACCCCTCTCCATTCTGAGAATTTACCATTAATTCCTACCCTTTGTTCCTGGTCTTTTAACCAGTTCTCAATCCATGAAAGGACCTTCCCTTTATCCCATGACAGCTTAATTTACGTAAGAGGCTTTGGTGAGGGACCTTGTCAAAGGCTTTCTGGAAATTTAAGTACACGATGTCCACTGGAGCCCCCTTGTCCACATGTTTGTTGACCCCTTCAAAGAACTCTAATAGATTAGTAAGACATGATTTCCCTTTACAGAAACCACTATTGCTCAACGGTTTGTTTTTCTATGTGCCTGACAATTTTATTCTTAACTATTGTTTCGACTAATTTGCCCGGTACTGACGTTAGACTTACCGGTCTGTAATTTCCGGGATCATCTCTAGAGCCCTTTTTAAATATTGGCATTACATTAGCTAACTTCCAGTCATTGGGTACAGAAGCCGATTTAAAGGACTGGTTACAAACCTTAGTTAATAGTTCCGCAACTTCACATTTGAGTTCTTTCAGAACTCTTGGGTGAATGCCATCTGGTCCCAGTGACTTGTTAATGTTAAGTTTATCAATTAATTCCAAAACCTCCTCTAGTGACACTTCAATCTGTGATAGTTCCTCAGATCTGTCACCTACAAAAGCCGGCTCAGGTTTGGGAATCTCTCTAACATCCTCAGCCGTAAAGACTGAAGCAAAGAATCCATTCAGTTTCTCTGCAATGACTTTATCATCTTTAAGCGCTCCTTTTGTATCTCGATCATCAAGGGGCCCCACTGGTTGTTTAGCAGGCTTCCTGCTTCTGATGTACTTAAAAAACATTTTGTTATTACCTTTGGAGTTTTTGGATAGCCTTGGCTTTTCTTATTACATGCTTGCACTTAATTTTTCAGCGTTTATGCTCCTTTCTATTTGCCTCACTAAGATTTGACTTCCACTTTTTAAAGGAAGTCTTTTTATCTCTTGCTGCTTCTTTTACATGGTTGGTAAGCCACAGTGGCTCTTTTTTAGTTCTTTTACTGTGTTTCTTAATTTGGGGTATACATTGAAGTTGGGCTTCTATTATGGTGTCTTTAAAAAGCGCCCATGTAGCTTGCAGGGATTTCACTTTAGTCACTGTACTTTTTAACTTCTGTTTAACTAACCCTCTCATTTTTGCATAGTTCCCCCTTTTGAAATTAAATGCCACAGTGTTGGGCTGTTGAGATGTTCTTCCCACCACAGGGATGTTGAATGCAATTGTATTATGGTCACTATTTCCAGGCAGTCCTGTTATAGTTACCTCCAGCTCCTGCGCTCCACTCAGGACTAAATCTAGAGTTGCCTCTCTCCTTGTGGGTTCCCGTATCAGCTGCTCCATGAAGCAGTCATTTAAAGTATTGAGAAATTTTATCTCTGCATTTCGTCCTGAAGTGAAATGTTCCCAGTCAATATGGGGATAATTGAAATCCCCCACTATTATTGGGTTCTTAATTTTGATAGCCTCTCTAATTTCCCTTAGCATTTCATCATCACTATCACTATCCTGGTCAGGTGGTCTATAATAGATCCCTAATGTTATATTCTTATTAGAGCATGAAATTTCTATCCATAGAGATTCTATGGAACATGTGGATTCACTTAAGATTTTTACTTCATTTGATTCTACATTTTCTTTCACATATAATGCCACATCCCCCCAACCCCTGCACAACCTGTTCTGTCCTTCCGATATATTTTGTACCCCGGAATGATTGTGTCCCATTGATTGCTCTCAGTCCACCAGGGTTCCGAGATGCCTATTATATCAATATCCTCCTTTATCACAAGGCACTCTAGTTCACCCATCTTATTATTTAGACTTCTAGCATTTGTGTACAAGCACTTTAAAAACTTGTCACTGTTTATTTGTCTGCCCTTTTCTGATGTGTTAGATTCTTTTTTATGTGAATGTTTATCATCTGATCAGGCCCCTCCTTTATCCTCTTCCATCCTCTGCTCCTGACTATAACCTGGAGATTCTCTATCATTAGACTCTCCCCTATGAGAAGTCTCTGTCCGATCCACAAGCTCCTCTGCAGCAGTCGGCTTTCCCCCATCTCCTAGTTTAAAAACTGCTCTACAATCTTTTTAATGTTTAGTGCCAGCAGTCTGGTTCCACTTTGGTTTAGGTGGAGCCCATCTCTCCTGTATAGGCTCCCCGCATTCTGCTAGTTGTGCCTAATCCCTGGCACAGCATTTAGCTGCTCCCACTAAGTTACCTTAGCTCAGCAATTGCATCTTCAGCCATCAAATTGAACCAAGATAAGAAGTCAAAGTTGTGGTCTGGCTGCAGACCAGAGACCCTCTGGGATTCTCCCACCCTGTTCAGAAAATCTGGAGAAAACTGAAGACTGTTTTTTGCCCTGCTGTAGTTCAGTTCTCTATCCTCTCATTGCCCTGCCAGTGTGCGTCAACCCTGTCCTGGAGAGCTTGAGGCAGCAGTTCATTCTCTTGGCAAATGTAGTCTTTGGCTTCTGCTGGGACTGCCAACAAGTGGGTCAGTTCACGTCAACTGTGATAGTTGTGCCTGGGTCCAGATGCGAGCCAGTGAAAATCCCCCTGAGCGATCAAGTCTCCCATTGGCCAGCTTTCTTGTTAACAACCATTAACATATCTGTCCTTTCCATAAAGGTTCTATTCATATGTTCTACTGCAATAGATGTTCGTATGAAAGAGGCAGTGAAATGTGTTAGTAATGTGATGTTGCAAATTACTATCCTTAACAAGGGGAGGGAAAGAAACACTACAGCTCTCTGTGTGAGCACTTCAAATTCTACTAAAGTTTACTTCCCAGCCAACATACAAAGCCTCCCCTGTGCAATAATCATAATACCAATACAGAGCTGCTGGCTTCAGAAGGCCGCTGCCACCAATAGGAAATGGGGGAGGTTTGTAGACTCTTGAAATAACTAAAATGGAATAATGACTAGTGGTCTACAACACACTTGCTCATGGTCCAGGGAGAGCTCACTGGTTATATGGCCCTAGCAGCCTTTTTTTTTATAT
Organism: Trachemys scripta elegans; assembly: GCF_013100865.1. Lineage (NCBI taxonomy): Eukaryota > Metazoa > Chordata > Testudines > Emydidae > Trachemys > Trachemys scripta. Next base: position 63,490,806 of record NC_048300.1, on the reverse strand, counting down.
TACGGTTGCTAAACTGCATTAAAGACAGCTAAAAGTATATTAAGGCCAGGGTGCCTAATGTTAGGCTCCTAAGTCTACATTTAGTCACCTTAAGAAAAGTAGCCTGATTTTCAAAGGTGCCAAACACTTGCAGTTCCCATTAAATTCAGTGATGCTCGGCACTCTGGAAAATCAGGCCATTAATATTTAAGTGCCTCGCAATGGCATTAGGAGCCTAATTTTAGACAGCTAGGTTTGAAAGTTTTGGCCTAGATACCTTACTGATGTTACTTCCTCGTGTGAGCAAATGCTAAACTTGCCACAGAGATGTTCTATTTTCACAAATGAGGGCAGGTCCATGAGACATTCTGCCTGTTAAGTACACCACCTTAAAAAAAAAATTGAAATGCTCCTGTATTCATGTATTGTTTTTATTTTTCTGACATGCAACCTGTCTGAGCCTTGCAAAGACTACAGCAGATAGGTAAAAGGAAAAATAACAGAAAAAAGCCAAACCAACCTAAAACATACCACAGTTCATTAAGATTTACAGGGCCTGGGGCAAAATTTTAAAACCTCACCACCCTATTTCTGTTTTAACAAGCTCCCCAATCTTCTCTCCCTCCCACCTTTTTGCCCATTGTGTCCTGTCTCCCACATCCCTAGAGGTTTTTACCGGCTCATTGAATTAGTTTGATTTTAAATTATTTTATGTTTTTATAATAGCTCTCTAACCAAGATAATGTTTTTGTACTCCAGTTTTCCTGTATGGTTCCAGGCGAGGTGACTGAAGCAGTGACAGCACTTCAGGCATAGGACTGAGGAATTAAGGCAGGAACAATGGGTAGAAGAGGCCAACACCAGGTTTCAGGGGTTTCCTTTCTACTGTACAGTTCCTGAGCATCTCTATGTACCTCAGTCTCAATCCCCACTCACTCTCTGTCAAGCTCACCCCATCCCAATCTTATTCTCCCAATCAGCACCCACTCACTTTTCATTTGCCCAATCATCCCTACACTCACCTCACTCCATCTTGTGGTCAACTCATTAATTCCATCCAACTCCCCCAGCACACACCACTCAGTCCCCCCCGGCACCAGTCCACACAGCCACTCAGACCACCCACTGCAGAATTCTCTCCCTCTGGCACCGAGAGGGATCTCTGAGCCAGTCATCTTCTCCCCTTGCATCCACATGATGTTGGGTCAGGTGGTGTTCTCTTTCTCTCCCTGCGGCTTTCCCCTGGCAGCGTTAAACTGAACCCTTATGTTCCTGAACAGATGTTCACTGACTTCATTGGGGTTCATAAACATTGCAGTAAGAGTCTATGCATGTAGCGCTGCTTGCAGGAAAAGGATCGTAATCACAAATACTGCTTTCTGCAGCAGGCGGATATTGGTGAAGGTTTCTTATCCAAAAACTGACCCAGCTCAACCTCGTGTAGCTGGCATGATCCCAGCCCAGCCCAATTTTTAAGATTCTTGCAATAGAACTGACAGTGGCTCATTAAGAAGTACAGAAACCAGATTTTTCACAGAATTGCATCAGCCCTGAGGTATATGCAGAAATACATTTGGATGTATGTGCAGTTCAGTCATTTGAATTATATATGAGACTCCCACAATGAATTACACTGAATGTAAAAAGGGATTGAGAACTAGCTGCTGCCGGTCTTCACACAGAATTAGTCGAAGTATGATATTGCTTGGATTTTGTTTATATATAGCTTATCATTTCTGACATTTGTGTAAGATGAAAATAACCCAAAGCCAAATCATGGAACTGGCACTAAGAGCATTAACAGATAAAGCAGGTGTTAAAGGTGCTGAGTACAGGCTGTGTAACTTTAGATCTGTATTCAGCTCACCTTTACATCCTGCTCAGCTAAAAATGGAGTATGTTAAAGATGAACTACAAAGTAAAACACGAAAAGACCAGCTTTGCCCTTTACTGCTCCTGTATGATGTTCAAAGATGGCTTTTTGTGGCTCCTTCATCCCCTCAAAAATTACTTTTTTTCCGTGAGGATTTTACATATGAAATATTATGACTATAGGAAGAGTCCTCACTTCTGTCTCTTGACTGGAAGACCTTAGCAATATTTAGAAGACTTTAACAGAGTAGTCACATTAGGCTGTAACCTGAGCTGCAGCTCTCTCTGCAGGGAGACGATTTAGATTGAAAAAACAAAATGGAAAAAGATTTTTCCCCCCACCTCTTTTTTTGCTTTGCAGTTCACCTTTAAGTAACATAGAAGGAAAAGACAATAGCTTTGATTTGGGGGAAGAGGAGTTAGTCAGAACCAGCATAAACTTTAGCATCACAGATGAGGCTATTGGGTCAGATCCTCAGCTGGGATAACTTCAGTGGCGTTATGCCAGTTTTGCACTAGCTGTGGGTCTGACCCATTGTTTCTTGCACTTTTTTTTAAACTTCTATAGCCGTTGCTGACTTTGTGACAGTCAATGAAGTTATGTATTTGATACTTAAGAACTAAATAATTTGGAAGTTCTGTTTGGTTGCTTAGCAAATCTGAGATAGCCTTTTCAGTGCTGCCCAGATATTATTTCACATCACAAAGCTGATGATCTACCTACACATCAGCATAACCACAAGAGAGGTATGGGCTAGTAGTGTGCACACAGTTCTAGCAAACTAAAATTTCTAAATTCTATTCCTAGCTCTGTCATTTCACATAATTTCTCAATTTCCATTTCCCCATTGTAAATGGGTGGTAATACTTGCTTATCAGTCTCATTCCTATCATGCCTGTGTCTTTTCCTAACTGGTTACATTTAGTTTAGAAACCATCAGTGTGTTGAATATTTTCAGTTTCTTCAGTGCATCACTTGGACCTTGTCTCCAAAGAATTTAATCTATGATGATGTCTTCCAATCTCCTAGCCTTGGGTGGGCCAGATCATCTCACTGATTTTTAAGCAGAACTTCCCATTAAAATTGAAAATCAATGTGACGATACCACCATTTGTTTTAGACCCTTCAGTAGTTCCTCACAATTCTCTCTGACTTGATTGTCCTAAATAATGTTGTGTCATCTTCCAATTTAGTAACCTCACTGTTTACTCTTCCAATTCTTTAACAAATATATTCAATAACACCAGTCTTAGTGCACCCCTTATTAACTGTCTTGCATGTTGCAAATTGATAATTTATTCCAACTCTGTTTCTCTCTTAACCCAGGCCTCATGTATTCTGTAGGATAACTGTCCTAAAGTTAAATGTCCATTGTTAGGTTTCAGAGTGAATTCACCCAGTTAAATAAAAAGGCAGTTCACACCCTTCCAAGCTATAGTTTCAGACTCTAGGGTTCAGCTACTTTATGTATAGTGTCAACATTTGAAAATATTTTCAAGGGTCAGTTCTCCAAATTGTCCCTTATAGGGAAAAAGCCCACATAGGAGACTGGAAACTCTGAGCCTGATCCAGTGCTGACTGAAGTCAAGGGAAAGATCCCCAGTGACTGCAATGGACTTTGGCACAGGGTGTCTATATTATTTGCCTCACAGAATTTCCACAAGATTCTTCCCACAGAAAAGGATGTGTTTGCTCATGGAAATAATGAACAGGGTTGTGGCCTATAGTTCTCTAGGCGGTTGCCAAAGGCCTAGGGCAATCTGTGTGAAGACCCTGTACTTTTCCAGCCTTTCCTCAATCCACTGTGGCTCTCCGGCAATGTGGCTTCAGTCGGAAATTACCAGGTTTTTGTTGCTTCTGAATAAACGTTGTAATCTGAGGCCATTAGGCCCCCATCCACTGTAGTATTTCATGTTTTCTGGTGAGTTTTAAGTTATTGTTAATCTTTCTCCAGTTATTTCAATGTAGAATCTATACTAGCCAGCAGTATCAATGTAACAAAGGAGCTCCAAAGAGCCGTCCCATCCCTTCAGATTTACAGATACATACCACGTCCTTGCTTCAGCTGCTTGGAGCTGAACTCACACCTTTGCTATGCTGTTATCTCTTGTGGCTAGAAGCCATATTAGCAGCTCAGCAGAAGAACCACCTCATCTGAGGCATTTAGCCAGCAGCCAGAAGTGACTCCCTGTCAACCCTGGCAGTGACTGGACAAATGGCTTCGCTACAGCCAAGAATCAGCCCAGAGAACTGATGGCCACGTGCTTTGCAGGCCGCAAAGTGGCTGTGGCAATCCCCATGGGTATCTGTGGCAGAGCCCATGAATAACCAATGTTCTTTAGGAAAACTCACCTGACAACTTTATAATCCTAGAGATCAGTATAAAGTAATATTCTGAGGACTAAAAAACTAAATATATATAAAGCAACAGAGGGTCCTGTGGGACCTTTAAGACTAACAGAAGTATTGGAGCATAAGCTTTCGTGGGTGAATGCCCACTTCATCAGACGCAAGTAATGGAAATTTCCAGAGGCAGGTATAAATCAGTATGGAGATAACGAGGTTAGTTCAATCAGGGAGTGTGAGGTGCTCTGCTAGCAGTTGAAGTGTGAACACCAAGGGAGGAGAAACTGCTTCTGTAGTTGGATAGCCATTCACAGTCTTTGTTTAATCCTGATCTGATTGTGTCAAATTTGCAAATGAACCGTAGCTCAGCAGTTTCTCTTTGGAGTCTGGTCCTGAAGTTTTTTTGCTGTAAGATGGCTACCTTTACATCTGCTATTGTGTGGCCAGGGAGGTTGAAGTGTTCTCTTACAGGTTTTTGTATATTGCCATTCCTGATATCTGACTTGTGTCCATTTATCCTCTTGCGTAGTGACTGTCCAGTTTGGCCAATGTACATAGCAGAGGTGCACTGCTGGCACATGATGGCATATATAACATTGGTGGACGTGCAGGTGAATGAGCCGGTGATGTTGTAGCTGATGTGGTTAGGCCCTGTGATGGTGTTGCTGGTGTAGATATGTGGGCAGTACTGGCATCGAGGTTTGTTGCATGGGTTGGTTCCTGAGTTAGAGTTGTTATGGTGCGGTGCGTGGTTGCTGGTGAGAACATGCTTAAGGTTGGCGGGTTATCTGTGAGCGAGGACTGGCCTGCCTCCCAAGGTCTGTGAAAGTGAGGGATCATTGTCCAGGATGGGTTGTAGATCACTGATGATGCGTTGGAGAGGTTTAAGCTGAGGACTGTAGGTGATGTCCTACAGTCCTCTGTACGTGTACCCAGAAGCCTCCTGCTACAAGACAGGCCCAAAAAAGAAACCAACAGAACTCCACTGGCCATCACCTACAGTCCTCAGCTTAAACCTCTCCAACGCATCATCAGTGATCTACAACCCATCCTGGACAAGTTTTCTGATTTCCAAAAACTGGGGGGGACTTTTCAGTTTTTCAATGAAAATCTGAATATTTTTTTCACCACAACCCCACTTTGAGGAAAAGGTTTCATATGAAAAAATTCAATCGGCAATAGTTACTAGGTATCATGTAGAGGTGGATAGTGTTCTGAAGGCCCACTAGCCAATTTTTTGGTGAAAAAATTATGTGAATTCTTGCCAAAGAATTTCATATGATTCCACTCCACTGAAATATCAATTCCAATGAAGTTTTTGTAAGATTTGAAAATAATGTATGCTTCATTATCAATATTTCATCCAGAAGTGGTCCTTATTTTGAGAGTATATAATTGTTTTTCAATCTTGGGGGTAGTAAATACTTTCCCACTTTTTCAGAAGGATTTATTGTCTACAGTGTATTTATTGTCTACAGTGTGTTGTCTACCTGGGAAAATACTGAAAGTAGGGACTGTATTTTTTTCACACAATGCACAGCCAGCCTGTGGAACTCTTTGCCAGAGGATGTTGTGAAGGCCAAGACTATAACAGAGTTCAAAAAAGAATTAGATAAGTTCATGGAGGATAGGTTAATCGATGGCTATTAGCCAGGATGAGCAGGGATGGTGTCCCTGGCCTCTGTTTGCTAGAAGCTGAGAATGGGCAACAGGGGATGGATCAGTTGATGATTACCTGTTCTGTTCATTCCCTCTGGGGCACCTGGCATTGTCCATTGTCAGAAGACAGGATACTGGGCTAGATGGACCTTTGGTCTGACCCAGTATGGCCATTCTTATCATCTTATGCTTTTATTATTCCACTGATATCAAGGTGTTTCCAAATGGCAATTTGTTTATTCTGTAAATCTTTCATTATGTTAAAGTGATATTATTCTTGGCTATGTGAAGTCCAAATTGTTCATAGTTCTATTGGGGAGTAGAGAATACCATTTTGATTTCAAGTAATTTTGTGCATGTGTGTTGTAATGTTATTGGGACTCACTAGATAGCACTATCACAAATAAATTTACAAAATAAATTTATTTGACTATATCAGAGTTACATATTTTTTTTAAAAAAATGCTTATTGTTGGCAGTGGTGCAGTTTTTTTTTTTTTTAGCTGCTGAACAGATTACCAGTAAAGTGTATTCTGCCTTAATCTCAAAAGATATTGTTTTTTTAGGCGTGACTGTTGCCAACAGTTATACTTATGTGAGCAAACAAAAAATAATGGTGTGAACCATTCTGTGTATGCATGAGAGAGAGAGAGAGATGTGAGAAATGTGTAATGGTCTAGTAATGTGAGCACAAATCTGGGAACCAAGAACTTCTGGGCATATCCAGTTGTGCTCACTGGGACAAGATAATCAGGCCTGTGAGTTCTACCACAAGTTCTGATATTGACATCCTCTGTATTTGTAAAATTTATAGGTGTGCATTAAGACATTGCATGGTGCACCGCAATGTAAATGAGATCGTTGCCCTCCAGTGCAAAGCTAAGTAAAGGCTAATCATTAACCCAGGTGAAGTTAAGTACTATGTAATTTCCTCTGCACTGAATGGTGGTCAGTCTCAAGTCCATAATGTTTACCCTTTCTTGCAAGGGACTTGAGTGGAGAATATTCCATTCTGAATAATATTCCTTTCCTTTAGCTCAATCCCTATTCTGCTAAACATTATCTATGCACTCCCCTTAGTCTTATCCCAGCTGCTGGGCACAAGTAACTTAGTGATTACTATAACTGTAGCACTAGAGTCCTGTGGATACTGACCACTGTCATGTGATAGGGTAATTAACTTTGTGTAACCCTGACCCATGTCAGGTGACTGATGCCAGGAACTAAAGATGACTCTGTGACAAGGACACACCCTTTTTGCAGCCACATATCACTCTCTCAGTAATGCAGGAAAAGGTGCCCCTGTGCTTCCTATTCTGCTCATGAGGTTTAACCTTGGATTTCTACACAGTTTTCCACACATGTACTATGCAGGATCAAGCCCATAGAATGCTTTTATCTAATCCAGAACATACTTTTTCAAATACTTGCCATATTTGTCACTTTAAAAGTACTGAACACATTTTCTTCAAATGTGGGGTTTGTTTGTTTTGGGTTTTTTCAGTTCTTACTGAGATCAAGGGAAATTTGAAGAAAATCAGTTCAGTCATTTTAATGTTACGCATATTTACAATGATGATGTCCTGGAACCAACTTGACCCCATGTACTTACATGGGTATATACCAGTATATGCATAAGTAACTAAACGAATGAACTGCAATACCAATAGCTGTGAGTCAACCTTTAGCTGATAGGGACTGATTCTGATCTCAGTTATGCCAGTGTAAATCTAGAATAACTCCATTCAAATCAGCAGAGTCCTGATTAATATAAATAAGAAGATCAGAATCTGCACTATGTCTGTTGTTAATTATATTTTTAGAGACACCAATTGACCTTTGATGCCTGGCAACTACTAGTATACAATGGGAAATGTTTCTGTTTTTCTTTTTCTCTAGAAAATACTAACAAATTAAATGGAAAAAGTATTTATGCAAGACCAAGGCTGAACCTTTAAGAGCTCAGATATCAGTGAATATTGTGGATAATTGCACAGCTTTAATTCTACCCCAGTGCATGTATATATTACAGTAATGCCTTTAATTTTTTGATCACACCATTAATCTTAGATGTGAGTATCTAAGGTTGTAGAAAACATTGTACAATATGATACTGTATTATTTTGGAAATAGTGTATGGTCACAGAATGTAAGACTGTATTGTATTGCAATACATGCAATGGGAGAAACTTATGGTTGTTTGTCCAACCTTGAATTTTGCATTTCTCTACTTTAGAGTGCTTAACTGTGCATCCTCAGTACAAAATGCTGAGTACAACTTGTTCTCACTTAACGATTTAAACTTGGTTTACTATTAAACTAAGTGCTTTTTGGTTTAGAGACCCTTAATGCATTGGATTATTGTCTGACCTCTAAATGGGGCTGCCCTGGACGACCACTCAGACATTTCAGCTAATACAGAATGCAACCACCCAGATTAGCAATGTTGTGGGCATGGAGGAAGTCAGAGACAGCAGTGGTTTCTAATTCATTTCCAAATGCAGTTCAAGTTGTTGGTTTGGATTGTGTACCTTGGGATCTCTTCTGTTTGACCTGACAGTTGAAATGAGCTATGTTGCTCAAACTGATACACTCGTGGAGAATTGGTAGGAGGGTGAGGAGAAGCTTGTTTTTCTTGGATATGAATGGAATTTACTTCCCCACTTGGTGCAAAAAACAACAACAGAATTTGCTGATGTTTAGGGAATACTCTGAGGACTCTCTCTCTTACCTTAGTCTTTTTTTGGTGAAGTGGTTTGAATAGGGAGTGTTTAGATTTCTCCTTTTGTTTCTGGGTTGGGGATTCTGTTGTTTTTTATTTACATGATATGAATTTGGAATCATTTTTGTTTGCATTTTTAAATGTTATTTCTGGGGACTACATTGTGACAGACTTAATATATACAGGGGAAGAATAATCTCTGTGACTTGGTTGGTTTTTCTTGATAGATTCATCATATTAACTAGAGGACAACAACGGGACAGCTTAGTCTATGGAGAAGCACATGCAGTTTAGGAAGCAACAATAGATTCACAGAATCAGATTTGTGTCCTCTGTCTTGATGGGGAGACTAGTATTTCAGCCTAAATTGACACACAATAGCTACTTTAGCAATCTGTTTTCATACCATTCTATCTCTGTTAATCTAAGATTAGAACCACTGGGACATATTCTTCTCTCGCAGTGATGTCAATAAGAATAGCTCCATTGAAGCGAATAGGGCTACAGCAATGTAACTGAGAGGAGAATCCAGTCCATTGCTAAAACTTGTTGGTACATGGGAGATTCCTGACACTTCCTACCTTAGAGCAAAGCTTAAGAAACTAATTTGAGGCATTATGAGCTTACACATTGTGAGTTTTAAATAGTATACTGTGGACATAATGAGATTTAAACTAAGGCATGAGAAGTAGAAAGTAGAATAAGGATGACGTTTTTCTTTTGTTCATGTCTCAGCTTGTAGGCAACCAGCAAAGATAATAAGCAGAATCTGTCAATATCTACATGGCAGAAGGAACAGCTTTGGTGTAATCCTGAAAGAAAAGCTTTTAAACTGGCTAATCTCCTTGCTTGTTAAGAAATATTAGCATAATATCTGGTTGAGTCAAAATTAAAATCAGACAGACTTCCTGATGATGTCTCTATTAATTTATGAAGTTTGGATCTGCAGTTATTGGAGTCCCCTCTCAACACTAGGAATCACTAATTGGGTAGCGTTAGGGTTCACATCACCAGTGGTCTTTAGGTCACATTATGAGGACCACTGCCCTACACTGAAATAACAGAAAATGTTATGACCATAGAAGGAAAGGAAGGGGCTGGAAGTAGAAGAAGAGAAAAAGAGAATAAAGAAACAGCTAAAGGGGAAAAGCATGAAAAGATACATAAAAATTTTAGATTAGAGACATTTTATTTATTCTTCTTCATATTTTAGTGTTTCCTTAGTTAATGGGCCAAATTATTTTTAAATTTGGAGAAGAAATGGATTACTTTATTCTCAGTACTTATATTAGTATTTCCAGCTATCAACTCAAGATACTGTGGTTGGATAATTAGTATTTTCTGGGTTGCTAGTTACTTTGGATTCTGTAAATCTGTCTCTGTTGCTACCTATGATCTATGCTGTCTTTTTAGGGGTAGAGGTGTGTGAGAAAGGTCTTTCTCTTTCTGTTGGCCATTATGGCAAGTCCCTAGAGCGCATGGACTATAACTAGTGTTGGGGACACCTTTTCTCCTCAGGGGACACCTCCTATTTCCTCTTCCTCTCCTTACACTGGAGTGGATATCTAGGGCTCAATTTTGATCTCAGTAATGCAATTGTAAATCTGGAATAACTGTAGCAGAATCCATATACTTGTTCTGAATAGATAGGGGTGTAATTGAGATCAGGCTCTAACTCCTAGGTCTATAGAAGCGAGAGACTGGAAAGAGCTATTAGGACCTCTTCCCCCTAGTGCAGGAGGATCCCCAATTGTATCCTTATTAATATTTTTCCTGTCTTAATTTCATTTCGCTACTCCTAATAATACCCTGTTGTACCAGCTTAAATGTTTTGTCTGTCTTCTTGGTGTGTAAGCCTCTTCCTTGTTTGTAAATCTGAAGGATAGTCCACTGGTTAAGGCACTGGCCTACTTGGGAGACCTGAGTTTGAGTCCCTCCTCTACCACACTTCCTGTGTGACCTCAGGCAAGTCCCTTAGTCTCAGTTCCCCATCTGTAAAAGTGGGGGGAAACGTGTTAAAGACTGTGAGGAACTCTGATATAGTAATGGGGGCTATATACATACCTAAAACGGAAAGAATTATGCAGAGCACGTTGCAACTCAACTCTGACTGTGAAGCTCTAAGCCCCCTGCATGCCCAGCACTGCAGATGTTGACAGCAAATTCCTGAGAGAGGAATGAGAATGAAGAGACAGCAACTGGAATAAATCCCTACGAGAGCAGCTGAGGCGCCAACAGTAAATTCACCGAAAGGAAGGGGGAGTAAAGAACAGGGAGAGAGAAACCCGAGTTGACCTTGACCTTGATTTTATAAAGAAGAGAAGGAACAATGCCCCTAGAGCTAACCAACTGTTAACACCTGCAGCTGGGAGTAGGCCAGACAGGAGCAGAAAAGGCTAAAGCTGGCTAAGCTAGTGGGTCTGACAGCTCCTTAGTGCTAAGCATAATGCTTTAATTAATCCCCTTTCTCTTTTAACCCACACCCAAAGAGCAAATATTGTATTTTCATTGATAAAGTATATAGGTAGAAACAATGTAGTTACTGCAGTATGCAAATTGTATGTTGTTTTCAGTGATAGAACCATCCAGTTTTGACCGTCTGCTACACATTTGGGGCTCCACTTTGCCTCTTGTGAAGCTGAGCCATGCTAAGGATGGTTAGGAGTACAAGGCAGGTGCTCCACCCCAGTGGAGGGCACTGAAGACATTGTCTTATATCATTTTAACCCTGGTGTTTAGGTACTTGAAACATATGTTGGTATTTTTCCAAGATGAATCTTAGGATGCTATTTATTGTCCCTGCTTCCACCTATTAGGCCTCTTTTGTAGCCTTTCTCTGGCCTGTTTATGGTTTCAGCTCCTCTGAATTTGATATCCTCTTGCGATTTCATTAATGTGCTGTTTAATCTCTCTTCTAGGCCATTAATGAAGACAGTAAGATCTATCCAATATAATTTCTGCAGTACCCCACTAAGCACCCCCCTGGACCTCAGTGCTTTGCAAATTGTCATTACTTATTGGTTTGGGGCCTGCTGTCTGTTTTTGGTCCACATGAGGTGTGTGTCTGTCCATAGCTGAGTTGAATTAATTTTGAGAGGAAGGCTGCATGAGACACTCTCAAATACTGTCCCCAATTCAAACACAATAAACCACATATGGGGCTTATAAAGTAAAATCCCTGTGGATGTAACAGAATAAAGATGAATAGGAGGGTATTAGATAAGGTGCCAAAGTCAGAAGGCAAAATGCATAAATAAGCATCTTTTATGCTCATACAGGGTCCAAACCAAAGCTGCTGGAAATCGATTGGGGAGTCTTTCCATTGACTTCAGTGGGCTTTAGATCGGGTTCCTAGATTCCCTTATTATCCAATGCACCTTGTGTAGTCAGCTATACCTTTGCAAGTCAGAATGGTGGCATTTTACATCTACTCCACACGTTTAAATATCTACTCCTGGTATGTAGCAATGGAGAACCAGGTCTCCCTAAACTGCTATTGGAAGGAGACTAGACTGATGTAACTTAAATGCTGAGGTGCATTTAAAGAAAGGTAGTGATTACGTACTTGCTATACATTGTTTGGTAAGTGTTGTCCTGCTTCCTTGTTTATAATTAGAAATGGTTGGAAAATGGAATTTCTGTTCTGCAGGAAATTCTGAAGTAACATTTTTTGCAGTTCCAAATCAGAATGAAAAATCAAAATTTAAAAATGTTCCTGTCGAATAGAAATTTTGAAAATTTCAGTTAAGAAAAATTGAAGTGTTTTATTTGATAAGATAATTTGTTATTTAATGGCAAAGCACTATACTAGGATATAATGCTAAACATTAAATGTAATATTAAATTATAACATTTTAATATAAAAGTCAAAATTAAATTAATCAAAATGATAAAGGTGGGAAAAAAATCCACATTATCTAAACCACCAATTTACTTGAAATTGACACATTCCCATGAACCATTTCAGTTTAATCAAACCGCATTCTCCGATGGAAAGCTGTTTCACTGAAAATGTTTCAACTCGCTCTAGTTATCATGATACAGTATTTCGTTTTAAATCAGAATGACTAGTCTCATTTTCCTGTCCTTTTTTGTGCGCTCCATTGGTAGATTCAGTTGATCAGGAAAGACAGTTGTCCCTCAATGAGAAATGATGTTGGCAAATCGGGGAAATGGGGATGAGAGAATAACAGTTGTCATCTTTGGAGGCAAAGAAGGTATATTGTCATATCCTCAGCAGACACATAATGACTTTAGTGGAGCTGTACTAGTTTACACCCACTGAGGATCTGGCCCTGACCCTTTATATGTACTTTTATTATTACTGCTTTTTAGGCTTATGTTCAGATTTTTCACTGTTCACATGATTCCTGAAACCCTGTTAGGTTCTGAACAATAACTAGTACTATTGGGCAGGGATAGCTTAGTGGTTTGAGCATTGGCCTGCTAAATCCAGGGTTGCGAGTTCAATCCTTGAGGGGGCCATTTAGGGAACTGGGGTAAAAAAATCTGTCTGGGGATTGGTCCTGCTTTGAGCAGGGGGTTGGACTAGATGATCTCTTGAGGTCCCTTCCAACCCTGATATTCTATGATTTTTTAAGCGTATGACTGTGTGGATTTACAGTAGTCCTTGTGTAGGTTGTTGTCTGGATTTGTGCAGTACAGATTTAGCACACAGCAGAGCAGCAGCTATTTGCCTCCATAAGCTTAATGAAGTGCACAGTACATTTGCATGTCCAGGTGTTTAACTAATCCTGAGAGACAACAGGCCAAATTCAGCCAAATGCAACCTGGAGTAAGCAGGTGCTGCATCCATGGAAATCATTGGGTCATATTCTTTTGTGACATATACATTAGTTTCAGTTACACATCAGGTGTAAGTTGATCATAAATCTGACATACGGGGCCATGTAAATGCCATAATAGTGCATCTTGCACTGATTTACTATTCAGTGATGCTGCAAAATGAATGTAAACAATACGCTGGGAAAGCGCGAGAGGGCTTGTTGCAAGAAAAGCAACCAGGAGAAGGGTGTAAGATAAAGCGTACCACACCTACTTTAATTTATATTCAGCTGATTCACAATGTCCTCAGGCCAAATTCAGGCATGAGTTCAATGAGAGTTCTGCCATTTATGTGAGGGTTGAATATATTTAGCCAGACTATTGAACTGGTTTAAGTTGCAGGGATTTTATTTATAGAATCATTGAATACCAAATTCTTGCAAGTTACAGTGTGGGGCCACTTACATCAGTTTTCCTACTCAATTTAATGTGAAACTTACACCTCCAAGTGACCCTCTAGCTTTAACTGTGTTTGCATCTGATTCCGACCTTTTGAAAATTAGACTAAGCCTGCAAAGATTTTATCCAGATCACCTCCCAGTCACACAGTATTCACTAACAGCTGGCTAGATTCAGCAGGAACTTCTTCCTTATATCCATGAATTAACCTAGTTGAATTGTAACCATCCTGTGCATAGATTGCTAGTGGGGCCATTGACTTCACTGGCGCTCTACAGAGGCAAAAGGGTCTATGCAGCCATACCTGTGTGGATCAGATTCCAGGATCAGGGCCTGAGTCAGTTTTACAAATACCTATAATAAATATGACTAGCATTGTTCAAAGGTAAATAATTTGGCTGATTTAGGTTTGGATGTTTTAAAAATCTTTTTTCCACTCAGCTAAGTTGATTACGTCTTGCATTCTTCCTATTGCTACTGCCACCTTAACCTAAACTTCATGTGTTCAATTTACATATTTGTCTCTATATAATGAGGATTGTTGCATCCAATCCCCTTTCTCCTGTTCAGTCTTTTTTCTCTTTCATGCCGTAACTTTGTATTTTGGGAGGATGCATTTCAGCAGGTGTTTGCTTGTTTGTTTTACATTCACGTTACCCACATGACACACCGCATCTAGTTTTTCAGTGTCTAATTGTTCACTGATCACAGAGATGGTAATGACCCCTGACATTTTATATTTCACTGGCATTTGGGCTTTTGGAAAAACTTTCAAGAACATTAATATAAAACCACTAGAGTATTCCCAATAGTTCCGCTCAATCCAACCCCCTTGTCATTCTGCAGTTTGGTTGTGGGAACAAAACCCCTTTTTTATTTGTTTTTCCAGATTGATGGATTTCTGACACTTCTGTTTGGCCTGGCTAGCATTAATACCCTTACAGTGATCAGTGTGACTCGCTACATAAAGGGCTGCCATCCAGACAGAGGTAAGGTCTTCAACAATGCATTTGAAGGAATTAAAAATAGCGCTGGTCTGACTCTGCCTTCAGTTACCTTGGTGAAAATCAAGAGTAACTACCTTGAAGTCAATGGAGTAATACAGTGCCAAATGGATATGTGGGGAAATCAAGATCAGGCCTAATAACTGCTGTTGGAAATTTGCTTCCATCAAACATTTTTCAAATGAACCCAAATAAGAGCAGGATTATTCTTGGCACATTCGCTTCACTGTGAGTAGAATTCACCCCTGTGCAGAGGGCCAACACTAAGCTTATGTATCACTTAAGTTCCTCAAAATAAAGTGTAAATGGCACTTCAGTGGTGCACACCTAAGTTTCTACCAGAGAGCAAGGTCACAGCCACCTCAGCCTAGATGCCTGGGCATCAGAGCTAAGCCCCAGAAGGATCCTCAAACTAGGTGTTCCCCCACCTATCTTGCTTGTGGGGCCCAATTTGGTAAGCATGCTCTGAACATACCTAGACCCACACAAAACAGCCAGAGGATGTGATCGTGCCCCCTTAACTTTTAGCCCAATGGTGTTAGGGCCCTCACCCAGGATGTGGAGACCTGGGTTCAATTCCTCTACACCCCCCCCCCATCTAATATAGGGAAGGAACTTGGATTTTGGTTTCCCACCCATCTCAGGAGATTGCCCTAACCATTGGGCTATGGGCTATTCGGGGGTCTCTCTCAATCTCTCCTGTTGAGGCTGTTCCACTGTGTATAAACAAATAAATATGCATTGGAGCAGAGGGACTGGAACCTGGCTCGCTCACATCCCTGATGAGTGCCCTAACCTCTGAGAGTAATTCTCTCTCAGGTGCCCAGGAGAGATTGAGAAAAATCTGCCCCAGAATACCCCATGCCCAAGAAATTGATTTCTGTGGAAATGAGGAGTCTAAATCTCTTTGTGGATCTAGCCCAAGGTGCCTGAGTTCCTTTGTGAATCTAGCCCTAAGTAACCGCAGGGAGTCTAGTGTCCTGGACAGCTCTCTGTGCTCTAAAGAAATCTTCCTCTTTCAGAGTTTTACCTCTTCAGCCAGTCACCACTGCTCCCATGAGACCCAAATTAATTGCATCGACTCAGGGAGCAGGGCTGCACACATTGTAGCCAAGCTTCCAGAACTTCTGCTGGTTAGAGGAGGGTACTTAAAAAGCCTGCTTTGAATACTTACACAACTGAAGATTAAACCTATGTATAAGCCAGATTCTCATTTATTCTAAGGCCCCTTATGCCACTCCAGCAGTGTAATGGAGTGTAAATGCAATTTACTCCCACTTTAAGGCCGCTTTACACTGCTGCATAGTGTAATGGGCCTCCGTATAAATCAGAATTTGGCCCATGTGGCTTTTCCCATTCCTTTATTGCTGCTGCTGCCTGCAACGTTATCAAGGGCCATTGATGCAGCCAAGCCATAGCAGAAACTGCAGGTTCATTATCCCTGGAGTCAGGCCAGATCAGGGAGCACTATGGAAACTGTGCTCAACTATCCCTGATAGGGGAGGGCATGGGAGAGTAAGGGAGGACACAGTGGAGCACTTGGGGGACTCAGGCTGAAAACATTTCCTGTATTTAATAAGTAGGATCATTCAGAACCCCTCCCATCCAATGACAGCATCAACAGCTTGGGAATCAAGGACAAAGAAGAGAAGAGAGTGGAATTCGTTAATTAAAACCATTAGAAATGTGAGTAACTAAAAGCCTTTTGCCTTTGACACACCTGAGGCTCATATTCTGTAGGAAAAATGGTAAGTATGGGGAAAGCAATAACTTTATTAAAATACATATCTGAGATATCTGTGCCAGGGTTAAATGTAAGGGTCATTCCAGAAGGCACTCGCAGTATTTGAGTGGGCTGGACTCTGGGCTAAATCCTATCACAAGTCACAACCAGACAACCCCAGAAAAATATATGTAGACAGTTGTCTACACCTATTGTCTGGAAAGCAGAGATTTCTTTCAAATGTAATAGGTTAAAATACTTTTCCTATGTGTTGTCTGGCACTGAAAGGTTTGCATGTGCAGACTGCAGCACATGGGCCTAATGATATTTGTGTAACTGATGGCACATGTAATCTTAATGAAAAGTGAAGTGAGTACTTTGCTAATCTAGTAAGGTAAAGGATATCTTTTTCTGTGGCCTTTATATCCCTTTAAAGAAGGCTGGAATTGGCACAACCACTGTATGATTAAGAGTAAGTTATTTTGGTTTCTCTGATCATGGATGAGATGAAAGCGTTCTGCTGGATGAATAAGGTAGTTTGAGTTTCTGATTTGTTTTCCTCTGGCTACCAGTGCGGGGGCAGAGTTAATGTTATTTGAATGCTATACTAGTGAATTTCCATTCTTTCCGTTGTTTTTCTTTTTTCATGTTAAATTAAACTTATAATTTCCTGTCTTTTTAAAGGTTTACAAAACTGAAAAGTTCATATACGTTTCTTGTAGCTATAACACTGAATTTCCTAATTCTTGCATATCTAATTTATCTATCACTTTTTAATCTAATCTAATTTCATCTAACTCCAATGTCCTTGCAAAATCTTGAAAATTCAAGTCACTGATATATACTTTCAACCTTACCTTTCATTTAAAAACAATTGTTTAGTCTGGGAATTATCTCAAGTACCAGGATTCCCCCAATTAGCCCTCCGTGATCTTTACAGTAGTCCAATGTGAATAGATTTCATCTGGAAAGGGTCAGTGTGTTAAGTGCCATTTTCTCACTGTGTTGTATGTTCCAGGGCATTGCATTAGCAACAGCAGCATCACTGTGGCCCTGGTTCTCATCTGGATAGCAGCTTTCTTCTGGTCAGTGGCTCCAATACTTGGATGGGGCAGTTATACAGGTAAAAGGCCTCTCAGACATTCCTACAGTGATACAACTGGCACATTTGCTCTTAATAGATCAAAGATGATTTCCCTCTTATCTTCCTTTTATTGTTGAGCAGACTGATTATCAATAGAGCTGGGAGTATAATTCATAAAGAATAATTTATCCAGGGAATGCTTATGATTGTACTCTGGGTATACCTCAAATTGCAGTTTTGGGCATGGTACTTTCTCTACATCTTCTACTAATCAGTGATATTACATTACATGGATGAAAGTACTGCTTATGAGCTACTTTGTCCAGATGTTTACATCCTTTCCAATATTTCCCTATACAATCTACTTGTGGGATGAAATTCTGGCCCCACTGAAGTCAATAGGAGTTTTGCCATTGATTTCAATAGAGCCAGGATTTCACCTTTGGTTTGCAAGGTTCTTACTGAATGTATCCAGATAAGTGCATCAGAACTTTTTGATGTTAAATATGGATAAGACCAATGTCTTTTAGAGCTCAGGGTAAGTAATTAATTTTCTATCTCTGGTTCCTGTCTTCTGAAAGTTAATTCATCCCATTTAAACTTCATCAGCTATGGAGAATTAAGAGGAGTTATTTTTGGTTAGGTCTTGTCATTTGATGCTAATATGAGTTCCATTGCTGAATCATGCAGGTTTCACCTGTTTAAATTTTCCAGGGACTGTAAATACTTGACAGTGTAAACAGCTAAAACTTTGGTTCATGCTTTGCTTATTTGTGATGTATTTTATTGCAATGGTTGTCTGAGCAGTCAACCTACTTAATTTTTTAAAAACTGTTTAAAGTCTATAGAAAACCCTGCTACTCATTTCATTTTGGGGAGTCCTAGAAACCTTCACTGCAACCTTTGTTCAAGTGGGAAATATTTAGGCAGGCTCTATTGCTATGAGTCAAACTCAATATTTTGTTACTGGGACAGATTTACAAAGGGGTTTGGGTGCTTAAAAATACAGATAAGTGCCTAGTGGGATATACAAAAGCACCCATTAGATGTCTAATTCCCATTGACCTTCTGTTAAATGCCTAACTTACATAGGCACTTTTGAAATCCCACTAGGTGCCTACCTGCATCTTAAGGCACCTAAATCCCTTTGTAAATCTGGCCCATTATCTAAGCATCTGTAGCCCCTTTATAACTGAAAAAATTGTGTATGCTCTAGTTTGCAATTTATGTTTGATCTCCGTTTTTTTCAGGTGTGTTTTTCCATTATCTGTGCCATTTGCTGTACAGTAACTCCTGAAAAATGCGACTTTAAGCAAAACGATGTTAAGCAAATCCAATTTCCCCATGAGAATTAATGTAAATGAGGGGGTTAGGTTCCAGGGAAATTTTTTTCACCAGACAAGACTCTTATTTTTATATATAGATTAGATAGATAGATATAGATATAAAAAAATAAATTGTTTGTTTAAAACTTATACTATGTGTGTGTCTTTTAATATAATACTGGTACACAGTGATGATGATTGTGAAGCTTGGTTGAGGTGGAGGAGTCAGAGGGTGGGATATTTCCAGGGAATGCCTTACTGCTAAATGATGAACTAGCAACGGGCTGAGCCCTCAAGGGTTAACACTCACATTCTTACTGTACAAGGCAGCAGGAAAGGAGGGAGGGCAGACAGAGACACACACCCTGTGTGTATGTGTGAGAGAGAGAGAGAGAGAGAGATGCGCATTTCCCCTTTAAGTATGAAGAATGGAGTCAGAAGTACACTGCCTTGTTAGTTAGATCAGCAAGCTGAGACAGGACCGCAGCTGCTGCTGCCTGGAAGCTCCCTCTGTCGTGTGTCCCCCCTGCTCTATGGAAGGAGGAGTAAGCAGGGTGCAGGAGCAGGGGGGAGGGGGATACCCTGACATTAGCCCCCTTCTTCCTCCCCCCCCCCCACAGCAAACAGGAGTCTCGGGGAGCAGCTCCAAAGCAGAGGGCAGGAGCAGCACATGGCAGTGGGGGGAGGGACAGCTGCAATTGCTAGCCTGCTGGGCAGCTGCTGCACAGGGAACTTAGGGGAATGGGGAGCTGACAGGGAGAGCTGTCAGTCCACCCTGGTTCCAACCACCCACCAGCTAGCTGCAACAGGCTGCTCTTTCTGCAAGCAGTGGATAAAGCAGGCAGCTGCCAAACGACATTAAAAGGGAGCATTGCACAACTTTAAACGAGCATGTTCCTAATTGATCAGCAACGTAACAACGAAACGACGTTAACCGGGACAACTTTAAGTGAGGAGTTACTGTATTTTTTATTCCTATTTCTTATTTTGTAATTTGTTAGTTAATTGCTTGTTGTATTATCTTTGATACAATAACTTATTATTATGCTGTTTGGTACCGAGATCTTAGAAAAAGTTACTGTGTAGCAAGTAATAGCACATGGAAGAACATAACTTACAATAGTATAAAACCTACAGAATTAATAACCATTTTTCTAAGAGTGGGAATTAAAATATCACACTTTACTGTCCCCCCAAACAATGGTTTCTTCATGCTAAATAGGCAGTGGAAATCTAAATCAGAAGCAAGTAGCCTGTAATACATTTTGTTGCAATCCATGAGGTCTTAGAAAATTGTCTCTCTAGAACATTATCTCATAATTCATTAAATCACCATGATCACTTGGTCCTTTGCTTTTTAAAAGAAGAAATCTATAGGTTTTAAATGGATAATTCAAATGTTTTAAGATTGATAAAGGGGAAATATGTTAAAAAGGAAAAAAGCTAACCAAATTATTTTGTTTTCTAGATCGCATGTATGGCACATGTGAGATAGACTGGGCAAAAGCCAACTTCTCTACAATCTACAAGTCCTACATTGTGTCTATATTTATCTGCTGTTTCTTTCTACCTGTGATTGTCATGGTCTTCTCATATGTGTCCATCATCAATACTGTCAAGTCAAGCCATGCACTAACTGGAATGGGTGATCCAACAGATAGGCAGAGGCGAATGGAGCGAAATGTCACTCGGGTACGTCTGGGTGCTTAGTATATCTGTAGTATATAAGAAAATAATCTTCTATGTTCTATAGAAACAGCATTAGAGTTCAATGAAGAAACTGAAGACTTATCAAATTGGATCACAAATGAACATTAAACCAGAACATGAAAAAAAATCATGCAGTCAGTCAAAAATATGGAGAAAATATAACTGAAGTACTTTATTTATGGATCACCAAAGATTGTATCCTCTTCTTTTTCTGAAGCGACAGTGCTGTGCAGAGAGAAACTTATGGTGGAATTCTCAAAAATGCTAATCACTGGCCTAACGCTGCTTCCTGTTCCATCAAAGTTAATAGGAAATTTAGTAAAAGTGGAGTGCTTTTAAAAATCCTACTATTAATTATTAAACCAGGGTATAATAAAAAACTGTTTCTTCCTACTCTTTTCTTCTGCTCGCCTTTCTTTTCCCTTTTGATTCTTATCCTACATTTCCTTCATTTCTCCCCACCCTTCCAACCCCCACTCTCTGTATTCTACCATGTACAGGTCTGTCTCGTCTTACGCGGGGGTTCTGTTCCGCAGTTAGCGCTTAAAGCGAAAACCACGTATAGTCAAAATTCCATTGAGTTCAATGGCGGGCGGAATCGCCCGCACTACAGGTATGGTGTTGAAATTGTTATTTTTCTCTTTTGTTTTTGCCGACCGTGTAAAGTTGAAATCACCCATGTTGAATGCGCGTAAGATGCGACATACCTGTATCTTTTTCTTTCTTTCTTCATGGTCCTCTTTCCAGTCTCCCTTCCTATTTCTTTTTCCTGCCCTTAGTTGACTGTTTTTATTTCATATTCCCTTCATCTTCATCCCAATTCTTTCAAAATATAAGTGGCAAAAAAATCAAACGTAAATTATAGGTAGGCACCTAAATCCATATTTAAGGCCCCAAGTAAGTGGCCTGATTTTCAGATGTGCTGAATATCCACTACTCCATTGCACTCATTGGGAACACTCTCTGTCAAATGCTTCTAAGAACCAGGGCATTTATTTAGTGCCTAAAGTGTCAAACTTTTTAGGTATTATGTTTGAAAATATTGGCCTAGAACAGTGGTGGGCAACAGGCGGCAGCCTCTGGCCGCCGCTTCCCGCAGCTCCCATTGGCCAGGAATGGCGAACCATGGCCACTGGGAGCTGCGGGCGGCCGTGCAAATGTAAACAAACTGTCTGGCAGCCTGCCAATGGATTACCCTAGTGGGTCGCAGGTTGCCCACCACGGGCCTAGAGCCTGATTTTCAGACGAGACAATCACCCATCATTCCTACTGATGTCGCAACTGGGGTTGTGAGATTCTCAGCACTTCTGAAAACCAGGGGTCTACAAAGGATTTTAGCTATTTTTATCTCAGTAAATATTTAGAGTGGACCCAATGCTATATCTTTGATTTATTTTGAGAAATACCCATTGAGCTGTCCAAACAAAGCCAGACAACATCTATGAATAAGAACCAAAGAGCAAAAGTTGCAAAATCTGGCCCATAGTGTGTCCTAATGCAGGGGTGCTGGAACTAGCAGAACTGGGGGTGCAGCAGCATCCCCTGACCTGAAGTGGTTTCCATCATATACAATAACATGACAATGAAGACGTACACTCAATTGCTCATCTAAAACAGACAATCGCTACATTTTCCATATAAGAAATGTGCTAGATTCTGTACAAACATATAGTAACAGACAGTCCCTGCCTCAAATTGCTCACCATTTAAGATGAAGCGTGGGAGGGAAAATACAGGCACAGAGAGGTGTAATGACTTGCCCAAGGTCATACAGTAGGTCAGTGGTACAGCTGGGAATACAAGCCAGGTGTTTCTTAGCCATCAAACCACACTGCATCTCTCTGCTTCTTTAGTGTAATCCAATGTACTGTATTGTCTTAAGAAAATAAAAGATGTTTTCATTCTCTTTCCTAGGTTTCTATTGTCATTTGCACAGCCTTTATTATAGCATGGTCTCCATATGCTGTCATCTCAATCTGGTCTGCCTGTGGCTACTCTGTGCCCAATCTAACCAGTATCTTTGCCAGTCTGTTTGCCAAGTCTGCCAGCTTCTACAACCCCATTATCTACTTTGGAATGAGCTCCAAATTCCGAAGGGACATTTTTGTCTTGCTGCATTGTGCTAAGGAGACTAAGGACCCCGTGAAGCTCAAACGCTTCAAAAACCTCAAGCAGAAGCAGGAGCCTTCTCCTTCTCAGAGAGAAGAGAAATATGCAGCGGCGGTCCAGCCTGCAGCCAGTCCTGATTCTGGGGTAGGGAGTCCAACCAACACCCCACCTCCCAAAAACAGGGAAGTGTATTTTGGTACCTTTGATTCTGCATCTACCAACCCTGATATTGAATGTGATAGACTGTAAGGCTGCAATTACCATGTGCACCCACTATACGTACAACTAGAACAGATTCAGCTCACCACTTCTGAACAGCTCCCTAGTTCCCATTCCATCTGTCTCTTACTCTAGAACTAATGACGACTCCAGTACGTCTTAAAGCAAATCAGGATGTGCTAAGCAAATATCATTCTTATTATATATGGGTTATAAACTGCAGTGCAGCAAATTACAATGGTGGGCATCAAATCTAGTGCCAGAGGGAATTTTTCCTTCTCTGGATCTTAGGGTGACCAGATAGCAACTGTGAAAAAATGGTACAGAGCGTGGGGGGTAATAGGCTCCTATATAAGAAAAAGTCCCACAAAATGGGACTGTCCCTTTAAAAAAAGGACATCTGGTCACCCTACTGGATCTACAGTACAGCATTTGAAAGACTTTATTTAGAAAATTTATCGGTTAGCCAAAATCACTAATATTTTCATATCCAAATTATATTAATTAGGTGATTTCATTTCCCAAAGCACATTTTCCCAGCCTTTTCTACCCTTTAACAGTCCCGGGTTTATCCCATTCCTCTGGCTTCACAATGCTGCCATTAGTCAAAGGCCAAAAGGGAAGTCTGCATCTGCTAAGAGCACTATAATGCTGCTCCATGATCAGCCACTAGAGGGTGTGCAAAAACCACATGCTCTCTGCAGGAGACTAACACTGTCACCTCCATGATACTCTCTGGCTACTCACATTAGAGGGGTGAGTGGGTGGGGATGGGTGTAAAAATAAGAGTCCTGAAGTCTAGCTAGAACTGAGTGCAGTAGCAGCCATGTCACTGAGCTAGTTGGCAAGCTCTTTGTGCACAGGCAATGAATAGCAAGATGCTGTTCTCACAAGAGTACCAATAAAGTATGGTTTGAAAATTATTTAAAAAACAAAACCAAAACCCAGCCTTTATTGACTCTTCTCAGGGCAGTCCGTATATCTGTCCAGGGATACAAAGCTGCCAACTACTAGCTAGAAATAGCTACTCTATAAAATAGTAGGACAAGGGAGTGATTTAAATAGCGAAGCTGCGGGGTTCAACCAGTAAAAAGGCTTTATTTTTCATGCTATTGGCAGAGACTGCCTATTCTGTCAGGTTTGTTTTGGAAAATGAAAACAAAGAGAGAGATGTCTATTTTCCTCCTCCTTGGGGGCTATTCTTGTTCACAGGCTTCCACCCAAAAAATGTATTGGCATGTTTACAGTAAACACGTTCCTTTTGAAACATTGTATCTGCATGTATTCATTGGCATTTGTATGTTCCATCATTAAACAAGATAAATAATTAATGGTTTGCAAACCTCATTACTAGTTCTGAATCTCTGACATCTGAATGTCCAAGTACATAAACATTGTATTTGTTTTGCAGAAGTATGCTTATCCATGTGTGTTTCTTGGGAAAGTTATCAAAAAAAAATCCACCTTAATTTCCTCCATTTAGTATATTTGGTTTGAGATTTTCATCTGATTTGAACTTAAAGACAAATACACTTTATAAGCAATGGCAGTGAACTATGGTTTCTTTCATGGCCATAGAGCTGAACTGAAAGTGTATTCATTTTCGTGGAAAAATTTTGAGAATTTGGCTTTTTTCTATTTCATTATCATAAATAATTAAAAGCAAATAGGTCAGCTGCTTGTGTCTGGGAGAAGCTGCATTCCCCAATCACAGGAGTGAATCAAACCCACAACAGATTTCAGGCAAAATCCTAACCTGACTGGATGGACTGAAGCAGGGGTGACAGAGGGGTGAGTAGCAGGGTACAAACCCTTGCGTCTAGCACAAGAACCATGCCGCTGGCTCAGTGTGTGCAGGTGCTATGCACTATTGAGTACACTTTGCTTCTCCTTTGATTTGAGACACCCTGCGGCCCCAGCTGACGCACACTGCTGTCTCAAGTGTACACGTTAGCTATTTAGCTGATGGGCTGGTCACGTCTCATCACCAGCCACCCACCTAACCTGGCTCCCCCCTAGTGCTTTGTTGTTTGTAAGGGAAACACACTGCCCCCTGCACACAGGAAGATGAAAAAGGGGGTGAGTAGGTTCCCTATGCCTTTCTCCCAATACACTCACTGCAGGAGTTGGCCCTTAGGATACACAGAATTGCTATGGCAATTCACATCAGAAGTGACACTCCAAAGGATAGTCTTGCATAGTTAAGACCCACTTCCATGGACATCTTCCAACTCTGCAAGAGTGGAAGCTAGAATTCAGTCAACTGTAATGTATGCTACTTTTGACCACTTGAATAGATACACACATCACATATGCACAAACAAATGGTGGAATTGGATGATGGCGGGGATGGGTAGTGGTGGAAAGGAGGACACCAGAAAAGGAAGAAGTGAGTGAGGAAAGCAGGAGGGAGAAGGAGCAGAAGCCGAATGCAGGCATATCTGCTGATGGAGGAGAAGGTGCATTCAATTCTTCCAAAAGCTTGGGCAAGCAGCAACGGTACTTCATCTTGCAAGGACTGTGTGCAGTAGTAAGCTATGGTCCTTCATCAATACACAGTAATGCCACAGAACCCTGGCTCCCATTAAAAGAGCACCCACAAGGCGGTCTATCTGGCTGTGCCGGTTAGGCAGAGGAATACCACTGAAGACACCAAACATGTGGTACAGGCTCAGCAGCAGCAAGAGCAGCAAAAAACAGTGGCATGTTTGTCACTAAGTGTTGCTCAAATAAATAGACACCATATCCAGAAGCCTTGAATAGAAGCAGTTTTGTGATTGCACGCAGATACCAGTGTGTGACACAATGTGCGTGGGGGGAGAGTCTAAAATGTGTAACATCCCTTCAGTGCACATAAAGTGATTTGTTTCATGACTTAAAGTATGAAATAATTGCAATCATAGAGGGTTTTTAAAATGTATCTCCAACTGCCAGAGATAGGGAGGACTCTGAGTTACTACAGTGAATTCTTTCCCAGGTGTCTGGTAGGTGGATCTTACCCACATGCTCGGGGTCTAACTGATTGCCAGATTTGCAGACAGGAAGGAATTTTTCCCCAGGTCAAATTGGCAGAGACCCTGGAAGTTTTTCATCTTCTTCTGCAGCAAGGGACACAAGTCACCTGCTAGTTTGAACTAGAGAAAATGGTGGAGTCTCTGTAATTTGAAATCTTTAAATCATGATTTGAGGACTTTGGTGATGTAGGCAGAGGTTAGGGGTCTCTTACAGGAGTGGGTGGGTGAGGTTCTGTATCCTGCGATGTGCAGATCAGAGTAGATGAGCACAATGGTCCCTTCTGGCCTTAAAGTCAATGAGTCTTTGAGATTTTTGTTCTATTTTTCTTCCCTTTTCTTTCATCATTTTTTTAGGAAAAAAAATTATGATCTTAAGACAGTGGACTGTGAGGAGAGTCCAGTTCAGTCATGGCTTTGCCACAGACTTCCTCCGAGATGTTGGGTAAGTCACATCAGTCAGAATTTTCAGCGGTAGTCACTGATTCTGTGTTCCTCATTTTCTGGAAACATGACTGGATTTATTTTCACAACTGCCATGTGAGAAAGGGAAATATTATCCCCCCTTTCACATATGGGGAATTGAGGCACAAAGGGCCAGATCCCCAAAGCTATTTAGGCACCCATCTGCATCTCTAGGTGCTTAAATACCTTCCAAAATCAGGCCCAAAGAGAATAAGACCAACATTTGCAAAAGTGTCCACTGTTTTGGGGTGCCCAGCCTGAGAATTTGAGGGTCTGATTTTCAGAAGTGCTGAACACTCTCAGTTCCACTTGAAGTCAATGGGAGTTTGGTTGAAATCAATGGGCTCTCAGCACCTGAAAATTCAGGCCTTTGGTCTCTCAAATTAGGCTCTAAAATTTGTGTACACTTCTGCAAATGTTGGGCTATTATCTCTGATCTTAATTCTTCATTTGTGAAAAGGAGAGGCTATGTCCATACCTCACAGGAGACTTGTGCAGATAAATTCATTGGTGTATGTGATAAGGCCGCAGAGAGGTTTTTTTGGGACTTGGAGCAAAATTTGAAACTGAGCCCCCTACACTTCCAAAAAAATTACCAATGAGGGCAGGCCCAGGGGCAAGATGGGGTTGGAGAATAAGCCTGCCATTCATTCACCCCACAGCCGTGGCTCTTGTCCACTAGGGCTGGGCTCCCCACTCCAGGTATTGACACGTGGTGCAAACTTGAGTGGTGCTGTAATACCATGCACTGGGTCACAATGCCACTCACTCAAATTTGCCTGACCATTCCTCCTTCATGCCAGAGGGGCAGGTGGGCCAAACCCGAGTGGTGCTGAGACCCCAAGTTGCAATGCCCCTCTGAGGGAGCCCTTGGTCAAACTGCCCCTCCTCCCCCTTCTAGGAAGCTCTGGTCTGTGAGGTGCAGATGTATCATAAGAGCACCATAAAAAAATTCCATGAGGAAATTAATTCTGTACTGAGCCCTGAGTTTGGATATGGCAAGGTGAAGAAGGCAGGGCCCATACATTGAATTATGAAGAGAAAGAACTATTGAACAGCTAGCTGATTCCCAGAGCACTGTCCATCCTGTGCACTATTTCAGGAAGGGGTCCTGCCAGAAAAATAGTTTCCATCCTGTATTTGAATACTGTATCATAATGCATGGGCACCAGGGGGCAGAATTAAAGTTGCCTGGGTGCTGTAAGATACTGGCTCTGTCTGTGCCACAAGTTTTGATAATACCCAATTATTTCTCTCTTGGCTTGCAGTGCTCCTGGCTAGAATACAGCATCTGAACTCCAAATTCCTACGCTAGCATTCTCTGCCCCAAACTTCTTTTGTTTTACTGCAACATCCTCCTGAATTTCAGATCATACCTGATATAGTTTTACTTTAATTTTTTTTTACCAAAAAGTAACATGGCTCATGCATTGATATGAAGAAGATTACAATAGGCAACCAGACTGTCAACATGTTTGAGTACCAGGTTGAAGTACTGTCTTTTAAGAGTTTAAACTTTATTTAAATGACAGTACAACTCTTTGCCCTAAACCAGTGATGGAAATGGTGCACCTATAAAGGTGCAGGCCAGACGTTTGAACCCATTTATTGAAATGAAAAAGATTTCAAATTCCTATAATGCAAACTGTGAACTAACTGGCTGGCTGTATTTAAAAAAAAAAAAAAAAAAAAAAAAAAAGCATAGTACTCCCTTAAGGCTGTTTATACACTAGTTGCTATAAATAATGCAGATTTAGCATGCACATCAGCATCAACCACAAAGAACATTTCTCCCCAAGGTGCTCCTGCAAAATCCACAGGGCTTCTCCGCCAAAGTCCATCCTGAACCACAGTCATACATGTGATGGTGTTAGTGCTGGCATATTTGGCTTATGCTCACACCCCAAACAACTCCCTGCTGTCATTCCACTGAATGAACTTCATTCCTGGTGTAACTCTATTGCCTTCATTGGAGTTACACCCCAGGACTGAGTCTTACCCACTGAACTTGTCCAGCCTCCACACATAACTTCTTGCTAATACCTCCACTGGAACAATTCCCAAGTGTTTCTCATGCAGAATGTGCTGTTGTAATTTAGTTGGCACAATCACATGAATAACCATTCAACGGGGATGCCTGATGTGTGGTCTCTCATTTTTGTGGGTCAGAAATGGTTTTATGGCATTACAAAGCTTCTGTGTAAAATCAGGCTTTATGTTTTGGATAATATAGGATCTTTCACAGCATTAAAGCAAACTGTAGTATACTTTACTTGCAGTCATGAAAAGTAACTGATTACTTGAGCTTAGAAAACCATTGTCATAAGGAAATGATTTATATATTGCCTTCCTCCTTTTGTCATTTTTTTGTATAGGTTTCAGCTTTGTTTTTAATTTTGAATGTTAGATTCTCCCTCTTGATGGACAAAAGGGTCTCCACAGTGTAATACAAAGCTACAACCAATCAAGATCTCATATCATAGGAGAGTTATTCACATTCAGGGATGTTCTAATAATGGTCCTAATCCTGTTTTCATTTAAGCCACTAGGAGCTTTGCTACTGATTGCTGAGAGTAGCATTGGGCACAATGTCTACTAAAACTGTAGCAGTAAAAGTTATATATGCAACTTATGTATGGCAGACCTGGAAAGGTGAGATTTTAAAAGCAGATGCCCCCAGCCTGTTGAAAGTATGCCATGACATGCTGCACGATGGGAAACTACAGTCATTCAGCTGATCGATCTACAGACCTGATAGAATCATTCAAATCTCAAAGTCCCGTTACTCTATATCCAATTGCATGTTCGGCAGAAAAAGCCACCATGACTCCCATAGGTGGGAGTTCCCATTTTAAACCAGCAATTTCACCTTCCTCATTCCTGTTGCAATTGACTTATTTAAATATTGTTAGAATGACTAATGTTAGGGTGCAAATTTCGTAGAGATGAAGAGATGTAATATTTGTGTGACTTTTACAAGAAAGGTTGGTTAATCTGAACCAGTCTGTAAATCCTTATAGTGGCTTAGCTAAAACAAAACAAAAAAAGAGTTGACCATCAAGAGAGTAGTGGACACATTTTGAACCACTAGTTCTCATTCAAGACTTTCCTTGAGATCTGGATAAACCCAGCATGAATTAAATATTCACAGCAGGCCCAGGAAACCAGACTGGTCTGTGTGCTTGTACTCATCCCCTTAAAAACCACTTTGAACCCAGTCACAATTATTTCAGGCTTTGCTAACCAGGCGTGGGACAATTTGACTTGCTCAGCAACAAGCTCAAAAACAAATAATCCAATTAATGAAAGAAGCAGAGTGTAAAAGTGTTTGGGAATGTTTGGGAATAGCACAGATAAATAGCCAGCACCTCCCTGGTGGAAAGTTTCCCTGGAACAATGGCTCAATGAGGCCCCTTGTTAATTTAGCAGGGACAGCAGTGTGGCTGGTCTGTGAACTCCACAATAGTCAGAGCTGTGACATTTCACTGGCACTCAGAAAACAAGGGGGAAAACAAAGAACTGCACACCATGCAAACAAGTTGGGCTTCAATTAAACAAACTCTAAAGATGAATGGTGACATTTGCAACTGCTGCCTACTTCAGATTCTGCAATGAAATCCAAGCAACTGGTTACATAACTTTTTCCTAGCCATTCAAGCCAGCCCTCATTAGACAACAATAAAGGAATGTCAGCAATGATTTTTTAAAATATTTAGTCTTGATATAGGGGGGAAATGATCAGGTTTATTCCTATTGCACTTATGGAACACAGGTACAGGGTCATTCTTTCAACATTTTAAAATGTATTTATTTTATCATTGTTTCTATGCTAATGACATTCAGCTGCAAATAGCTCTGACTACCTTCAAATACTCACATACTCCCTCTGCCTGCCTTGCCCAAGTAAATTCAGGGCTCTGGCTCACGTTCCTTAAAGCGTGGCTCTATCTGTGACCCTCACAGTGTAAAATCTTGGGATTAAGGGGCCTTGTGACATTATCAGCTCCACTTAATTTAAGCTTTCACTGTTTGAAAAGTCGCTCACCAATCTTTTTCCTTGCAAAGACAGAGCCAGAGCCAGTCAGCCTTACATAATGGAGTGTCTTGTGGGCTCTGGTCATGTTAGCTCCTAAATCTAAACAGATCAATAGGGTTGTTTGGTACTGTATTGCGGAAACCCAAAATCTCCTCGAACAACTGCTCTTCCCAGCTCCACTCTTGTCTGCCAGCCACCAGCAAACATGGACTCTGATATGAGGTCCTGCTCCTTACAGCCTGCACCTGTTTCTTCCTATCACCTTCTCCACTCTACTAGGGGGAATAGGTGGTGGCATATTGGGGAAGCCCCCATATTGTCCAACTCATATACTTATACTTAGCTTCTGTATGTCTGACAGGGAAAAAAACTGAGCCAAAACAGATTCCCCCCCATCTCTTGGAGGTATGGGGTGAGATCCTGGCCCTACTGAAATCTATAGCAAAACTCCCATTTACTTCAGGATTTCACAGAGACTTAAGAGGTGTGTGGTGGAGGAGAATGGATAGCTAGCTCCAGCACACACCGCTGGGCACTGAAGAGAATCTAGGTGACATGCTCCTCCATCTTGAGAAGCACTGGGGAACTGTGAGACATACAGGTTACTTCTCCATACTCAAAAATGCCTGCAGAAGATGTCTGGACCCCAGTAGAGTGTATGAGACACTAACTGTAACAGGAACCTCTGCAGTCGGTAAATAGTGATGCCTGTCACGTGACCACAATATAACCTTTTGTAATCCTGACCTAGGTGAGGTGACTGGGGCCATGGAATAAAATTCAATCAGCACAGCTGTGTGTCACAGTAGTATTGCACTGATCAGTGAAATTGCCTTTCTCTGCCCAGCCTTATGAAAGCTTTGTAGAGCAGAGGCAGTTTCTGTAGTGGGAGAAAGGTCTGCAGCAAAGGACATACTCTCTGGCAGGTTTGTAGATGGTGTAGACCAGTGGTTCTCAACATTTCCAGACTAACGTACCCCTTTCAGGAGTCTGATTTATCTTGTGTACCTCAAGTTTCACCTCACTTAAAAACTAATTGCTTATAAAACCAGACATAAAAATACAAAAATGTCACAGCACACAATTACTGGAAAATGGCTTACTTTTTCATTTTTACCATATAATTATAAAATAAATCAATTGGAAAATAAATATTGTACTTACATTTCAGTGTAATACTTGACCCTCTTTTTCACTTGAGCCTTGTCTGAAGCCCAAGCCCCGCCACCTGGAGCTGAAGCATATAACTTAGCTTTACATGGCCCCCTGTGGTGTGAAGCCCTGGGTAATTGCCCTGCTTGCCTCCCACTAAGGCCGAGCCTGCACTTGCAACCCCCCCTACCCATCCCATGAACCCCGTTTCCAGGAGGCTGCAACCCCCAGGTTGAGAAACACTAATCTAGATTGTAATCTAGATGACCCCATATTGGTCCATCGGATCCATACTCAGGGGCGCACAGGCCAATTGGGGGGCCCCTGCAAGCTGTAACTCTGGCTCTGCCCACTGCTCCTTCTCCCCCCTCACCCCCAGGGCCCTGCTGCCATGCTCCTCCTCTTCCCTCTTGAGGCCCCATTCCCTGGTCAGGCCAGACAGATGCAGGTGCTGTGGTAGGGTGAGCACTGAGCATATCCCCCCTGTGTGGAGTCCCCTCCCACCTGCTGAGCCCCTCTTCTTCCCCCCTCCCTCCCGCACCAAGCTGCCCCCTGCAGTCCCTTCCCCCCCCCACCCTACACATGGGTATAGTGAAACACACAGAGGTTAAATGAATTGCCTACAGTCAAGCGCAACGTGAATCAAGTATCACTGCTAGTTAGAGTCCTGCCTGCCAGTCTCCAACACTTACCAATAGATATTGCTTTAATAAAAAAACCTCATGTCTCAGCTATTACAATATTTGGCACTTAGGCAGCGGTCTCTGGCATAATGTTGGATTATGTGTACAGACAGCTGCAGCTGTCCACACTGACTCACCTGAAACTACAGGTTCCAAAATTACTGTCACAAGTATCAGCAGGGTTATTAATTCAAAAATCAAACAGTGTAGTGACAGGATGACAAGTTTAAGATAGCCACATTTTTAGTGCACTGAACCATTTATATTCAGCCATTTTTATTTCTATGCTAACTGGGCAGCTGTGGGGAGCCCCAGACTCTCCACCTGTCCTGGGCAAGGAGCCGGGGTGCCCAAGAACAGCCCCTGGCCAGTGTCCCGGCCCCCTAGGGCGCGCTGTCCAGGACAGGTGGACGGTGCAGGGCTCCCCACAGCAGCCCAGGCTCCCTGGGCAGCTCATACCATGGCCTGACTTCCAGACAAGCCTGGAGGCAGAGCCCTGGGGGGACTGGGAGGAGCATGGGGCGGGGCCCCCATGGTGAGGGTGTGGGGGGGAGGGGCAATGTTCTTTGTGTCCAGGGCCACAGTAAATTTTAATCCACCTCTGCAACCTCCGGGCTCTGTGCTAGGGCATGCATTGAGACTGCTTGTTCTCAATTCCTCACTGTGGTTTTGGGTCTGAGGCTCTGGCATGCACTGATGGTGCCTGTTCTGCAGTCCCCGCCCAGCTCTCAGTGCTTGTGACATTCACAAAACACGCCTGCTCTCAGCGATGTGCAGAGGTGGATTAAGGTTTCTTGGGGCCCTGGGCCAGAGCACGTGGGGAGGCCTCTCCCCACCCCTTCCATCTGTGAGAAGAACCCTAAACAAGCTTTAGCAAATAATGGTGGGGTGACTGGGCGCCGTTCATGATGTCTGCCAGACCATGCTGTGCTTCCTTTCTCTTTTTCTCTGTGTGCCTTCTCCACATCTTCAAATGCTTCACTGAATGTTTGAGCTTTCTCCAAGCTGAGTCTCATCTAATCTTCTGGGAGAACATCATTGTTCGTGCTGGCACCAAGTGCCATCCATTTCAAGCAATTCGTTGCCTCATTTATAAGTTTGCGGATTCTACTGCCATGGTTGTATGCTTGCCCTCTTAGAGCATGACTAATGACTGAAGCACCATAGATCAGTGGTGGTCAACCAGGAGCACTTATACCCCTGGGGGCACTCAGAGGTCTTCCAGGGGGTACTCAACTCCTCTAAATTAGTGCGTCTTATAATTTACATATATAGGAAATACTGTAGGGTTCCCCCTCCCCCCATATTCTCTCATTTCTTGCTTTTCTTTGTACAGTGCTTTGAGAGGCTTATATGGAAAATACTGCTACTATGATTAATATCTAGCTGTTATATAGAGCTTTTCAACAGTAGATATGAAAGTGCTTCATAATTTTTAATGTATTTATCCCAAGTATAACTAGTTTAGTTTGAAATCCATGGCAACATTTTCCATAAGGAGTTGACAGTTCTTTCTTTGGAATTCTGGTGGAGATTTCATGCTGGTGATTACAGGAATGCACACAGTATTTCCAACTTAAACATGTGATTAAGCAATTTATTAAAATGACCTGCTTTACTTAATTTAGGGTCAAAAAAGCAGCTCACACTTTTGTGAAATACTGCCACGGTATTGAAGGCAGGGAAGAAGGGACAGGACCCTATTTAGAAGGATTTATCCATCTAATAGGATTTGTAGACCTAGGTTCTCCTTTTTAGAACTAACAAAGGAGCAGGTTTTCTTTTCAAAAGATAGATTTCAAAGAAAGCTTTCAGACTCTATTTGATCTTTCTATGGAGCCTAAAGGGCATTTAGAAGAGGGATGGATGGCTCTTCTTTGCTGGTATGTCTCTGTATAACCAACTTTGTACTTAATACAACTACTATGATATGTAGCAATGTTTAAAATCGCTCTCTTTTAAGGTGGAATAAATGTTAGTGCTTATAAAAAAATCAGAGACTTACAAAGTGTATAGATATAGGCTCACATACTGCAGAAGTTTGTGCATAATGACCCTCTGCCTGCAATGAGTCACATACCATTGTTCTGCAAAGACAGAAAGACTAAAAAACATCTTATTCCTTGCATTAATTGGTGCATGATATGGGAATCCAGCCCCTTTGCACTGATGCCATGGTACAGGGAACAGCAGTGAAAAGGGGCCATTTGTAGGTGAAGACCAGGCATGGCCAAGTGAACAGATCACTCCTCTGTGTTCTCGTCTTGCATGCAAGGTGTTTGGCAGAGATGTTCTATAAAATACCCTTATTCTTTCCTAAGGGTGCGTCTACACTGCTCTTCTTTTGGCGGTGTGCAGCGTACATACTCACGTAGTCCCCTTGCAAGGTGTGATGGGTTTACAAACCACAGCCAGGAGGATATTAAAGAGCAGCTCTGGGCCTAGGCAGCCCCACCCAGCCACACCTACAGGGCCTGCACAAGCTGCAGGGAGGGCTTTAAAATGGGAGAAGAACAGCTCAGAAGGAGGGCAGGTGGTAGAAGGGAGCAGACAGTGGTCATTAGGTCTGAGGGTCAAAGTATTGCCCCAGGGGCACCTTGCCTGAGGCCTCACTACCTGAACCAGAAGAGGACCTATAAAAGAGAGCAGTGATGGGGTAGGAAGACTCAGAGACTCGAGATTTACGCTGGTGGAATAAGCAGGGGCCAGGGTAGGAAGTGGCCTAGGGAGGGTGTGGCCCTGATACCCCCTGGGGATGATTGTAGCCGCCCACTGTTGGGCCCTGGACTGGAGCTCAGTGGAATGGGGGGAGCAGGCTCCCTTTTCCCCACACACTGGCTACAAAGCTCAGCACCACTCCTGCAGGAAGTATCTTGAGTGCATGAAAGTGTGACATGAGTTTCCTATATAAGGCCCTACCCAATGGCATGGCAGGCAATGACATAGATGGCTCCACAGTTCAGTAACCCTTGCATACATATACAGATGTCTTCCAAGCCGAGGTGACACCGGGGGTGGGAGGGCAGGGCATGTGGGGTATGCCACCCCCTCCCCCCCCGATTTGCTGCTTGGTTTGTACTGAGCATGCTCAGTAACACTGTTGAAGCTGGCTACCCTCATTCTGCTCCCCACATTCTCCCGCCACGCTGTCGGCAGGCATGGCTCATCTCTGCTTCCAAGCTTGAGGTAATGATGGGGGTGAAAAAAAAGAAGTGGGTGAGCCCTAAAGAGCTGCACTCATCCATTTCTGGCCATCCTCACAGCACTGCAATACAGGCAGCAGGGTTCCACATATCTTTAAAGGAAAGGGGCATGGAGGACTTGGAAATCCTTGGAGAGAGGGTAAAGCAAGGCAGAGAGTCTGGGGATGGGGAGAGTGAGGCAGAGGGGCTCTAAGGTAGGGACACTAGAATGGCAGGGTAGGGAGACTATCTTCACCCTGTTGTGTGATTGGGAATGACTGAAACCTGGCACTGCAACACGCTCCCATTTATTTCCCTACAGACATAACCCTGTTACTATAGATTTCATACACTGCCCCCTTCTCATTCCCCACACATACAGCCCTTTCAGAGTATTCAAAGCAGCTTTGGACGTAAGGATTTTTTTTTGTGGCGGGGAGGGGAGCGGGGGGCAGTGGGGAGGACTTCTATTTACAGTCTCAAAAAACCCCAAACTGTTGCTTACTGTCCCTGTTGTACCCTTAAGCAATTATCTACCTGTTTGGGGCATCCAAATACTCAAATGATAGATAATGCCTTGCAATGAACTCTATGAACCAGAAATGCTTTCTTTCCTACCCTACTAGTCACAAACTTTGAATCTACTCAGAACCTACGCTAGAGGGGAAACCTCCCAAAGGACAGCAAGCTGCCCATTGGACCATGCTGATGAGCTCTAATGAGAATGAAACCCTTGTTGAGCTACAATTTGCTACTGATTAGCCTAGGCAGCTACTAGTGCATTAACCCAGTTCCTCAAACATCACTTTGGCTGTTTCCATACTATGCCTGAAGTAATATATGGTTCTACACTGTTTCTGTGATCAGCATGGACAAGTTTTTTTCCCACTCTGAGACCCATGTTAAATAAAACCATGCTATAAAGCTATTCTTGATGGGCAGTCTATAGCATTGCTGGATATCGGAAAAAATCCCTGTCCAGATTGATCAGGGAAACCACAGGAGCATGATTTCAGCTAAAGTGGTAGACCCTCAGTTTTCACCAGTATGTGGTGAGTCTTTATAAGGGGTTGCATGCAGATGGGCTTTTTATGAACTCTAGCAACTATATTTTTGTAAGATACAAACCAGCAAAGAAAATAAATTAATATCACACACACAGTTCTGGCCCTTGAGTTTGTTTGGAAACTTGTAGCTGCCAGCACTCTGCTATGATTCCAGCATGTTGCCTCCAGAAAAATCTACATTTTGAACAGTCTTTGGTCCCTAGAGTCTAGGCTAAAGAAGACAGGGATAACGGCACCACAGAGAGAATGTATTCAGTTTCAGGGAGGCAGGCACTAACTCAGTACTGTGAAATGGTCTTGTTTTGGTTTTTTTTGCTGGCATCACCAGCTTACACTGACATCTGATGCCCTACAAAGAGTAAGTAGAAAACACGCAGGGAACATGGTCAGGGAAAACAGACAGAAGATTGTTACTGAATTTACATTTTACAGGTCTGGTTTATGGGACTATATTGACCTTATCCACATGGTGAGGGGCTGTAGGATCGAGAATAAGGCCTGATATGCATTGGAAACTGAATTAACGGCGACAGCTATAGCACATGGCCTGCACTGAAAGCACTCGAATAGAGACAACAAATAGTTAAAAGTCACTTGGATTCCGTTGGAACTGCAAGACTCTACTCCAACTGTCTGTTCAACACGGTGGAAGCACTTGGTTATCTCCACCATACATAAGATTCTGCAACATAGATTACTTCATTTTTATGAGATCCGCAACATCAAAGGTTTTTATAGTCTTGCACTATTTGGCAAACTTCATTAGACCATTGTCAGGTGGCTCTCAGCTATACCACTAAATACAAACATTCTAAGCACGGATATGATAAGCAGTTTTTCCATTTTCAGAGCAGCAGGGTTTATCTAAACAGATGGGCTCTCTTATATAGCTGACACAAGCACTTGGGAACCATCGGGATAGGCTCTATCTATGAATATTCAGTCAGTCAAGCAGCAGAAAGAGAGCTCAGTGTTGGTGGTTTACTTAGAATATCCCTTCTCTGTAACAACCTATTGCAAAGCCATTTTTGTACCCTGTTTGAAATACTAGCACCTTCTAGTGTCCCCTCCAGGAAAATCTCCTATGTTGTTCCATACTCAAAAAGCAACTGTGTATTTTCAATCTGAATGACCTTTCTCTTTAGTCAAATGGAAAACTACAAAATAAGTATAGTCCCACAAGGGATGTCACCTCTATAACAAGCTACATTGAAACTGAAAACAAAATGGCTGCTGCCTCCATGAAGAGCAGATTTCTAGAAATTTAAAGGTGTCTGACAAGACAGACACAACAGGTACATAGCTACATATAAAACACCGTCAAAATAGGACCTGGATTATTCCCGGATGTACCCTCCTGCACCTGCTTAAACATTCTATGAGACATTAGCAAAGATATCACCCTACTCTACCATCTTCTCTTGAGCAGTGAAGGAAGATAGGTGACACTGCTCCAGGACCTCATCCTTGGAAGGGGACAGAATTGGCGCTGGCTGTACTGTGAGGGAGGGAAGAGAAGCCTGACTTACACCATTCATTAAACAGTGGCACTGCTTCAGTACCTAGCCTCATATAAAGGATACATCAGTGTACCAATGTATATAAAAGCTCCAAGCTGTACCCAATCCTAGAGAGACTCAATCTCCCCAACTCTGGGTTTAAAATTATCAGAATCCACACACTATGTTTTTTTTCCCCCAGACTGAGTCTTGTGCAGTTTCTGCATATATTCTTTTCCAGTAGTTAGAAGTTTGGCTAAAATAGTGATTCTCAAATTGGAATTTGATCGCGGTAGATATTTCATCTCTGATGGCACAACATTTCTATGGCTTTCCGATGGCTTTTACCTGATGTGACCATGGCAAGATGCAGGCATCACAGGCTGCCTTCATAATACAGCAGTTTCTAAAGCTGGTACACCCGTTGTAGTTTCAAGAATTTTAACAAGAGGCTTGTGGTCTTGATCTATACAACTGTCCTCCCATACAGACGACCATGGAATTTCCTGAGTCCGAATATAGTGGGCACCTTTCAAATCTTCACATTTATTGTTCACAGTGTTTAAATTATAGCCCAGTAATTGTGGCATACTCTATTCTAAATTCAGTATAGGGAATATTGTGGCCGTTGTGGCAGAGGTAAATCTGCTGACTTTTTGGACCCATCTGCCATAGCATTACATGTTTAAAGGTCTTCTTCACTTGCTATCAAAACATACAAATACCTTTGCAGATATGAGTAACTTCTTGGTTTGTTCAAACGCCCTATTATATTCTCCACTCCAAACCCAAGAATATTCTCCATTGTACCATCTGATTTACTACAAAGACAGATTAGGACAAAACTGTCCACAACAATTAACCAGTGCTAAAAGCCTACTCAGATCTATGCTATTTAAACACAGTTACTTTGGACACATCTTAAATTGTTTCTGGATGAGGCTTAAGGGTTCCACATCAGTAATATGACCCAATGAAATCATTGGGACTGAAAAAGGGCGCATTTCTCCTTTTCCACCTCTAGTCCACAGTATTGAGCTGTTGCAGTAAAGATTCCAGGGTTCTCAAAAGAGCTTCTATATTTTCACCTGTAATGAGTATGTCACTCAGACTGTAGATCAGGGGTAGGCAACCTATGGCACGCGTGCCAAAGCGGCACTCAATCTGATTTTCAGTGGCACTCACACTGCCCAATTTTAAATGAAGCTTCTTAAACATTTTAAAAGC
Source organism: Trachemys scripta elegans (assembly GCF_013100865.1). Lineage (NCBI taxonomy): Eukaryota > Metazoa > Chordata > Testudines > Emydidae > Trachemys > Trachemys scripta. The sequence goes on along the minus strand of NC_048300.1, from coordinate 63,451,487 downwards.
CTTATTTACTTTACATACAACAATAGTTTAGTTATATATTATAGACTTATAGAAAGAGACCTTCTAAAAACGGTATAATGTATTACTGGCACACGAAACCTTAAATTAGGGTGAATAAATGAAGACTCGGCACACCACTTCTGAAAGGTTGCAGACCCCTAATGTAGATCATTTCACTAAAATCTTGTAATATTTGGACCATTATACACACTGAAATATAGTTGCAGTGATAATCATTGCAGGGGGAATAGTATTTCCCTCTCTCTCTCTCTCTCACTCACACACACCCAGCCCCCATTTTGGATATTTATGGCAAGATCATTTCAAGACTCTTGCTTGAGTGCCACCTGCTGGTAAATTTGAGAAATGTAGTTTGGTGAACCTTCATCCGCTTGTTAATGGCACAAACCAATCTAGGTTTTCAGGTCTACATCCAACGAGGTGTTCCCAGTGACTTTGTAGCCTCTGGAAATATGGCCATTGCCATCCTGTTTCATAAAACATACAATAGGTCAAATTCAGTCCTTGTATAAGTGCGTGTACCTCAAAGTAAAAAAGATCCCTACGCTATGCATAAATTTGGCCCAGTGGACTCTGCTCATTCAGAAAAATCTACAGAGAATAGAAAGACAAGGTGAGTGAAGTAATATTTTTATTGGACCAACTGCTGTTGGTAAGAGTGACAAGCTTTCGAGCTACACAGAGCTCCTGCTTATGTCTCTCACCAACAGCAGTTGGTCCAATCGATAAAAGATATTACCTCACCCGTCTTGTCTCTCTAATATCCTGGGACTGACATGGCTACAACAACACTGCATACAGAGAATAGGGCAGACTGGCTATCCAGTTGCTCTAATTTTGTAAAACAGCCTCTTATGTATCACAGAATGTTGGCACAGCAGCTGCAGCCACACATAATTCAGCCCTCATGCCTTTCTCAGACATAGGGTGCACACACATCAGTATATTTTATGTAAGCTTTCCAGGACATTGGCTACTTTATTTACCCTGGGGCAATTTAGAAGTAAGTGCTTTAACCAGTTAAAACCAAACAATGAGGGACATAACCCATCATTACACTGAGGTCCAAATTATACCATTTACATTTTACTGTGATTGGCCCCCAAATTTTTCTTTGTATCTACAGGTTTTAAGTGTACACGGTCTTAATTACAACAGTACCTGAATTAATCTTTCATTACATAGGCTGTTAAAGAAACTGAAGGCCATTCATTTTAGCTACATGATCATTTATCAGCAGTTGAACACACAAAGACAATAAAGCATTTTTGCAGTTCTGAACAGGGTATTGTTTACACATGTCTGACAACCCCGGTGCTGTTGTGACATACTTTGCTTTGCTCCAAGATTCTCTCTTGCAATTGCTGTGCTGGTTACTGATGTGAAAGGCTTGCTCCTTGGCAAGTTCTCACAACATGCCATAGATGGCCACAATTGCAGCCGTGTAGACAGCAATGATCTAATGGAAGAAGAATGTTCTTAGGGTTTAGGTATCCAAGTGAGATTTATGAGATCTTGGTTCAGTTCTTGACTCTGAGCCAGACTTCTTATGTGACCTTCAGCAAGTCACTTAGGGTGGGATCCATGAAGGCACTCAAGCGTTGTAACGCTTACAGTTGTGGAACCTAGAAAATCCCCACAACAACACTGTAATCAATTACCCTGAGTTAGGTGCCTAGGCTTCCTATACAATGAATGGGGAGAGATGGGTGCCTAAGAATGTGATTCACAAAAGCCAGCACACTTGGCCAGGAGCTACCTCTGCTAACCAATGGGAGGTGCTGAGAAGAGGGGTGTGCGCTAAACCCTGACCCCTCACAGCGACAGGCAACTAGCAATGCACAAATGGGAACTTGGCCACAGGAGTCCAGCAGCTAAGGTGTCTCAAGTAGGACCAAGTTATGAGCTCCACACAAAATGGGTCTCAAACTGTAACTGTAAATGGGGAATAGTCATCGAGTGGGTCTGTTTCTAGTGGGATCCTGGATCAGTTCTTGGCCCTATGATATTTAACTTTTTTCTCAATGAAAGAAAACATAAAATCCTCCTTAATAAAGTTTGCAGATAATACAAAAATTGGGAGAGTGGTCAAAATAAAGAGGGCATCTCACCAGAGGTGACGCATGGGGCGGTCATGTGCGCCCCTCTTTACAATGTGACATATACCACCCCCACCCCCAGTATCAGCAGATATGAGTCATCTCCGCAGGTCGCTGACTCAGAACAATATGGATCACTTGGTAAATTGGGCACTAGCAAAGCATGCGTGTTTTAATACGGCTAAATGTAAATGGAACAAAGAAGAGAGGTGATACTTACAGAATGGGAGACTCTATCCTGGGAAACAATGACTCTGAAAAAGATTTGGGGGTCATGGTGGATAATCAGCTGAACATGAACTCCCAGTGTGACTCTGTGGCCAAAAGAGCTAATGCATTCTTGAGGCATAAAGAGGAGAATCTCAAGTAGGAATAGAGAAGTTATTTTCCTCTGTATTTGGCACTGGTGTGACTGTTGCTGAAATATTGTGCCCACAATTCAGGAAGGATGTTGATACATTGGAAAGGGTTCAGAGAAGAGCCACGAGACTGATTAAAGGATTAGAAAATATGCCTTTTGGTGATAGACTCAAGGAGCTCAATCTATTTAGCTTAACAAAGAAAAGGTCAAGGGGATGGAGCTCGGCTGTTCTCAGTGGTGGCAGATGACAGAACAAGAAGCAACGGTCTCAAGCTGCAGTGGGGGAGGTCTAGGTTGGATATTAGGAAACACTATTTCACTAGGAGAGTGGTGAAGCAATAGAAGGGGAGGTGGTGGAATCTCCATCCTTAGAGGTTTACCTAGGGAGGTGGTGGAATCTCCATCCTTAGAGGTTTTTAAGGCCCGGCTTGACAAAGCCTTGGCTGGGATGGTTTAGTTGGTGTTGGTCCGGCTTTGAGCAGGGGATTGGACTAGATGACCCCCTCAGGTCTCTTCCAACCCTAATCTTCTATGATTTTATGAAGCTGAAGTTAGACAAATTTAGACTGGAAATAAGTCAAAATTTTAATGGAGAAAGTAATTAACAATTGGAACAATTTACCATGGTTCATTGTGGATTCTTCATCCTTAACAATTTTTAAATCAAGATTGGATGTTTTTCTTAAATATATGCTCTAGGAATTATTTTGGGGAATTTCTAAAGACTGTGCTATACAGGAGGTCAGATTAGATTATCATAATGGTCCCTTATGGCCTTAGAATCTACAAAACCTTGGCCATAGTATACTTTGTCTCCTTGGTTTAAAATTTTCTATTTGTAAACTGTTGAAGTATGACCCACCTCTACCAATTCACCTGGTCCAATGGATTGGGCACAGAGCTGGAAGTCAAAGGAGCTGAGTTTTACTCCTAACTTAAACACCAACTGGCTATGTAATCTTAAGCAACAACAACATGATAAACTGCTCTGGGCCTCAGTTTTCCCATCTGTAAAATAGGGATAGTTGTTACTTATTGATCTTCGTAGAGCAGTTTGCAATTTCAGAATGAAAAGGACTAAAAGAAACGCAAAGTATAATACCCGGATCAAGAGATAAAGTGTTTGCCCATGGTGTAAACACGGAGATACAGAGCACAACTAAAATAGGACAATTATTTTTTTCTTTATTTCAAATGAAGAAAAGACAGACCTTGTCCTTCAGTGAAGCTTCCCAAAAGTCAAATGTTTATAATTTCATCTGAGTATTAGAGTGACGCTAGCCAGCCTTTAAAATTTTGCCACGAGAGGGCACCACCCACTGCAAATGAGAGTTAAGAAGTCTGGACATTTTGTCACACCACAGCAATAAATCAAAGTGTCAGGACTTGAGGTGGAAGTTTCAAATGCTGAATAACTAATTTTTCTTCCAATTTGTTTGCTTTGATAGGTTCATGTTTAGAGAATGAGAACCAGAATTGTAATACATCTGTGTCCCCATCTGAGTGTGGTGGGAACATGCTGGGCATCCTGTGCAATAGACGTGTGTTTCGTGTACACACACATCACAGTGTTTTATATTGACTGTAATATGTGGAATAGGCCACTATGATATCAATTCACATTCACAAATAACTTTGCTGAAAAAGAGTTAAGGTTGAATGTTCATTTTTAGTTACATCCAACTTGTATCCTAAAGATTTCTTGACAAAAATCCTGTGCCTTAAAAAAAAAAAAAAAAAGGCAAGATGACACATGATCTGAAAGTGAGGAGTTAAGGCATCCAGCCACAACCCTGTTGCTATACAATTCTCCATTGTTAATGATCACCAACTCTTTCAGGACTGCTAATAAATATAGTAAACAGTACTAGACCTTACACTGATTCCTAGGGACCTGAATAGTAACCTCTTTTTGTTCTGGTAACTGGCCTATTCCTAGTCTTTGCTTTCTACTGCTCAAAACATTGTTTATTCCATGGCTGGATTTTACCTCACTCTGGTTGCTATGTTTTCTTAAAAGCTCCTTGTAAAGAACTTCATCCAACTTCTTTTGAAATCTAAATAATTTCTATTCACTGCTCTTGCTTTATCAGCTACTCTGTTAAACCTTTCAAAGACTTCATATAGGTTAGAGAGGTACGAGCTACCACTACAAAAGCTGCACTGCTTTGTCTCTATCATATACAGTGAAAACATATTCATTTGCATTAACAGTTATTTTGTCTGGAAGATTTTACTGAAGAGGAAACAAAGAGCTTCTGCTGCTGTTGTGGCATATGACATTCATTATTTTTTGTGCTGTCCAAGTGTGGGGGGGAAGGGGGGAGCCACATAACGTGCACTAGCCCCACTAGCAAATACATTTATGACACACAGGAATAATAGTAAGAGACTGAGCTTTACTTCCTAGGATTAGTCACCTGACATGGATCAGGAACACAAAAGGTTAGCAATCCTGTCTGTTTTAGTGCCTGCGATGTTTAATCTCTATACCAGCGACATTCCAGTCGCATCATCCCATAAAATCATCGATACAGCGGATATTGCACTAGCAATGTAAGCGTCCTCTCTGAAGGCCACAGAAAAAAGGTGATGAACACTGACCTCTGGACACTTGAGACTCATTTCGAAGCTTGGTGGTGGAAACCCAACACTTTGAAAACACTCATCTCTGCTTTGCACTTAAACAACCACGAAGCCAAAGTGCCGTTGAAAGGGAACTTTTGTGGTCTGCCTTTATTTCATGACCACAATCTACGGTACCTTGGACACTGAGCTATCGCCAAAACCTTGACAACACCAAAAAGATGATCAAAACAAGGGTTAACGTAATTCAGAAGCTCCTGGGCAAATCATGGGGATGTGATGCACACACATTTTGAAAATCAGTACAAGCCCTGGTTTTGTCCACAGCAAAGTGTTGCACAGCAGTTTGATGCAATAGCTCCCACCCCAATCTCACTGACACTGAAATCAATGCTGCATTCAAGATTGTTAACAACTCTCTCAATACCATGGCTTCCAGTTTTGGCAGGCATCATACCAGCCAACATCAGGCAAGACACTGCTGTGATCCAGGAGTACAATAAGATCCTGGCCACTCCAGAGCCTCCAATACACCAAGATCTCAATTCACTGCCACTCTCCTGATTCAAATCCAGGAAGCATTCCTGGATCCATGCATCAGTGCTACAGGCCAATGGAAAGAATACCAGCACTCACTGGCTTGAATCATGGGCCACTTGTGATGTCCCTAACAAAGACCTGATTGAAGAGCCAACTAAAGAAATCCAAGGAGTTTGCCTTCCCCATAAGCAGTACAGCGCACTTAACCGCGTTCAGACAACGCACTGAAGGTGTGGATATTTCCTGCATAATGAAAAAAATCAAAGAATCACCAAATTGGTATTGTGATGGGACACATCATGGGCAACTGCCCAATTCACACTTACAGTGGCGGTACAAGGGGGATCCACCTAGCTAACCCAGAAGAATTAGAATAGCTTTTGAATTTTAAGATTAAATTATAATCACAACCTGTTGATTTTCAAATGCCAGATGAAAGAAAAGAATCTTGTATCATGACAGGATTCAAGGGCTGCCATTACATATTCCACCACCTTTTTTGTTTAAACTCATATGCAAATAAAATAACAGCGACCAAAAACCACCACCACAAAAAATAACACCAATTAATGGACTACATAACTGGAGACATCTCAGATGGAAGTCAGTGTAGATGATCTGAACATATGACAGATGAGAGGCTTATTCTGCCTCCGATTGGACATCTGACAATAACTCATCGCCAAACCCGATGGCTTCCTGATCACATGACCACTTCTTGTTCCCAAAGCAACAGCTGCGCTCCATAGCTCAGGGGGTTAGAGCAGTGGTCAGGAGATACACGGGTCATGGGTGCTAATTTCATGTGTGAGGGGGTAGCCATTTTGGACTCTTCTCACTGGTGGCTTGTCTCCCTTCCACAGTGGCTATAGAGGTGCATCTATAACCTGTGTTGGATGTTGTGCTTTTTCATTTTCAGTTCCTGAGGTGAAGGGAAATCAATGGAGTTAGGCACCTGATAAGATTTTCAGAAGTACCTACTTGCCCATTTGCATCTTTAAAAATCTGGTCCTAAGGTCCTTTTGCCCATGAGTATCTGAACAGATAAGTCCCATAAAACATTATGAGGTGTGTTGTGATATTCTAACAGCTTTACTTTTTACTATTTGAACTGATTTTTCTGTTAAACCATTTGAATTTGCATCTTAAGGGCTTGATGTGGTGTGCCCAAATGGATATATCACAGAAAAAATTGCTGAAATTAGCCACTTATGAAGTCTGGGCCATTATTTGTTAGTAACTCATTTGGAATTTTTTGGTGAGTAAACAATGCTATTATATTGATCTGTTGCACAACAGTACAATTTCAACAAAAATTAGAATAGTGATCTACTAATCAAAGGTAATCTTTTGCTTTTGAATTCAAATAAATCTGCACCATCCTTGGACCAAGGGCAATCAGGAAGCACACATGATTTCAGTGTTTCTATTGAATTCTGTTTCCTCTACTTATTTAAGCACTCATCCTTGGCCAAAGCAAAATATCTGGGGCCCTCTTCATATACTTAATAATGCTCAGAGGGCACTGTGAATTATGATCAGCATTTCTAACCTCATACTTGGAGGGAACTGGGTTTTTCTAGAAATACTCACTCAACTTCTTTGGGTCATTTTGTGTTTCTCATTTGGTCTTGTCATATTTTGTTTTGGAAATGACTTGATTACATTTGTTATGTGCAAACTGAATAGTAAGTCCAAGCCAGTCCTATATAAACTTGGTGCTTTAAAAGGGCCATTTTCACAAAGATGAAAACAATCATGAGCCAAATCAGTGGGGAGAAGGAATTTGAACAAAACCACATGAATGAATGAGACATGGGAACTATTTAAGACTATTTTACTAAATGCCCCAAAACCACAATCAAGAAGGAAAGCAGCACTGTTTTTCATTTCTACCTGAAATGCTTTTATGGGCCAAATTCTAATACTCTTGCTCACAAAAAGTAGCACCCAACTCCGTGCTATTTGTGAAGTAAGATGCTACTCCGGGTGAGTAAAAGAATCAGAACCTGGCTCTTAAAAAGCAAGTTCTGTTTTTTAAATGTAGCTCACAATTAACCAATTTATAATCCTCAGACCTACTCAGTGTATTTCAGTCTTCTAGCTGTAGTCCTTTTCCTACCAAACAAACTCACAAATCTCAACTTTAGTGTTGCTGAAATGCTGAAACTAAAGAAAATGGAACCAAATCATCAGTAAAGTTTTCCCAAAGAGCAAAACTTGACAGGTCTGACAGACTGGTGGGTACATTTTAATTTCATCTTGAGAAAATAGAAATCCCTACCAAAAAAAAAAAACAAAAAACAAGTGGGAGGGAGCAGAAATTTAAGAGGACCGCCTAATTCAGCAGCTAAATCAGTGTAAGAAGCTCTGCATGTGTGTTGGGGGGGTAAGACAGAGAGTGAGTGAGTGTAATGTAATGTGCCTTTCGAAGTGCTGGGAGCTTGATGGGAATGTTTGATTAGCTCCACTCAGAAAAAGAAAAGGTGCCCAGGCCTCCTTTTCCTGCTTGTTTCTGATTCTTTAGAATAACATTGACTGGAGTTTGTGGTGCAGAAAAACTTGGAAAAAATACCACATTCATACGGTGAGGAGAAAAGGAATACACCTCAGGCAAGGTAATTCTGATGTTATTACTGTGTTCTATAGCTCTGTTTATGGGGAGGGGAAAATTGTTTGTTTGTTTGTTTTGTCAGTGTGGAATTAAATACATTTAGAAAACTACAGAGGGTTTTTTTTGTCTAAACTTTTACACTGAATTTGTGTTACGAAAGGTCCTAAAGGGGAAGTAGAATCTATACAGTGAAACTGTTCTATATATCATATATAATTTAGAAATTCTGTATTAAACCATTACTCAAAGTGTTTACACACACAGCCTTAGCAATAAAGGCTTAATGATTTCATTAAATAGTTATGTAATATTATGCGCACACACAAATAGATCTATACAGTTGAAAGAAACTGCAAATTGTGCAGTGTTCTTTGTAGACTACTTTTAAACTATATTCGCTGTCAAGTCTATTTTGTCATTTTTCTCTGTGCTCAATAATGTGTGAATAAGTTGTGTACAGGAAGGATGAATGGTAGCATTAATTAACATGAAGGTAACACTTAGGAATACAAATCACTGTGATATTGTATTTTAAATTAAATTGTTTCACTGCAGTAGATAGTATCGAATCCCCTGGTAGATGGATGTGTATACAGTAGAGTTGCTACACACTATATATACTTTGGTGCTGAATGCTTGTTCTGCTGGTGGGACTCTAAAACTGAATAGCATTACTGAACCTGCCGCAGCTGCTCAGCTCCCCAGGAGATTGGATTCTTGATAAGTCTTTAAAATGTGATTTGTGTCAAACCAGTATAAACATGAACCAAGTGCCCCCAGGAAACATTTCACAAGGAGAGTTCTGAAGAGTAAGTCAATATATGCTTCTAGAAGTTTATGGTAACGACACCACTTTCTGAACCAAAAAGGAATTCCAGATCCTCTTTGGGGCAGATTTTTTTCCCCCCTTCTTCATAACTTCAGAAATGTAACTAATCACCAATGGCAAAAAAAACAACATACTCCAGATAAAATGTTAAAGGTGTATAGATATGTTACATTGCAGTAAATCAAGAAGTAGAGAAAAAAAGCCTTAAGATTTTCAAATGGAGTTTTATGGTACACTTTGCTCAATAAAAAAAACATCCTGCATTTTACTATACTCCGGCTGCTTGTACATCTTTATTTTCTATGCATAAAGGACCATAACTTGCAGTCATTATTGAGACAGACTTGTCATTGAAGTTAAAGTAAGGGCTGTAGGAGCTGGTCCTTAATAAGGTGCAAACAGAACTAAAGAAAACTCACTACATTATAATCACATCTTATTTTCTCAGTATTAAATTAGCATCTGATTTCGAAGAGACTTGATTCTCATCCATTTTTATGTGATCTAGCTAATTGCTTGGCAAGGTTCATATCACCTGTGGTGAAAGAAAACACATACTACCTTTTTGTGATTCAAAGGCAGGAAAACTCTACAATTTTTTTTTTTTAAAGTCTCAGTCTTCATATCATCTGAAATTTCATCTTATCACCTTTCAGATGAATTATGTTTTCTTTGCTTTGTTGTTATATGTAAAGATGGTCATTTTGCTTTTAATGGGGGGGATTATTATAAGAGGTTTGAAATTATTAAATGCATGAGGTCATATAAAAATACCATTGTCATTTATTATTTCAATCAATTACTTATGAGCATTCATTGCTTTTGTGCTAAAAGTAGTCCTGAAATTTATGTAAATTTGTTTTAAATTCTTGATTGTAGCTGGCCCTACACAGGTGCTTAAGGAGAGGGGTGGCTTTAACTCCTTCACCCTCCCATTATAGCCTCTATGCCTCAAAAACAATCCCTGAGAGAAAGCATGCACCAGTAGATAAGGTGTTAATATAGGATTCCATTAGATTCCCTGCTCCTCCACAGGTTTCCAGTGGGGCCTTAGGCAAGACACTTAAGGTGAAATCATGGTCCCACTGAAGTCAGTGGCAAAATTTGTCTCACTGTGGCTCAGTTCCCCATCTGTAAAATAGGGCTCTTACTACTTCCCTACCCCACACACATAGGCACCCACTGTCAGCAAGCTCCCCGCAGCGTCTGCCAGCAGCCCATGGGGGAGGGGAGTGGATGGGCACAGGGCCTGGGCTAGAGAGGGGGTTTGATCAGCCCTGGAGCCTGGAGGAAGCCGGCGCCTGTGCCAACACAGGTGTCTTGAGACTAACCATATTAAAGATTGTGAGGTGCTCTTGGTTACGATGGCCCTATGAATGCCCAAGAAAGATCAGTTGGGGTATGTAGACACTAGTAATGAGTCCTAGCTAACAAAAGGTCCCGCCCTTCCTTCCCTGAGCTGGAGCATTTACTGCAGCAAGTGGCAGGGTGGTGGATCTGCTGTTCCTGAGAGCCCAAGGAAGTATTCTGGCTGTGTAAGAATTCCGAATTGGACAGAATTCCTTCTGGGGCCCCTCCAATGTGGGCTGTAGTTTAAAAGGCACATTCTGACCCTAAGAATTTAGGACTGGATTACCAAGTAGGCACAGTTGGTTACCTGACATCTATTTTACTCCCAAGCTGAACAACAATTTAATCTCTCTAGATTCTGCTCTAGGTGCTCATCACTATAGCATATATCTCATTGGTCTGTGGTGGTGGTGGTGAAGAGGGAATATGAAACAAATTTAATAGAATAAAAAGATCCAAGAAGTCAAAAGATAAAATGAAGAGCTTTTTTAAAGGATAAAACTTTGATCCATGGCTTCTGGATATTTAGGAATAATAGTGGTGCTATAAATTGTTAATACAGCAACACCATAGGCAGCTGATGAAACTATAGACCTAAATTCTCCCATGCTTATGCATGAGTAGTACCTTACTCCATGTGTAGTTCCACTGTTAGTAACCAATGCTCAATTTGAGTAAGTGGAATAGAATTTGGCCATGATTTGGGACAAAGTATTCCCTATTCTCGCTGCCATTGGAACAGAGAGGATATAACTCTCTCTCTTCTAATGACCACCCTATCCAAATAACAACTGATTTCTACTATGTTTAGAAAATAAATTCTGAGTAAAGATCTTGGTTCATTCCTTGATAAAAGAAGTCTCCATCAATCTTGGACCAAGTACAACCAAGGATTCTTTTGCATCCGGTTTCCTTTATTTACTGCATATTTCATACTTGGAAATCTTGGATAACAGCCTCACTTCCACTCCAGTCTCTCTACACCACACGAAAGGGACAAAGTGGCATAAAAGGGCTCTAAAAGCCCAGTATTCAGCAAGAGGGGTATTTCCCCAGTGCAGACACTGTAGATAGAAGACAGTCACAAGACTGCCTCACACAAACACCCTCATAACTTCCAGCATGGGGAGTATGCTGGGGGGTGAGACCACAGCACTGTAAGAGATTCTGGGCACTGCTGTGGCCCATAAGGCAGCCTGAAAGTGTAAATTAGACAGGCCCCCAGGGGTGTCCATGTTATGCCAGGAACATCTCAAGTCCTGGAAGTAGCCCAGAACTGGGAGGGTGAAAAGGTGGTTTAAAGCCACCGTAGTCCTGCCTCCCCCTGGGCTGCAATGGTGGCATTAAAGTGTGGCCAACATAACACATCAAGTTCATGGCCTATGTTCTTGAACTTCTCAATATCTAGATGGGCTGTGTGGGTTATGTTTAGCATTTCCATTTCTATAGTCCCACTAAGATTTTAGGCTTATGTACACACACACACACACACACTTTTTTTTTTTTTTTGCTGGCCACCCATCTAGAATTATTCTCTCAAGCTTTTGTAAAATTGGGCCTCGTTATTCCTCTGAGCATGTCAAATTTTGTTTTGCAATTGTGGCACCATTACTTCAAACCCCTCTCCCTGCAGCTTTTTGCTTGCACTATTATATGTGCTCTTGAAACCATTTCTGCTATAAGAAACTCTTTGCCATGCTTCTATATCACATTTAATGAACATTCTGCAATTGTTTGCAACAGTAATACGGCATCCAACAATTTCTGGTCTGTTTCTATCCTGGTTGATTTCTGTCCATCAAACAGATGCATGAAACTGCTCAGAAGGTAACAACTGCCAGTACTTCTTTTTGAGTGTTGGCATTGTTCTATTAGGTTTCTAAAGCACTAATTAAAACATATGATGCTGGATGATCATCTTGCAGAAAGGACAGCCCCCAGTCCACATGAATTTCTATTGGCTGAGATTTGCTTTTGGTTAATCTTAGAATATTACAATACCAGTGCTTTGGTAACATTATTTAAATTCCACAAAACCTTTCTCTTGCCCTTCATCCCTGTGCCATTCCACACTATTCTGAAGAAACGTTCAGAGTGGAACTCCTAACTGTGACAATTTACTTCCACCACATCCAGAACCTTGAAAATCTGAGACATAATGGTTGATATATACCTGTTGGGACAATCCTAAAGGAAAGTCCCTTAAATGTATTTCTACCACAGGGAGCTTTGAAGGGGCTGAGATTTGCACTGGAGCTTAGGGTTAGGATTAAGAGCTGGTTTAAAAAAAAAAAAAAAAAAAAACGTGAAAAATTTCAAACGAAATGAAAACTGTTCTAGTTTTGGGCCCCCTCTCACTCCTGGATGGGGGGGGGGGGAAGGGAGGGAGAAAGAGAAGGGGGAAATATTAAAACAAGAACTGAAATACCAAAAAAAGTTCGGACCAAAAAGACTTTCCACAATAATTTTCATTTCAAATCCATTTTCAACCTATTTTTCATTTAAAATATGTTTCAATGAAAATACTTTGTCTAACTGTAGTTTTCACTTTCACTATTGAGTCATTGCTGCCAAAACCCTTAGTTCATATTCAAAACTGAAAATACTCTTGCTCCTTCAAATTTAGATATAGCTTCCTCAACTATTCTCATAGACAGTACTCTATGAGAGTAGTTTGATGGCCTTATTCAAATCTTTTTGGACCTACACACATTGTTAATCTGCTTTGTTTTATTATCACGACCATACAGTTAACTCATCCAGTTGATGTCTGTATCTGCTCAGATATAGACATCAATTTTTATCATTCAGTCAATTTCAGCTTTTTCTTTATCTCTCAAGGCTAATGGAAATTTCCACATTTTTGGTGGCACATTGAGATCTATATCAATGTGATGAATTATCCTTAATGCATCTTATTCTGTTTTTTCAAATTCTTTACATATATCTTCTACATCTTGTGAAGTGACAAATTATACACCTATTTGATCAACTGCATTTACACACTGCTCTTCAACCCTTAGCCTTATAATGAAGCTCTGTAACATAACAATCTCAATGCTCTTACCTGACAATTAGCTTCTTTTAAAGAAAGTGTACCATTCCGAAGTGAAATTCTTGCACGAGTCAAACTATTCTTGAAATTTCTGAGGGACTTTTTCTATCCACTTTCAGTTCTTTCATACTCCTACCAGAATGTATTGTGGGTTTCCAGAGGGCCTGTATATATAGCAGTGTAGAGAATTTTCCCTTCTCCAGTATCACTTGTTTACAGGAAAATTTAGAAGCAGTGAAACTGCCTCCTCCATCTCTCTGCCAGGTTCCCTTCAGTGTTCAGGAAATGTCATTTGTTCTATTTTTGCCCAATATGTAGTTTATTTCTGACACCATTTAATAAGGGTGCAACGTAGGTCAGAACCCACTGACTTCATTGGCTATTTTACAGCTACCAACCAGCTCAGGTCAATGTTCCCCACCACATTCTGCACAATGCATCTGCAGATCTTCCATTTCTAAGCATTGTGAAAGAAGTGCAGATGGTGTAGACAGGAGGGCTTTGGCTTCTTCAGCTATAGGATGCTGTTCTAGGAAAAAGGATTGCTAGGAAGAGATGGAGCCCACCTGACCAAGAAAGAGAAAAACATCTTCACACAGCAAATTGCCTACCTAGTAAGGAGGGCTTTAAACTAAAAAGGTTAATTATGACCAGATGTTTAACACCATTAATATAACAAGGGGGAAGGAACACATGCCAAAATAGGGAAGGAACAGTTTAAAGAATATTTAGATAAGTTAGATGTATTCAAGTCAGCAGGGCCTGACAAAATTCACCTTAGGGTACTTAAGGAACTAACTGAATCCATCTCAGAACCATTAGTGATTATATCTGAGGACTCATGAAGGATGGATGAGGTCCTAGAGGACTGAAGAAAGGTACTATGTTTGCCTATCTATAAAAAGGGGAACCAAGAGGTCTTGTGGAATTATAGACCAGTTAGACTAACATTGAAACCTGGAAAGACACTGGAACAAATTAACGAGTAATCAATGTGTAAGCAACTGGAGGACAATAGGGTAAAAAAGTAATAGCCAACATGGATTTATCAAGAACAAATCATGCCAAACCAACTTAATTTCCTTCTTTGACCGGGTTGTTGGCTTAGTGGATGATGGTGGGGTGGGAACACTGTAGATCTGATGTATCTTCTGATGTAGTGAGGCTTTTGACACAATTCCATGTGACATTCTCATGAGCAAGGTAGGGAAATGTGGTCTAGATGAAATTACTATAAAATGAAATTACTCTTTCCTACAGTCCTTGGAACAATGAGACTACACATTTGCCTCCCAAGATACTTTGCTATGAGACATGGAATTTTGGGGTGTCAAGTTTCAGACTTGGATGGGCTATAGCTGCTATTCAGACAGTTGAAATTAGTATGTAGAAAATTACATACGAAAAGCCAAATATCAGAACTGCCACAGCTCTTTGTCAGGATAAATATTTAAAACCAAGTTTCAATATCCTTTCTATCCAGGTTAGGTTTAATTTTGCAAAACTGAGTTCTGTGATTTTCAGGGTTCGTTTGGGGACAAAACTTTGCACCACAAGTTACATGACTAGTTTTCCTGGTCCCAGATTGGTTGCACTTATCCCTTGCAATAAGAGTAGCTCCACCACTTGTTTTCAGATTACCACAGAGGGAAGATGCTTCGTGTCAAACTCTCCCTCATTATGCAGAAGCAGCAGACTTTAAAAGCTCTTAATGTGCAAAAAGTCAGTAAACACTATCATCCTGATCTGGAGAGGTGTTAAGAAGCTGCAACTCCAGCCTGAGGTCAACAGCAGTCATGGGTGCTCATCTCCTCTCAGGATTAGGCCCCATAGTTGTGGAGAAAGGTAGGGACTGAAGGATGTGATTTGGGTTCCATTTTGCTTTTGACAATAACTCTAATATTAATCATTTAATGTTTGCAAAGTGCTTTATATATCCTTTAGCTAAGAATCATAACTTACTCCTGAGAGAATTATGCACCAAAAAATTTAAAATTATGCACACAATATTTTAAAATCCTAAAAATTGTATTTGTCAATAAATAAATGTGGCTCCAGCATAGCAGTGGGAGCACAGGCCACTGGCTGCATCAAGGTGGGAGATCACCCTGATGCCCTTACCCCCCTCTCCCACAGGACAGGAACTTAGCAGTGAGGCTGCACCTGACCCTGACACAGTGCAAGGGCTGGGTCTGCCCCAGAAACACCCGGGGGCCCTGCTCCTCTGCACTAGGTGTGGGAGGGCAGGCTCAGCCAAGTGTGGAGGGGCTTGGTGTGGGGGTGAGAGGTTTCTGTGGGGGCCAATCTGGGTGCGGACAGCTGAGTGGGAGATCTGGATGCACAGGAGCTTGTTGGGGGTTCCGGGTGCAGGGGCAATGGGACACTGCAGGGGATCCAGGTGAAGGTGGTTGAGGCTCAGTGGGAGGGGTCTGGGTGTAGGGGGATGGGGCTCGGTGAGAGGGTCTAGGTGTGTGCGGCTTAGTGGGGGGGGGGGGTTCAGGTGCCAGAGGAGTGGGGCTTGATGGGGTGGGGGTCCAGGTGCAGCTGGTTGGGGATCAGTGGGGCACGGGTCTGAGTGTGGGGGGCTCATCAGAGGGATCCAGGTGTAGGGGGTAGGGCTTGTCAGGGTGAGGGTTTGATGGGCCTGATTAAGAGGGGAGCCCCAGCTGCTGCTGCTGCTGAGGGGATGCCACAGGCTGGGCGCCTTCCCACCACGATTCCCCTGTGCCCTTTTCTTCTCCAGCCCCCTCCCCTAATTCCCACATTCCCCTCCCCCTGCCCTGTTCCACCCCTTTCTTTCCCCACTACCTCTTCCCCCCCACTCCCTCTTTCCTCATTTCACCCAGCCCCCTATACCCAGCCCCACCGCAGGCACTCACTGTTGCACAGAAAACAGGAAGGTTCCCAGCACACAGAAGGGGAGCACGACTGTCAGTAGGACCCAAGAGGTGGCATTCAGCTGCAGACCAGCAGAGTCCAGATGCAGCCTCCGTCAGCTGGGCAGCTCTGTACTTGCAGAAAACGGGGGGCAGCAGCACATAACCCCGTGTGCTCCCCACGCCTTGCCTCTCTTTGGAGGGGGGCAATCCCCCCTCAAAACTGCGCCCATGGTCACCCCCCCAACTTCCGCACGGCTTCCCTTCCATTTTCTGCAGAGAAGCACAGAAATTCTGCGGGGAGTGTTTTCTGTGGGCACACAGTCACGCAGAACCCCCCCCCCAGGAGTAGTAACTGTTAAGTATTATCACTAGACAGGCTAGAGCTTACATGACATGCAGCATGGATCTAAAAAAATGGTATCCAGAAAGATGGAACTATCATCAATTCTTTTTCATAATTCTGGTCAAAACAAGTTCGTTGGGGGAGACGGGGAACAAACAAAATAGAGAGTAGAGAAAGTAAACAGCAGCAAAAAAGCATCCTTAAGCAAAATTCCACAGCCCATTCTTCAGAAAGAGCCAATGCTGCGCTGATGTCCAGGGCAGGGGCAAATATCCACTATTCTATTGCCAAGATGTGTGCTTTTGTAGGGCCTAGACAAATACTGTTTTGTGTTCTGCTTCAGAGCCAGCAGACAACATAGGTTAATTATGAATAAACCCCTCTTCCCAGAGCTCCTGGTTCCCTACATGATGCTGTTGTACAAACAAAAACCAAAAGGTTCACTGAGAGGAAAGGAAAAACCCAACATTTGTCAAATGGAAATAATGCAATTAATCTGCAAGGAAGCATTCTTTCTAGATTCTAAGAGGCTGTCACAAAGTATAAAGGAGAAAAAAAAAATCAAACTGGAGAAGCACTGTCCTTTTAAAGGTGAACTATAAAAGTAACACTGAATTTTGTGCTGAGTGTTCCCACTCGGTGTAATCCTTCAGCACAAAATTTTTTAGCTTAGCTTTTTAAAATTGTTTTTAACTGTCTGTGAATTTCCCCCAATGTGCCCTGATTTGCTAGCCTTCCTAGAATGCATTATCTTCTGACATTACAAGAAGTCTCCTTGATCAAGAAACCAGTACTTAGCATTAATGGCGTTGCTGATTACGGTCCTATTCCTATGGCAGGGCAGCTCTGGATTCTTGTGGATTCCTATGATTTCCTGAATATCAATCAGTCCCGTTTCTGACCTATGTATGTTGGCAACATTAATAATAATATCAACTGAAAGAGACATTGACTTAATAGTAATTTCAAAATTGTAATGGATAATCTCTCCTACTCTTGATCCAGATATTATAATAACGAGACCCATGTATCTGTGTCAAGGAGAGAATAAATATCCCATATCTTCTCTGAAATTCTACTCCTAGAATTTGAAGATTGATGAAGAAAGATGTCAAGCTTTGTGTGGACATGTAAGAAAAATTCATAAAATCATCCCTGAGGTGATCTGCAATTTTTTCCAGGGAATCAAAGCTTTTAACAAATTCTTCACTCTGTGACAAAAATATGTACCTTCAGGGGAAAGCAGACAATACAGTAGTTACTAGGTTGCAGGCAATACAATATGATGTGCACTCAGCCCTTTTTTTTTTAATTTTGCATCGAGTCTGAGAACATGTATTGCACTTAAGACGGACAGTTCAACTTGTTAGAACTGGCTTTTGGGCGGAAAATGGTGCATTTCCTAAAAAGAAAAATGGAGACTCATGGAGCCCATGAATTTCATATACTGACCCACATCAGCCCTTGATCATTGATAAATTGCAAATGTTTCCAATTTCCTTATTTAACCCTTTCACCCTGAATTTCTCTTTAGGGTGGTGGTTGTGGTGGGTTCCCATAGAGGGGGGTCGGGGGTGGATGTGTAGTAGAACTGGTTGTGGGGAAAACACCCCAACCTCTACAACATTTTAAATACTGAGATTTTGAATAGTTGGGAAATTTATAAGCTGCAGTGTGCAGGGGCAGCGGGGGTTGGTTCATAGCCAGCAAGGGTGGAGCCATAGCAGTATGGGCTGGAGCAAGAGAGGTGGGAGGGGGAAGGCAAGTGGCCAGGCACATGAGTGAGTAAGAGTAGTATGGGGTGGCTGACTGGCAAGTGATTAGCAGTGGCAGGTGCGTCAACTGGCCTGCTTCAGTACCCAGGATGGAGATGTTTGCCAGCTAGGTGGAATGAAGGTGCATGCTTGAGGGAGGAGACTCTGAGCTGGCCCAGGACAGCAGACACTGTGTACAGAAAGGTCAGCAGCACAGTAATCAAACAAGTACAAGATTTGATCTAGCAGCTGTTCCCAACGGGCCAACAGAAGTGGCAAATCAATTACATTAATGTAATGTATAAAATAACGTGGGAAGCGATGCAGCCTACTGAATCTTGTGGATTTGGTCACTCTGGACGTTCCCAATAATGTTTTACTTTAAGCAGATGAAGTCCACCAATGTATTTCTTCCTTTGCTGGAAGGAGAGGTCAGGCGTTAACATAATTGATAGTTATCTCTTTTGAGACAGATGAAAATTACAATCATTGCAGTTTTATTTAGGGTCTGAGGGGCCTGGCAAAATGGGACTAAATATAAAATACACTGTAGTGTCACATAAATTACCGTCCTTTGAAAAAGCTCCAAAGAAAATAGAGCCTGTTTCACGGCTGTGTTACTCCAGCTTGATGTTGGTTTAACTCCCGGGAGTTATATTGGCATAAAATGAGTAATACAGGCCCACTGGGGTTTTTAGGCTGATCCTAAAGTGCTGGGTTTTAGGTCTGTTTATTATACCTATATGACCATGGCTATTTTGGACTAAATGCTACATTCAAGTCTTCACACAAATATCTCTGAAGAGCACAGAGGAGTTGCTCTAACTAACTTGCAATGAGTCTGAGTGGCACAAAATCAGAAAGCCACAACCAGCTGCCTGATATAGGTAACTTTGACCTGAATAAGAGAAAGTACTACTGAGCTTACATAAGGGTTGGGGAATTAGGCCCTGAATGTTGCAATACCTATTGATCAGGTATATTGTATTGCTGGTCTGAATGTATATTTTAATTATAACAATCTAAGGATTAAAATAAGATGAAGAAGATTGCAGGTTGATTTTGTTCGTTTGGGTTTTTTTTAAACACTTTGGTCTGGTCTCCAAGTAGAGTCTGTGGTTTCTAGGACCATTCTGAATGCGAGCGTTTTGCTTATGTGGATTCCACACAGCTTTTTAGTGCCTCTGAGTAGGGGGGAGATAGGAGCCAAGCACTGATTAAGTTGTCAGTTCAGCCAAGCACTTAAAAACTTGAAGCATGTGAGCAGTCCCATTGATTTCCATTGGGAGTACCTTACATGCTTAAAATAAAAGCACCTGCTTAACAGGAATGAGATTACCCACATGACTGTGCTTAAAACCCTGTTCTTGCACCATTAAAGTGAATGGGAACTTTGCCTTCAGTGTGTAGGTTCGAGCCCCAAGTGCTTTAATGAATCAGGGCCTACAGGAGTACACCACGTAAAGCTGAGTAACCAGAATAAGTGAGGCAAGAGGACAATCTGACTACGAAGACCATGGTTCCATGAGAAAGATACATGGTTCTTTGGTAGAAAGGCACAGGACAGGTATGGACATAGATCTGAAGTCATTTTAGTAGTCCTGATAGTTGATCTCCTGCTGTCAATGGATAGAGAGGAGACATATAGTCTCATCCTTCTAGACCTCTCTGCAGCATTCAATACTATTAACCATGAGAAACTGCTGTCTCACCTAAGAAAGGTGACAGAGGTCCAGGAGAATGCACTAGATGGTTCAAGTCCTTTTTGGTGGGATGCATTCAACGACTAATGACTGGAAATTGCACCTCTATTGCTAGACGCTTTATTTGGGGAGTCCCACAAGGATCAATTATTTTGCTGGTCCTGTTCACCATCTGTGTGCAGCCACTAGGTGAATTGGTCAGATGACATGAACTCAATTGCCAGCAATATATGGATGACACACAGCTCTACCTGTTCTTCAACACATGCAAACATGACACTACCACTAAGATGGCCCAGTTCTTGGACAAGATCAGCTTATGGATGAAGAATAGCTGAATGAAGCTGAACCCGAGCAGCAGAGGTTTTGCAGGTGGGAAATGGAAAGCATTTTGAAGAGTTTGTAGCCATGGTGCAGTCTCCTTTAGTTGAAGGTTCACACCCATAATTGGTCAATTCAGTTCGTAATCTAGGACTACTCTTGGGTTCTTCGCTGATGCCGAGCTCGCACATAGCAGCATCTGCAAGTAATGCTTTCGACCATCTCTGATTGGTTAGATGACCGCATCCCATCTTGGCAGATGATGAATTGGCCTCAGTTATTTATACCTTCACCACCTCTCAATTAGATACTGCAGTACAATATACCTGGGCATGAAGCCACCAGCCATTAGAAAACTCCAGCTAGTTATAACACTGTGGCACATCTTCTCACCAACACAGGCTACCATGAGCACATCAGACCTCTCCTCCTCTTTTTACACTGGCTTCCCATAGAACATCCAGGCAAGTTCAAAATCTCAGTCTTTTTCTTCAAGGTGCTCAATGGTCTGTGCCCAAGACATTTAAAAAATCACCTAAGACTCCAGGATGAGGACCATGGCTAAAAACTCTGCTCCTCTGGATCAATGGAACCCTCTACAATAAGAGAGGAGTTCATCAGTGTAGGAGACAAAGCTTTCTCAGGGACCGGTCCTTGGCTGTGGAATGAACTCCCACAGGAACAAAGAACCATCACACTCCTCACCACTTCCATTCCAAGGGGCAATGTGCTCTTCAACCTGACCTATCTAACAAACACTTAGTAGTGTATACATAAAACCCCAAAAGCCCTACCAAAAACACAGTTCACTGCATGCCCAATTCCACACTTCCGCCCCGAGGAGAGTAGGAGAAAACAAACCACACGTACCAGATGTTAGACACTTCACTTAATGCAGATACTACAATGAGTGCAGTATACAAGCCTATATAGACTAGAATGGGCATATTGAAACAAAAATATAGACGAAACAACCAATTTAAAAAAAAAACTGATGTGGGTTTTACTCTGGGGGAAGGTGAAGGTCTGTTCTTATTTTATCCAAAACAATTCATCCACTCCTACACAAAACCTATTTTATTTCCTCTATAGAGAACGGTATATTTAACTCAACCCACACTGCTGAAAGTAGCTCGAAGAGATTTTTAAACAAAATCTACTGCTGTTTCTTATGGGTCACTGAGGCTACTATTTCACCAGCCTATCGAGAAAGAACAATGGTGCGCACTCTTGCTGTACAAATTGGGTTTTGCAACACAGGACATTACAGAAAACAGTTTGTGCAAATGTAAGCTGTTTAAGAAACACCACCAAAGAGTTTCTCTTTGCACGTATATCGACAGTCATACCCCTAGCCTGAAATCAAGGATCTAAAACCAGCACTTCCATTTAGGAGCAGAAGATGTGCCACACAGGAACCATTTATATGGATTTTGTTTAAACAATCCATCGGTTTGTAGAAACTTTCATATAGCAGCAGTCTCAATGGGCTTTATAAAAGGTCAAGATGCCAATATAAAATATGACTTTGTATGATAGAGGTGCTGTTTGCAAATTTTAATGTTTGGAAAAACCTGAACATGTTGAATAAAATAGTCTTGGGGGATGGGGCGGGGGAATCAACTTTCAAATAGATGTTTGGAGAGGAAACTATTCACTTAAGGCCCAATTCAGCAAACACTTTTAAGCATGTGCTCAAGTCTCATTGACTTCACTGGAACTTGAGCATATGCTAGTGTTATGCACATGCTTAAATGTTTTCCTAAATAGGGAATCATTTTCAAAATATCCAGTATGCCAGTCTGATGAATGGAGGTATGAAAACTTGTTCAGAAAAACAAAAATCCAAAGCAAACATTAGGAGATTTAATGTTGGATAGTCATTAGTTAACAGAGCTCTTACAGAATGATCCACTAAAGATGTAATGATTTGCCAGCAGCAATCTTATGCCTCTTTTGGGTACCCTGCTTGGTTATATCTCAAGATAATTGTTGGCCAAAAATGCCAGAGAAAAACAAAAAGAAGTAAGGCTGAAGCAAAAATAAATATAAGAAATGAAGCCTCCAAGTTCAAGTTCACCAACAGTACAAGAAAAGACCCATTGGTTGAATGGGTGAAGCAAACTGAAGACACAGTAATCTACTATTATTTACCTCAAGGTCAGGAGTATCTCAGTGTTCAGAAACTTCTTTAAACAACTTGTTGAGTGGGAGTGCAAATGCACAGAGCTGATGAAAGTATAACTCACATTGTCCCACCACTTACAGGAATGCCAAATGTAAGAGACAAAAAAGAAAGCGGTGTACCTAAAAGAAGAGACCAGAGATGGGACCTTCTGAATGGGACCTTGCAAAATAACATCCAGCTGACTCATTTCCTTGATAGCTTAATAAGGCTCAAACCCAGATGTCTTTCTTAATATCTTATTACTTTAAATGAGTTACAATTGACTTACTATAGTTTCAAATACTTTAGAATAACAACCTACAGGCCAAATTCAGAAGTAATCTTTATGGCAGTGTGAATTAGACTCCCTTATGACTTTTCCATTTACTATAAGAAGAATTAGAATAGTCTCTAAGAGGGAGAAATGTTAAATCTTCCTTAATACCAAAAGGCAGCATGAATCCAGGGATAAGGCACCAAATTGAAATTTAGGAGGTCTGGCTGCTTCTCCTCATTCAGCCAGGGCATCTCACTTTATTTTTCCCCTCCTGGAGGCTACAAATGGCAAATGTTAGTCAGCTCACTTAATGCAGTACTGGAAGGGGCTCAGATAGAGCTTGTCTCTGTGGTGCCACAGCGCGGTCTATGAGGATGTGAATTGTAGAGCGCTCTGTCACGTGTAGACCCTGCTGGCACAAACTAAAAGGTACCTAGTTTGCATTACCATAGTCTTGTTTGAAAACAGTACGACATCAATGCAAACTAGGTACCTTTTAGTTTGTGCCAGCAGGGTCTACGTGGGGCAATTAGAGCACGTTAGAGTGCTCTACAATTCGCACCCCCATAGATCAGACTGCAAGTGCCATGGAGAGAAGCTCTAAAGTGATAAGGGTACTACATGATCCAGTATTGTATTGTATAGTACGGCATTTCTCTGCTTTACCTTCCACCATCAGTAAAGTGGAGATAATGATACTGACTCTCCTTTGTAAAGCATTCTGAGAACTATAACTAAAAAGCCTGATACAAGTGCTAACTGTTATTAATTGATTATTAGTATGTCTGGCTGCTATGAAGATTCTGAAAAGTCCTAAACACATTTCCCTAATTAAAAGCTAAATGAGGAAGTCAAAAATTGGCTGTATACCATTTATACAACAAACCTTGACCAAAATGAATGAAAAATGTATCGAATAAACAATTTTCTTATGTGTCAGAACACATAATCTATTTATATCCAGAATAATAGTCTCACTTTTGACTAGAGCATATGTAATGCTTTTTACTGGTTAGATATTAGACACTCATATCATGGGGATGAGCACAGTGTATTGATACATCCGAGTAAAAGCATGTGAGAGTTGAGTGTAATTTACACAAACTATAATCTGACAGAAGCATAATCTTATATTTTAAGATTTATTTTTACATTTTGAAGAGTTAATTGCATTGGGCATCCATTTGGTGCCCTGCATCTAATTGCTGAAGGCCAGATGTTATAACCAGGTGCACTAAAATAAATGGTATCAGTGAAATAACTATAGAACATGAGCACTTACTGTTAAATTTGTAGTTACATCTTTGGGAGTTTTTGTGAGTAGGCTGTCCACAGTAAAATCAGATTACTTATATTGTACATCTGAAGTGTACAAGGCCGAAATAACTTGTCAAAAAATATGATGTTTGGGGGGAAAGTGAAAAAGATGGAGGTCAAAACTAGTCCTACAGGATTAATACCTAACATCAGAAGAGAATGAAGGAAACTAGGGGAGGTATATTTCAGGTGTCTTGGATTCAAACCAAAAGGGTAAAATAGTTTTGATGCATAAACCTTTGTTTTTCATACTAAAGTCAAAATTTGCATACCCACATGAGTGATTTCATATGTTCAGGAAAGATAAAATGTAGGGTACAAAATGTAATCCTATAAATGGGGCTTATTATGGCAAAATACAAAGCATAGTCTCAATGTTCATGCTATGAACTGATCCAACGGAGAAACCTTTTCTAAATTCGTAACTGTTGAATTGAGAGCAACATAGAGATTTTAAAAATATCATGCAGCATTTTCCTCAAAGCTCTAAAGAAGGGGGGAAAAAAGTCTTGCAAATAGGACCTGAATCTGCAATTGGCTCCACATGGGCTCAAGTAGGCCACCCATATTGGGTAGATTGCAGGATTAGAGTATCTACCCCAGGAAACAGAAAGAAAAATCACTTTTATTTTGGGTTTTAGTGCTCTTTAAATTGATGTAGCATTTAGATGCCATGCCAGTAAGCACTCCACAATAACTTAAGGCCTGGTAGACACTTAAAAGTTTTGCCAGCATAGGAAAAAAGTAAAAAAAAAAAAGAAAAAAAAAAAAAAATTCTTTTGCTGGTGTAGCTCATTTCACTTGGGAACTTGTATAAGCTATACTAGCAAAACGTTTTTGTTTTTTTGCCTGTATAAACTGAACCTACACTAGCAGAGTTTGCCAATTTAGATATACAGATACAGAGATCCCGGCAAACATTTTAAGTACAGACAAGGCCTTCCAGCTGGTCTGAGCAGGCAAAAATAGTTACCTTTTTTGAAGGAGTCTTGTTGCAAGCAAAAGGGTCTAGTGAATTTTGTTACTGGATGGCCTTTAAATCTGAACTCCTCACAATTTACTTGCTTCCTTCAGCAGAAAATTCAAAATGTTCTAGAAAAGAATGTTGTTGCCAGTTGAACACGTATCTATTCTCTACTCTCCAGTTTGCAGCAGTGCTGCAGGGGCTGCCAGCCTTGGGGAACAGCAGAACCTTTGTAAGAGTTTTGAGAGTGCTTGTAAATCTTAATGGTACAACCCCCGCCCCAAACCACTGAGTATAGACCCAGTTCCATGGGAGACAATGATTTCTGCCCTACTCCATCCCTCCCAGCTTCACAAACGTTGCATATCTGAACTGGAAATGCCCTCCCTTTTCTCCCCTCCCACCCCCCCACCCCCCCGACATTCAAACAGAGAAAGAGAGCAAAATCCATCACATGGGACAGCAAAACCTTCTGGCCTAAATCAATAAGGGCTAGAAAACTGTACACACAACTACTCCTAAATCATTTATCACAATTAAGGTCTTGGAACCCTAGGTTTATCAAAACTTATTTTACACTATAACAGAGGGAATAAATGAGCTATGAAAAACAAAAAACCATTACCACTCTGGCCAGACTTCTTTATCTTTAACTCAAACTATGCTTGGCTATTCACTGACTCTAGCATTTTATCAGTCCAGACAATCAAGTCTTCTCAACACAAACACCCCCCCGCCCACAGATAGGAGTTTGCCCATATGCCAACTTCAACTTTTGCTAATAAAGGTTTATCATTCCATATATATTTTAACTTGGCTAAAATACAAAAGATATCTAATCCTGACTGGACAAGCACCTATAGACACCCACAACTCCCTGTGAATTTTGGCCTAAATTCCCACCAGTGGTTTTAAGTGCTTCAGTGTTTAAGTGCCCAACTTAAGATCACTTCTGAAAAAATCAGAATGGTTGAGCCAAAAATCAGTGGCAACTTCTAAAAAAGTTTGGCTATAATAGCATTCAATGGTGAGCCAGCGGGGGCTCAACAGGTACTTCTACTGGGACTAGATTGAAGGAATGCAATGACAAGTTCTGCTATAAGGATGGGAAGAGCTACTGCCTAGGTATGTTACTGTTGATGGATTTGGAAGGATTGATTTGGTGTTGGATCAAGATGTGATTGGATTAAGAAGAACTGATTTGGGCTTCTTTTAAGTCTCACTGTTCTGGAACTCACTGCGATCTCTGTTTCCTTTGACAGATTCACTGTAGAAGTATGAACAATATTCTGAATGGTTAGGAAGTATACTATGCAGGGACAGAGTGCGGTCAGCAATCGTGCAGCATGAGGTCCAAAGATCAAATTAAAAAAAAACACCCCTAATAAAACAAACATCACGGCCTAAACAAAAATAGCATCTCACCCAAACTGTGTCGGCTTGTGTATTTCCAGTGATTGGAACCTCAGACCACAATGACACTTTTCCTTGTCAAATTTGTTCTATGATGCTGTTGCTGTCCAGCTCCAACCTTGCTGTCTCATCTCTCTCAATTGCAAGGAGTACAAGGTCACGCAGTCAAGTCTGTCATCGTGTTGAATGCCTGTAGATTTTCCATGTCTTAAAGTGCTCACTGCATGTTCAGCACTAGCCACTCCAATTGGTATGGTCAGGAAGAGATTCCATTTCCAGTAGATCATTGTCAAGAGATCTGGACGCTCTGAAATTAAAATAAATCTGGACCCCAAGTGACAAAATGTACACCACAGTGTCCTTTGTAAAACCGTACATCTTGAAAGACAATCTCGTGAACCAAGTCTAAAAAAAATGATTTTAAGAACATCCTCCTTTGACTCTTCTAAAGTTTTATTTTGAAGTTGCCTGGGATGGAGGAAACCAGAGAGTAGATACATCTTGAAATCTCTCATATTAAGATTTTAGTTCCCCAAATATATTGTCTAAGACCTTGAAATATTTCCTTTGATGGTTATCCTTGGCTTCTAATACAGAATCATTTACAAAATCATCATCCATGTGGCGTACACACCTCTTACTGTATCTTGGATAGTTTGCATTTTCAAAACCCACTGCTTCCCACCTGCTCAGAGATTCTTTTACAATTTCCTCATACTTCTCTTCAGACGTGAGTTTCCTGAGTTCATTCACTTTTCTCTCAAATGTCTGGAGGACTTGGAACTGGTCAATTTTCTTTTACTGAAGGTTTCCAGCGGCTGCAACCATGCTAACTAAGATCCTATGCCACCATAACAGATTGAGGTAGAACATCCAAGCCATCAAAGACAGGTTGCTTTATCAAAACAAGCATTGATACTATGACCCTTCGCAAACTGTAGAGCTGCGACATGTGACTGCATATGTTGTTTGCTCCTCCTCTGAACCGACATTGACTTTAGCATATTGTTGCAGTCACTGTTAACCATATTGTTTTCCAAGTTTCTATATCCCCAAACAACAAAAATGTAACAGCATGCATAATCTGAAAGATATGAGTATGCTAAGCCATTTGACATGCAAATCTTCATGTGGTGCATTTTTAATTCTATCAAAAGAAGATGGAAAATGGCAGTTTGTAGAGGGAAAAGGAAACTGTCCTTTTGGCCCATCACTTTCAGTGGCTGGCAAGGACCAATCTGTAAAAGCATTCACAATTGCTCAAATGACGAAAGTTGTTTTCAAGATTCAGTTTTATCAGATGGGAATATCAAAATTATTACAGTAGGAAGACAGCTTTGGCCTGCTCGACTGTTGACCTGTTCATCTACAGGGCCCTTGGTTTTGCTTCTTTCAAGTTCATTGATAGCATCTTTGGATTTTTTTTTCTTCTCTAAAACCAGACTTGTATTTGTATTGTTTTCATTTTCAAATAGTTATTCTCATACTGGAAGATAAGTTGGAAGTATAGCAGAGATAGGCAGAACTAGAGTGCGGCTGGCTGGGGACAGTGCTGTGGGGCTGGGAAGAGGCGACAGCAGGCAGACCGATATCTCTGTGTCCCACAGCAAGAGCAGGCTATGGAAACTAGCTACAATTGCCGACAGTAGTGCCTTCAGCACTGGAGCATGCCCAGTGGCTGGGACCGCTGCAGGATGGGTTAGGAAACGTCTACTACCACCAGCCAGTGTTGGGCATGCTCAAATGCTACAGGGTTTTGTGAAGGCATTGCAGGAAAGATGGGCATAGGTCCCCTGGAACGCCTATAAAAGTAGAGGCTGATGGCTAGGGGCTGTGTTAGACCCATGCAACCCCTGCAATTGCATCAGCCCTGCGCCAGCGAGGGGGCCCCTTGCCATGGTGACTGACTCGGTTACTTGGGAGGGTGGGGCCCCAGAATTGAGTGGGGGCAAATGTCAGTGGAATTTCTGGTACAGCTGCTCAGAGTCCCATGCACTTGAAGACTCGGGGCTGCTCAACCATACAACATATGCAGTGGAGGTTGCTGCCATTATTTGTGGCCTAGTGGAACCTCTAAGAAGAAAAACGTGCTGGTCCCCAGTACCCGCATTTGAATTTGCCCAGGGAGAGTGCCTCTAAAATGGTGGCTCTCCTATGAATTCTGATTAGCGGGATCACCAATGGCAGACCGTTTTGGTCAGAGGCCCCTCTTCCCTTCCCATTGCCAGGGCGAATTCAGATGCTGACCGCAGGAACCAGCATACTGCCCTTCCTAGAGACTGACTAGTGTGGAGGGGGGAAAAAACATTTCTTTTGTATTAATCAGATACCAATGGAATGATAATTATGAATGAAATATAATGCTCTAAGAATTTCAAGCTCCCTAAGCTTAGTGTGTGGCCATATCTGGTGCCTTGCCCATCTGACTGGGAGTTTAAATTAACATTTTTTTTTTTTTTTTTTACTTTCAACAGTACCGGTGTGCTCAGATTCTGATTATGGGATTCTCGCATTTTACCACCATCAGCTATTGTTCAATCTCAGGCCTAGCGGGTTTTATCTAGTGATAGAAACCTTCAATAGTTCCAATGTGATATGATTTGCATAGGGCTCCTAACGTTCAGATTCTTGTCCAAACTTCTCAAGTCTGCAAAGGTAGGACAAGAAATCTCTTAGGAAGAGGCACATTCCTGATTCTTGTCTTGGTCAAAAACCAGAAATGAAAAACATTGGAGCACCTCAAAAATCGGTCATTGATGTGCTGATTCATTCTATGAACAGTAGTGAGATTTTTTTTCTGTGAGCTCTCTAAAAGGGAACTAATTCAACATTTATGACTGCAAGAGTAGGTCAGCTTCTGTCATGGCCTCCATTGCTGCTGGCTTCAGAAATAAGTATCTAGAATGAAATTCTGGCTGTATTGAAGTAAATGGCAAAACTCCCATGTACCTGAAAAGATTCCAGGAATGAAATCCTGGCCCCATCCATCAAACTCAAATTAGCTTACTTGCTATAGCACTCTCTATTAGTATATTTCAAGTCTTTATAAAGCGTACCTCTTCCGTCAGAAGAGGATTCAGGATGCTAGGACTTCAAAGGGCTAAGGGCTTGTGCATAGAACTACTTCCTCATCCCCGTCCCTCTCCCACTCCTCACCACCAGTAGTCAATATACTACCTCTGAATGCAATGTGACAGTGTTATTTTGTTTTCCTCTCTAGTGCACTTTCACTGAACCTGCTGATTTTGTTGTTGTTGACATGAAGGCATCAATCATTGCAACCTTCTTTGGTAAGTAAGTATAGACTACACAAATACACATACAAACATTGTCTAGGACTGGGTTAATGACTTTGGAAAAGTATCCACATCACATGAACAATACAGATCTGAATGATGCAGACATTTTGGGTTCAGTAGTGAATGCCAATGAAATGTTTGCTAAGAAAGGCACTCTCCTGGGGAAAGAGGTATCTGAGATCTGGACACAATTACAACATCATGAAAAGCTTTCAAAGATGACTTGAAAGACCTGGAAGGGACGCTTTAGTTCTCCAATCCAAGTCAATGGCTAGTGGCTTCCTGTGTTCATTTAGGTCTGCCATAGGTAGTTGGGCTCCCAGTAGAAGACGTAGGGGGACCTTGAGCAGCTATATTCAATCCTGGTAACCCCAGTTTTTTGATTTACCCACCCAAAAGTTACATTAATTTAATCACATGCACTGATCATTAGACTGCACATGGGCTGCAATAATTACAGTAGACTGCACAATTATGCAATGTCTAAATCTTAAAGGCCCCCCTCCAAGGAAGAACAATGTGTATTTCATGCTGTGAAGATCTTCTTTTATGCTTTTTTTCTCCTGAGTCCAAAGAGGATGCAGGGCCTTTAACATGATCAAGATGATATTCAGGGGAAAGGGCTGCAAATATACCTTGCCATCATTTATCAGGATGTTATGCAGGAGAGACCTGCTCCTTTAGAGAGCACGTAGAGTCTCCAAGATTTGCAGCTGACCTTACACAAACAATCTGGGTTTGGCTGAATGGATCAAACATGTTTCTTTGTGTGTGTGTTTTAGTTACAAGTTTCTCTTTGATAGAATCCAGCCATCATATTGCCTAGCTGCATTTTCTGTCACTAACTGTGGTACTGCCCTAAGTGAGAACTGTCAGGGATGGTTGGATACTCAGGGTTAGGTATATTTTCCCTTCATTTTAATCTGCTCAGTTCAGTCTGCCACAAGCCAAGAGACCAAGGGCCTGATTATTTTCTGAGCTCACTGACATGGCACGAGGGGTCAGTCAGGGCAGAATTTGGCCCTTTCTTTTCTATGGGTTCTATTTTAAAAAAAATGGAAGAGCCTTCCTCCCCACTGACAATTCCACTTCTGTCAAGTAACAGAGTCACCAAGCTTTGTTTGGCATGCCTGCCATTTGGAGTAAGTGGCACTCATACTCAACTTACATACTGTGGCACAGGGGCAGGGCACTGCCCCCTCCTTTGAACAAGTTCCAAGAGCTATTAAGTCCATTCACTTGCTGGAAGAAATCTGTAGCAATTTAGGGGTGGGAAGGGAGGAATACGATTGCTATGGCATACTCCAGTCAAGATTAAATTTAAACATATTATTATAGTGTCCGTCCACACACTATGGGGAATTTTAATCCTCTCTAAAGTAAAAGAGGAGTTAAACTGAATGGTTACACTTTAGGTTATTGAAGAAGGAATGGAGAACATTCTCAATGTCAGTGTGTAATGTGGAGTTCTGGCAGCAGTGCCCCAGAAAAGTGGAGCAGTTCCTCTACAATTGGGAGCAGATTCTCCATCCCATATGAGCTGAATTCTGATGCAGTGGAGTGAGGGGGGAAGAGAACACTGTAGGGAGGTGGTTGCTTCTCCCTGATCTTTAGCCATCCAGCCCCGTGTAAATTAAAGCTGGACATGCAGCCTCCTGAATCCATCCCCAAAATGAAAAGGATCTTAGACATAATTCACAGTCTAAGCAGATTTATACTCGACCCATAAGAAATATTACCTCATCTGCATGAACTCCTCAAAAGGGAAGAGGAGTACTTGTGGCACCTCAGAGACCAACAAATTTACTTGGGCATAAGCTTTCATGGGCTAAAACCCACTTCATCAGATGCGTGCAGTGGAAAATACAGTAGGAAGATATATATATACACACAGAGAACATGGAAAAAATGGGGGTTGCCATACCAACTCTAATGAGACTAATCAATTAAGGTGGACTATTATCAGCAGGAGGGAAAAAAACTTTTGTAGTGATAATCAGGATGGCCCATTTCAAACAGTTGACAAGTCTCTAAGATGCCACAAGGACTCCTCATTCTTTTTGCTGACACAGACTAACATGGCTACCACTCTGAAACCTGTCAAACGGGAAGGTACCGGATACAGAAGCAAAACACAAGAATAAGCACCCACCAGAGAAACAAATCCTTTCCGAAGCATCTATATGTACCTTAAATAAAAAAAACTAAGTGCAGCTATCAAAGCCTATGGATTAGGGGACCTATTAGACCAAATTACTAAACTGTATGTAGAGTTTAGAAATGTATGAAGAGTCTCAGGTAGCCCTGTGTAACAGGAGAGGTGTGGATTGCACAGAACTTGGAAATAAATATCTAGCTATATCTCCCCTCCACTGTGAAATAAAGACAGAGGCAAAACTTCAACAAACCTGTGCAAAATGGGGAATGAGCCTGCATGGAGAGGAAGGCTACATGGCATGCTGCTCTTCATAATGTGCAGCTACATGCAATGAGGTTTGCGGTTTACAAAGCAATGCACACTGTAAGTTGTTGCTGCTCAGAGCAGCAGTTAATGTCCCTGCTAGCATCATGTGACTCTTCCCATCTACATGCACAGTCACAGTGGGGTACCACTGACTGTATGAGGCATGAAGCACCACACTGCCATTGCTGGGGAAGGATGTGGATGAGAAGTTGC
Source organism: Trachemys scripta elegans (assembly GCF_013100865.1). Classification (NCBI taxonomy): domain Eukaryota; kingdom Metazoa; phylum Chordata; order Testudines; family Emydidae; genus Trachemys; species Trachemys scripta. The sequence continues at coordinate 63,418,918 of NC_048300.1, read as the reverse complement.
AACAAGTGGATGTCCAGCAATCCACTAAATATTTCTGTAGAGTCTTGGACTCAGTGCATTCAATAGATTGTGCCCCCCAACCCAGTCAGATCCACAGCACCGTAAGGTCTGCCCCAGGCAGGGGAGAAGAGCGTGAATCTGTGCATTTAACACAGTCAAGGATCTTGAACAGCACATTCAACATCTGTGTATTTCTAGCCACAGAAGGCAAGGGACACGGTCCTAAATCGGACTGTGAACAATTGCAAATACAGATGGGACACGGGAGATTAGGAGGGTGAGCATGTTTGTAATGCAGGTTAATGCACAATATAGTCCCTATAACGAGTCCAGAAAATTGAACATTTTTTGTATGACCATTAATTAGCAGACAGCCCTATAATGGTAAGTGAGATCTACCTGTCACCATCCTATAGTTCCCACATTTAAAAAAAAAAAAAGCATTGAAATAGTTAAAGTATAAACCTCAGCCTCTGGTGATACGTTAATTGTAGGAGAATAGGAATTGCCAAACCAAATCAGGTCAGTGGTCCATCTAATCCAGCAGCCTGTCTCCATCAGAGCCCAATACCACCTGCTTGGGCACTAGAGCTTTCATTTGTGTTGTGTTAAGGAATAACCTCCCTATAGGGGAAGTTTCTTCCTAACAACCCCTCCCTAGTCCCTCAGTTAATTGTTGATTTGTGCAGCCATAAGGCATGAGGTTTTCTATCCCTAACGTTATTTATTCTATGTTATATACTTGTGGGTGCTCTCATTACTCATGAAAATGTCTAATCCTTTCTTAAGCCTGTTAAGCTTTTGGACTCAATTGCATCTTTTGGTGGTGAATTCCCCCAAGTTAATTATGTGTTATGTGAAAATTTAAGTGTACCAACAGTCAGTCAATCTCTACTCCCCTGCAAACACACACACACACACACACACACACACACACACACCACTGAAATATGTCTTTTCAAATGGAATTCTACTTGTTGCTGGCAAAATGTTAATTTCATTTTTGAAAACGGGTTGATTATAATAAATCTGAGCTCCAGAAAATCCAAGCACAGAGGCATGTGCTGAAAGATGCTGGCAGTTGCCTGTTTACCTGACATTGTATTTTCTTTGTTTTAGCTTTGTTTCTGACTTGTACATATGCAACTAAAGAAGCCACAAAGAAGAACAAAAAGGCTAAACTATGTAAGTAGTCTCAGCAGCATGCCTAATTGCTTCAAAACAGGAATGTCCAGTGCAGAAAAAAGCCATAACTTCACTCAGGTTATCTTCTGTGAACTCCTTGGGGCTTCTGTTAGGAGCCATTAGGCACATACAACAATACACAGCCTCTTTGCATAAAACATATAGATTTCATTATGTGATGCATATATCAAGTGAACTATATCTAATACAGCATATGACATACTACATATAAATACTGAGATACCATAGTGAAGAGCCTGGTAGAAAAGCCTAGGTAAGAGACAAATACATTGAAATACACACACTGGAAGGTGAACCCTGTGCATCTTAACCATTGGAAGGGGACATTATATGGGGACTTCTAGCTACAATCCCAAAAGGACTTTTCTATGCATTCAGTTTTGCTGCATTGGGTGAAATGCAAGCCTGCCACTAGGTTGTATAATCTAATTGGGGATGATAAAACAGAGCTTAAGTTTATATTTATATCCCTTGTTTGCTGTGCATAGCAGTCAAACATTTTTAATGCTTTAGGGCAAGATCATAGCATTTTGCCACAGCCTTGCCTTGGATGGTGAAACAGAACCATATTACCACAAGGGGAACACTGACAGACATTCTGCCTCAGGGATGCATACAACTCCCAGCTCTCACTTCTGCCCCTTTCCCCCATCGTATGACCACAATCTATCCCATAATGATTAGAATATTTTATATTACACTGGAGATTTCCTTTAGGGTCAGAAATGTCCATTTACTTCCTCAATCCATCTTTAGTTACAACCCTACCCTTGTCATGTATTTATTATGTTACATGCAAACACACCTCTTGTGCCCTGAAGGAATTCGCCCATATGCTCAAAGAGGGCACTATTGTGCATTACATGGTTACACAACTATTGGAATATTAAATCTAACTTTTCAGCTTTTTTGCATTCACAGATGTACCTGAGCTAGACTGCGATGTCAAAGCAGGGAAGATAATCAATCCGGAATTCATTGCAAAATGTCCACCAGGATGTCAAGACATAAAATACCGTGTTTATGGCACCGACATTTACGCTTCTTTTTCCAGTGTGTGCAGTGCTGCTATTCACAGGTCAGCAGCTTTAAACTACCGAGACACTCCAGTACAGAATTATAATTCCAGTGTAGAGGGTCATTGGTTTTGGAGCTTATTAAACCCTGCCTGGTCTTCGCAGATTGGATTGCAGGGCCACGATTCTTATAGAAAAGAGTATAAGAGAGAGACAGTATTTGATGTGATGGCGGGTCCAATCTGACAGTGCTAGGCACCAGAACTTCTACTGAAATCATTTGTTGTGCCCAGCTCTGCCACTCGCCTGCGGGGTGACCTTGAGCAAGGCACTTCACCTCTCTGTGCCTGTTTCCCCATCTGTAAAGTAGGAATAATGACATTTTGTTGTAGAGGGATTTGAGATCTACTGAAGAAAAGCGCTGTAAGAGCTAGATGTTAGTTAATACTGAGCGTGCTTAGCACCTTACAAGAGGGGCTCAGACTTTTCCAGATCACTCATTTATGGATAGCAAATGACTGTTGTTGCACTATTTTATACCATCAGAAGTGTTCATGGTCTCAAATAATAATCTCACTAATAATATGTAGGCAATGTAGGTTATCATCTGTCTTGGTAGGATTCTTTTTAGTGATCCCATTTAAGCTAGAAAAGACCCTGAAAACATTCACTGAAAGCATCTGCTGCAAACCAGGGGCAGATGTAGCCTCCCAAATCAATGGGTACACTCTTCTAAATTGCCAAGGGGGCTCCAGTCACCTGCAGCATGACCCCCAACCCAGCACCACAACCCTAGTCCCAACCCAGTGTGGAAGGGATGGCTGAGGGGGTAGTAGTGGGGCTGGAGAGCAAGCCCATCCCACGCTCATCCTGTAGTGGTAGCTCCTGTCCCATGGGCTGGGCCTAGCTCCACAAATTGTGACCCGGCACTCAGGTTCAGCCCAGCTGCTCATGACTCCCTCTCCTGTCCCCGGTTTTCCCTCCTCACCAGGCTGGAAGAAATGTACATTTGGCTGTTTTTGCACCTTGGGGTGCAATTGAACCCATGAACCCACACTAAAGCCATCCAGGCTCCAAATATTGAGTGACAAACACGTCACAGAAAAAACAGAATTGGTGAAAAGGTACTTTACAAACTGCCACACCAAACTGCAGGCAATTCACTGGTGGAGCATAGCGTACACTGAGAGAGACACACTGTGTGGATAAAAATCCTATGCATCTCTTTATTGTACCAGCTAGCTTTTATGTATATAGACTACTGCCATCTGCTGGCTGAAGTAATACGTGTTCAGGTGTTTGTTATTGAATTATCAAGTGACTAGCTTACAAAAAACAAATTCTTCCCTCAAAATACTTGTGTACAATTCCCATTGACTAAAATGAGAATTGTGCATGAATACCTAAGGGCAAACTGTATCAAAAACAATTTAATCCTAACACAACATAGTGACTGAGAATATAGTTTCTCCTGTAGTTTAAGTGGTAGATACCTGTATTTTTGGAGCAGAAGGTCTTAGTTTTCTCTAGGTGCCATTTGAGTTTGGATTTGTTAACTATTCTGATGTGTGTATGAAATCTGTGAGTTTCCTTTTCTTCTATTGCCAGCAACAACTTAAATTATTCAAAGAGAACTGTAAAGCTCTAAGTTACTTTTCCACCTTTTTATATTTTTCATTCCACTTAGCATAGGTTGCTCTGTTTATAGTAGGAGTCACTTCTTGGTTTTCAAACTAATGCTTCAGTGTCTGCAGAACTGAGACTTCGTACACATTAGGATTCATATAATATCATCACATGTGGTAAACACTTCGTAGCATTCAGCACACACAGAAGCTGCCATGTTTTCCACTGATTTCAGTGGTGTTTCTTTTGATTTACCCCAGGGTGAGATCAGAATCAGGCACAATCAGATACAGGTAATACCTGGTTGATTTCTTTCGAACAGGAAAAATACTAAGTTCTGCGAAATAAAGGGGGAAATTACCCTCCTATTTGTCAAAATTTATTTTAGATTCTTGGGCCCTGAATCTCGTCCTACATACATATCCATAAATCACAACTCTCAGAGTTAATGTACTTACAATGATATAAAGGCAGTGAGATCTGACTCAAGCTCTTGAACCTTAGAAGTTTTATGTCAAATCCTGCCCGATTTAAAAATCCAGCTGAAGTCAACATGGTTGCACAAAGTAACTCAGGAAAGGAGTTCAGCCCTTTTTTTCTCCTATACACATAGGTACTTCAAGAGCCAGGGACATGTTCTGAACCGGCAATGTTGGTCAGACAACGCCATCAGACAATTTACTTCAGCCATATACTGACACTTGAGTCAGGTTAAAACACAAGACCCCTGAGTCAGCTGCAAGTGCACAAACACTTCCTAGCCGCAGACTTCTCCAAGTTGCACTGAGGACTGTTGTAAACTCAACCATGTCATTTAAAATGAGAGAGAACACCTTCCTAACTCTTGTACAGTTGAACACTTTCTAAGTTTCTCTGCCTCATTTCTGATATCATTTAACACTTCCCAACCCCCTTTTGTAGTGGTACAATTGACAACTCAGGAGGGAAAATCCTTGTTCAGAAAGTTGCTGGACAATCTGGTTACAGAGGGAGCTTCTCCAATGGAATCCGATCCTTGTCCCTACCACGCTGGAGGGAGTCCTTCATTGTTTCAGGTACTACCCTCCCTACTCCCGCGCAAAAAAAAAAAAAAAAAAAGGCAATCTACAGAGCTAATTCAGTTATTATGTTATACTATCACACTTTAAAGTGATATATACTCTATGCAAAGGAACTCGTTGGTTGAATGCATGACCAAAGTCCCATCACTCTGTTGTGTTGTTAAAAGCCTATCCAAATAAATGGTCACTCAGAGTAGACTGTATACCTTCATAATTTGATACCTCTGCTTTCTTACATGCTTTGATGTGCAGTGAAATAGATAACAATGTATCATCTGGGGCATCTGAGTTAGCACCCATTTAAACAGATGGGGCAGTTCACATCTTAGAGCTATTGTCTGCCTGAATTTGCAGAGAGCCTGAAACATCTGTTTCAGTTAAACTCACTCCATGCTTTGAAGCTTTCCTTCCTAACCATAAACAGCAAAAAACTTTTTGTTGCAGTTATTGACCACAGCAAGCAGTGCCAGGGCTCTTTATTAGAAGAAATACATATCCTAATTAAAAAAAGATGACCAGTCCCATATCTCAAACCATATTCAGTGAATGCTCTACAAGTGACTGCTCTGATGAAGCAGCATCCTGTCTTAAGTGACCACATCAACATATCCTAAATGTATTATTACAGTTCTGCTCCACCTCTAGTAAGCAGCCAATTTGTGTCGGTCCATTAAATTTTTACTTAAGTCAGATTTTGTTGTCCTGAATTCCTCCCCACCCCCATACCAACACTCTACAACCAGTTACACTAACTTAGGGCTTGTCTTTGCACCCCTCTGGGCACATGCTACACTGTAAATTGTAGCATGCTCTGAAGTGTTGCGCTCTCACTGCCCCACGTAGATCCTGCTGACACGCTCTAATCTAAAAGGTTCCTAGTGCAGGTTGATGTAATCCTGTTTCAAACAACACTATGTTAACATACACTAGGAATCAGTGACAGCATGACACTTCAGAGTGCTCTACTGTTTACAGTGTGACATGTGCCCCATAGGGGTGTAAAGACAAGTCCTGAGAGTCCCAGGCCAAATTCAGAGGTGATGTCTAAATTAAGTCCCCTTAAACTCAACACTACCAATGCATTAGAGACGTCGAAGTTCGTACAGGAGGTGCTAACTTACATGGTTTTATGTTGCTTCTGTATTGAACCTCCTGTCACACAAGTGGATGGCGGTGTGCACATTTCCACTGCTTGGCTAAGACAAGTAACCAGCTACTACTAGTTAACTACTAGTATTTCAGGCATACCTTGTGGAAAGATCAACATAGCACAAATGTATGAACAGCCATTCCCAAGAAATTCAAGTGAAGAAATATTTTTTTCTTGTTAACAGCAAATAAGGGGTAGGAATATGATCAAACTGAGCTGTCATTTGGAATTTGAATGAATGTTTGTGGATGCTCTTTTTGCAGCTAACAGCCCAGGCCTGGCTCACATTTTAAGAGGATTTACTTTGGATAGTTAGGAATTTCCGGTCATGGCCGAATGGCCTCTGGTACTTGCTTTCGTCTAACAAACATCAAATTCTAACTGAGCAGCAATTCAGGTACTACCCAGTCAACTTTGAAGTCCTCACAACAACAGCTCCTCCTAATTTTTCAGGCAGCAACACCTCCTGATTACATAAACACCATGAATAGAGGGTGCAGAAGAAAGTTACAAACCTATGTAATAGAGAAGGGAAGACTAGGTTCAAGCTAGACTGGGTACACCTAGGAATGATAACATTCAAATGCCTCGAGTAAGGCTCCAATCCTGTCTGTGCTTAATTGTTTGCACTGTGAGTGGCCTTACTGAAATCAGAGTTTAAGGCCAGAAGAGACTACATCACAGGCCATTAAACTCCACTCAGTTAGCTCTCCATTGAATCCAATAACTTGGATTGGACTAAAGTATTACTGCAGTCCAGAGATTAAACTATAGCATGCCATTGGCAGAAAATAGGAGGGACCGAGGTACACCAATGGCCACAGTGGGACCGAGGTACACCATGGCAGGGAATTGATTGGTCAGTGGGACTAATCATAGTAGTTCATGCAGAAAGAGTCATATTTAAAGGGAAGGTAGTCCTTACTGGGCCTTCTGAAACATGTGGTTTTCTTTGTGAGGAATTTAAAGGCTAAAAGATGGAGATCCATAACTCTTCATCTAGTTTTGCTTCAGTTGGCCTGTGGCTGGATGCAGACAAACCCCACTGGCAAAAAAAAAGTTTACATTTGTTTGTGAATTATTACTTATAAGAAAAGAGATGCATAAAGACTAGAAATACAAAATACCAGAAAAGCCAGTGGAGGCATCTGACTCCAGGTCAGCTTTGACATCTGAGCTGAGGAATTGTCTATACACCAGCCAAGTTAGTTGTCAGCAAATCAAAAGCGAACATGGTATTGTATGGTGAAAGCGTGCTGACAGTTTGTTCCCAGATAGGAAACTTACCAGTTTAAATATCACAAACTATTGAGATGAATAAGCATCTGCAGAAGAGGAACAGTTAAGGGGCCTGGCCTGCGAAGTGGTGTGTCAGAGGAGAAGTGGGGAACAAGCACAAGGCATGGTCATTGGGATTGAAGTGGTGAGCACGCTAGGAGGTATGCAAATGGACTCATTCATTTTCAAGTTCCAAAATGTCTTGGCACTCATGTGAATGACTCCATTCAGGTTAATGGGAATTTTGTGGCTACTAGGTAAAGAAAAGAGAGTCCCAAATGTCTGAGTGTGCTAGTGACAAGTAAGTAGTGAGAGGGTGGGGAACATTTCACCTATGCACCTATTTTTCAAACATCCGTATGTTCAATAATACTCAGTTTTTCAACCCATCTTTAACAGCAACCCCATCTTTCAATGCATATTATGGTTATACAAACTCCGATGGATTTTGTGGCAGCTTTCTTGTCACTGTAAGAGTAGCACGATTGCCACACCAATAATCAGCTCTCCATTTAGAGCAGCTCCCACGGATGCATGGAACACCCAGGGGACATAAACAGTTCTTTACCAAAGATGCCAGAGCTCACCGAGTGGCCAGTCACACCAAGCAATTTAGCGTTAGCTGCACATTTGCAGACCTTATTTAAATTACAAATCACATGTAGTACCAGATATTAAGACAAGACCGTCTTCCACGGCAGTTGTACATCAGTGTAACTTCTTTCAACTTCAGTGAAGCAACTCCTGACTTCTAGCAGTGTAAGTGAGCGCTGAAACGGACCCTTGCATCTTGCCATGTTTAGAAAGCAAATTCACTTCATCACCTGGTGATTTTATTGGTTACAACAGCGCAGGCTTTCAGAGGAAATGGAATAAAGGGGCTGGAGTTGCTAAGAAGAGATTGAACTGGGGAACAAAGGCAATGCTTCTCTGACTCAGCTATTGTCCTTATATGTAGAAGGTTAGATTCTGGCATAAACCCCAGCAGAGGCCCATGGATGTAGCAAATCCACTAAGGGATGAGGATCTGGCAGAACAAGAGAGCCACACAACTTAAAAAGTACAGGCAGCGCCATCTGACATGAGATGTTGCCTTGGTGATGCTGATTCAGTGCCTCTCCTCAGTAGCACCTGCTGGCAGAGCTTCTATGGAAGTTAATGCTTAAGCAGGAACACCCCCTGTCATCCACACTGGTACATCCCCTCTATGGCACAATGGCAGGGGGAGGGGAGAGAATAACTGTAGCTGGGGTAAGGAAACGCAATTCACATCCTTCTGTGCCAACGTTTCTGAATCTAGCCCAGAGTATAGAGTGTACTCTGGCTTCTCTAGTACTGTGAGCACAACAGCATCAAAACTACTACTTAAGAGGAGTCCTCATAGCCACATGTCAATAGACATGCCATCTGGTGTGGCACTAGAAAGGTCTGTGGTTTACAGCATAACAGAACTGTGCCTCATTTTCAAGGGAAGGACCCTCATTTTAGATCCAGATATAACTACTATACGACCCAGCACACACACATGGGAGGGAGTCTCACTGTTATTATTGTAAATGACACATTAGAAATGATATATCATGAAACAGAGGTTTCAAAAAAAATGATGTAGTTCAAGAAAGGGATCCCATGTTATGTAGCGCTTCTTGCATGAGTACTTCACTTGTTCCCCTTATTTAGATATTGGTGTATTTAGTGGAATGATTTTTAGACATTATCATGGAATCAAGGAGAACTGAGGGACTTACAGGGTTTGGTTTTAGGGCCTGATTCTGCACCATTACATTTGATGCAAATTTTGCCCTGCGAGAACTTGGAATTCTTTGGATGTCAGCTTATCATGTGGGTTATATTTTAGAATTCACTGAGCTATTTACAGGACTGTTTTCCATTACATTTAAAAGGTTCCTAGTCCATATCATTCTGAATCTGATATATTCTTTTCTTTTGCAGAAGGCAAACCAAAGAAAGGTGTGACATACCCATCAACTCTTGAATATTCTTCCTCAAAAAGCTCACCTGTTAAAGCAGGCAAGTAATTACAGTTGATGTTCCCTCATATTTTATAGGTATTAATAGTATTAATAGATACATATATTATATGTATTAACAGATGAGGAAATGGTATAAAGTTTTTTATTGCTATGAGTCAGAAATGCATCATCACTTGGTATTAGTTCCCAAATAGGTGTGAATACTTTATACAAAACCATCAATGCTTTTCTCTAATATATGTGGCAACAAAGCCAGTTATTGTAGAACATTGTTATTTATTGCTATCTTTCCCCACAGACCTCTTTCCCCCAGTGCTTTTTCTTGCTTTAAGTCAGAGAATATGATTCTATACCATTTGCATTAATGAGTTTTGGATTCTACCTGTGGTTAGGGGGTGTATATTTGCCTTTTCGTCTGATGCTATTTACTCATCCCTCTTTGGGTGATCAACTGCATGGATAATAATACATACAAACCATAATAAATGTCAACTGACAAGAGCCCCAGCCCTTTCAAAAAATGGCCAGCCTAGTGCAGTAATGGGCACCTTTCCTGTGGGCACCATTCTAACCTGCACTCTATTCTATGTTCCTGGTATAAAATCCATTGAAATCAACGAACAGTCTCCCATCGACTTCAATGAGCTTTGGATCAGGTCTTATACCAGTTAATCTCTGGTACATTGACTATTGTTAATGTCTTCGTCACTGAGGTGCAGTAGATATCAGCTCCTTGTTACACCAGTGTAATGCACATAGGAGCCACTGGGGTTGTAATAGAGGGTAGATCTATTGTTGATAAGTATGAAAATAGTACTGAATGGCCCCAGCCCTAATGAGACATCCTATTTGACCATCACATGATTGACTGTGTGAGATGATGCCTTGGGTATAGCCATAGCGCTATGTACTTTTCTGTTAGTGATTCACAGCCTGCCAGTGTGATTTCTGAACCTTGATGAGGTTATCCACTACTATTTAGCAGTGCTACCATGTAGCTATTTTGTGGCTTCTCAATGAGTTCACGTGTTTATCGACGTGTACCTACATTCCAGACACATTCATGCTGAACAAATGTTTATAGCTACTAATGTTACCCAATTGCACATTATTGTATGAAAGTAAAATATGGGGGTTGTTATCCTCAAAGTAATGGGTTGTTTGGGGTTTTTTGCACAATTGCATAGTTACATTTGAATGTTCTAGTTGCTTGTATTGCAAACATATAGCTCAAAATCCATGCACTTTGTTCTCAGCGCATTTTCACAGTACAAAAATAGGACTTTGTTTCTATCTTTTCTTTTTACTGGATCGATGAAGTGTCCCAATTACAGAAATCTCAGGTCACATGTACACAAATGAACACAAGTGACTTGTAGCCTAAATTTTAAGCTGTATTGAGGACCTGTCAGTTTACCCCTGGAAGATTTTCAGCAGTTACTTTGTACCTACAAAATGAGTTACATTTGCAAATCCAAGTATTTTCACCACTCAGTGACTGATTTGCACTCACAGTCAAATATTTACAGGTGCAAATGTTCAGGTTTGTGCCTGCAATTCAAATAGGCCAACCAAAAAAAAAAAAAAGGCCTCATGAGCACATATGTTATGGGGACAAATCACACCCACAGAAGTGAGACCATGCTTATGAAAATGTGTCTCCTTCCAGGAAAAGGAAAAGAAAACCAAAAGACTTACCACAAATACATCCACTCATTGAGCCCCCTACCACAGCTGGGAACACCAAGGCAGGTGCCACCACAATCATGGGTTAGGACTTTAAAGCCTCAATAGGCTGCAATCAGTCTAACTCAAAATAATATTTCTGCTATTGGTGCTCTAATCACATCTCATAACAGAAATCAATACAAGGAAGCCTCATCCAGCCACTTCCCAATTATACATACAAAATGTCAGTGGCCTCCGCCATCAGCAAACTATGGATGGCAGAAAACGTATTGGCCACTGGTCTTCCATTAAGCAGCATAAACTGAAAAAGATCCTGGCAAGTGATGCTGTGTGCTGTTGAGAAGAAAGCTCCGAGATGACCAAAGGGATTGATAACAATTCCTGTATCAAACTCAGTTTTTGATTAATCTTTTGACATGTTTCTCCCCAGCCCAATTCCACATGAATCAGAGAGTCCTGACCCCTCTCCCCAAGGAGCCTTCTTCCCACCAGACATCCATGTTCCCAGCCAAACTGTGCCCATCAAAGGAGCACAGCTGTGCAATTGATTTCTCACATTAGGGTTTCTGTAAAGGATACAGGATCCATCTTGTAACAGACGGTTACCTCTTCTTTATCTGAGAAGTGCCAGTTTTACTCCAATTTAAGACATTACAACCACTTTACCTGACTAGAAAATTGAACCCATTATCTCCAGCAGCTAGAGAGACTCCTTAGAGTAACTCACTGGTTGGCTGCCAAACTAGTCAAAACACCCTCTTCACACATGGCTGTCTATTATTGTCCCAATGTCCCTAGAGACTCATGCCACCTGATATTTTCTCTTTTTGCTTTTTAATGCAAGTCGCAGCCCCCCACCCCAAAACCTGTGCAGAGCAAGAAAAGTCTCCCAAGTTATAACTACTCACAGTTGGTACAAACAGACAACAGCTGCTGGTTTAAAAAAGAATCCAAATTAATGGGGAAGTTATAACTCTAGGGTCAGCTCTAAAATAAGACAGCATTGCTGAAAAAGAGCGAGAAAACTAAACACCAAACCCACCAGTAGTCACTCTGACTCTGATTCACCAAAGCCCTTCAGCATGTGCTAAATTAAGTCAATCAGACCTATGTACATGCTGAAGGGCTTTGCTGAATCAGAGTCTTGGGGTTAATGGAATTTAGTATCTGGGCCCCTGAGTGATGTGACAATGTCAAGGGTGAATGACTTGTGACTGCATTTTAATTAATGACTGAAATACAATATACAAACTAGTACTAACCAGCCACTCTACACACATTAAAGCCTTGGTCCCACAAATACTTTAAGTGGATGCAACTACTCATATGCTCAAAGGCAAGCACATTCAAAAGTGTTTGCAGGAGCAGGGTTTAAATGACTTTCAATAGCAATCAGGAGTCAAAATCCTTTGCAGTTTGTGCTCTTTCTGAGGGCATCATGTTACTTGGAAGCAGAATCAACATAATGGTTTGTAAATTATCTGAATTTTGCTGTATTATTAGCCAAACCTTACATTTTTTGGTTAAGTTCACAAGAGGGATTCACAAGTGCAGGGCTGGAGTTACAGGGTGGCAAGCAGGGCAAATGCCTGTGGCCCCACTCCACAGTGGGCCCCACAAAGCGAAGTTACATGCCTCAGCCCTGGGCGGCAGGGCTCGGGCCTCAGATTCCTGAGAAGGATACAGTAGTCTGGAAAGGTTGAGAACCACTGGTCTAGAGATACTAATGTATTTGTCCCTAGACAATCTTGTGATTTATGCTCAGTAAATGGGAGAAAGAAGCAAAATGGTTTTCTCCTAATGCTACGTTTTTGAAAGGTGCTTGTGTAGAGACGCTCACCTCGAGTGCCTCCTTGCTGTGGGTGCAGTAGCACAGTCCTTTGCTCACCCCGTTGCCTCCTGCAGGCTGCCAGCTGACTTTGTTGGGTCTTCAGTGGCTTGGACACAAAGTCCAAATAGAAGTCTAATTAATACCCTATTAGCTAGGGTCTTCAACCGCAGATCTGGGCCCTTCAAATTCAGCCATTTTTTCAACCTCCCAAACAAGCTCTATCCCCTACTGGGGGTTTATGCTACCCGACTTGTGGCCAGTCAGGGAGCAAAGACCCACCCACAACCAACAGGTCATCCCTTAAGGTACTTTGGCCAGAGAGGAGGCCCCCTCTGATCCAAGCCAGGAACTGCTCTGCTAAGGCCAGGCTGCTCCTTCTATCTGGAACAGCAGGGCCCTGATTGTCTATTAATAGCCCCTCGAGCCTTTGGAGGACTAGGTCTATAGTTTCCAAAATGGCTACTACAGAAAGTCCTCTCTAGACAAACTTAGAAGACCCACCTTCTTTGTTCTTTTCCTCTCAGCTTGCTGCTTCTTGGGACAGGGTGTAGTAGAACAGCTAGACCCCTCTCCCCCCAGAAGGGAGCTTCATAGGCCAAACTCACCCCTTCACAGTGCTTTATTTTCCTTCATCCAGACTCTAAAAAGTCGGCACAAGATATAAAGGCTACCAGGAATACAGACATCTCTAATGCATCAGAAAAATCACCTGAACAAGGTATGGTCTGTGGCTCACAGCAAATCCTTAGACATGAATTAGCCCTTCAGTCTAAAACGTCTGCATTTGAATTTGTAATGTATACCAGTCTACCTCTCCTGCCGCCTCTATTCTGGATTCTCATAGCAAGAGAATGAGCCTCTGCTTCTGCAAACCATCACCAAGGAGCATGCCAAGATAAAGAAGGAGAGGGGAGTGAGGATACAAGGGCACCATCACAACCTAAGCTTTGCATGTATCATGGTACTGCTCTACTGTGGTGCAATACTAAGGCCTATACTGTGGCTTTCAGCCACTCCCTTGCACTGGCAGGAGGTGGGTAGGAGCATCAGTGCCTGTACAGTAACTCTCAGAAGTATTGTAGCTCAGGTAGGCATAATGCTTCCAGGAGCACAGGATACGAACTCTCAGCAGTGTCCACTGCTACCCTCTTGCAGGGTGCAATGTGTTCTCCTCTTGGCCTGCCCAGCAGGAAGGACAGAGCCATGTTTCCACCGTCAACACAGTCCTTCCTAGCCCCTCCCCCAGGGGTTCTAGTATTGTTGCCGTCTTCAGATTTCCCTGGTTCTTGCATGCTGTGGGTACAAAGATAAAAAATATGCCTTTTCCCTAGCACCAGGTACAAAGTTAGAGGGGAGGTCTTGTTGTGCCTGCTATCTTTTCCCCTTTAGCACATCTGTGCATGACAAGGCACAATTCAGCTCTAAGGAAATTGTTTCTGTTAATTTTTCCAATTCATCTGTTTTGTTTTTCTTAGCTGTCTTTGTTACCCCTTTTAAGACTGTCTGAGGTTTGCATTTTTAACTGGCTAGCAGCAGGTAGTAATTAATCCAGCAGACAGTGTCGGGGATGATGTTTTCCAACAGGAGAACATTCCAGCAATGAAACACTAGGCTGTGCTGATGTAGCCATGAATGAATTGAATAATGATACACAACCCTGTTTTAATTCCCATAATTTCTTAGCTCACAGCCCCAAGAAAGGCCTAAGTGGAGAGGAACTGGACTGAGGGCAGTGGTGTGAAATGTTTGTTTCTACGGCAGTTTTTGTAGATAGACTGAGAGGGCAGTGTTGAAGGGTTTATTTTTAAAGCTGATACACTGAAATATAAAAACACATAAAATCATTGCTTTTATAGTGATATTTAGGAGGCACATTTGGCAGCTCGCAAATTTAGAAGCATCTCATATTCCCCTCCATCATAATAGTGAGTATCCGCACTTTAAAATAACTGGTCTGAAATGAGTAAAATTTAGAACAATGCAGGCCCCCCCAAAATATTGTGCTATCCCCACCTCACCTCATATCAGCTAAACAGGTTGTTGCTGTTCTGATCTTCACACAATTCCCTGAAGCATCTTTCCCTAGAAGTTGTCCATACGTCAGCAAACTTGCAGTACTGTGGTAGGTACCACGTATTTCCGTTTTGCTCAGTGACACACTTAATGATTTTATAATACATCAGGTAAAATGAGTTACATTTACATGAAGTTTCAAGTTGCCTTATCATGTAGAGAAGATATGCCAGTGCAATAGAAATTGACTGCAAATCAGCAGTATCAGGAACGTTGTTGTTTTTGATATACTTGTCAGAGTCATAGATTCTCTTGTGAAAGTGGAGAAACTGTAGGGGAGAATCAAGGGCATGAACGCTCCAGATTAATTCCTTGTAACTGCTTTCTGCAGAATGGTGTAATACTACGTCACATCAAGACATACGCTATATATCCACACAGCAGCGAAGGCATGCATGTGTTTGGTGCTCATAGACATTTTCAGGGATGTGGCCAGAATGAACTTGGGCTACTTTGTTGCTCATTTTAAACAAGTTGACACCATTTATGATGTTTCTACATATGTCATATCTAATTACATGATATATATAACTTTTAAACACACTTATAGCCGATGCACTCCGCAAAGAATATCAGACGTCTCCGGGACCGGTACCAGCTACTCAAGTTACCACCACAACACTGAAGCCCACCACGATTCTGGAACCCATCAGCACAACACCAAAGCCAACTACATTCCCTGCAACAACCAGCACTACAACTACTATTACCGCTGCCAAACCTCGATCTGCAGTGCATAGGGTCAGGGATATAGGTCAGTAGAATGAAGGGAGGGATTTGTACTGTCTTGTTGACCTTCAATTTTCCTAATAAATAATAATAATTAATAATATTTCAAGAATAGGTCTGATTGGCCATTGTTTAGTAGACTATCAAAATGTATTAAATAATACAATGTAGGAATATTAATAACGTATAAAAGAATCAGCAAAAAGGAGGGGTGGAATTAGTGTGTTAAGAGTTCTAATATGGATTTCTGAGAGGTTACAAAGCCCATGTGGAAGAAAGTATGTTTCATAAACATAAACCACGTGTTATGTAAGTATAGACTGTAATAGGTAAAAGTGGCTACATTCATATTAGCTCTCTCTCTATATATATATAGAGAGAGAGAGAGAGAGAGAGAATCAAGAGTAAGACGTGCTACTTATGGATACTACTTCCAAATAGATAAAATATAGACTTACATCTGAATTGCATTGTTCCACCTGAGTTTGGACCCTCCTCTGCCCACAATAAAATCATGATAATTTTCAAATGTATTATTCAACAAATATCCCTTTGAATGATTTGGCCAGCTGTACAGGTGGGCTGATAATTCAGCATGCAGATTTGACAATCTTTTCATGATCACTTTCAAATATATTACTCAAAATAGATTTTTTGCAATTACTCCCCCCCCCCACAATCCTACTTGGACCCTAAAAAGGACCCTCAGCAAGAGCTCTCTATTATGGACTTTTCTGACTTGATTTTCCCTGGTCCTACCCCCACCCCCACTTTCATTCATTAACAAGCATGTACATTGTTTTTATTGTTTAACACCTTTTACAGTTAGAAACTGTTTTGTTTCTGCCTAGGTCCTAGCAGCGTCCATCCAGTTTACTCAGCTGTGGCAGCTGCAGCATCAAGTAAGTACAGTGGTTGTGAGGAGTGGATAAAGTGCATATTAAAGCAGCAGGGTTGCAGTATCATTAAGGCTCAGATTTGCAAAACTGGAGTGAAATCCTGGCCCCAGTGAAGCCAATGGCAAAACTCCCATTGACTTCAGAACGGCCAGGATTTCACCCCAGTTTTTAAAGTGGAATTTGAGGAAATCCTGCACAAACCTGGGTCAGCATTTCCAAACATGGGGGGCCTGAAATGAATCATCTAAATCTGTATGTAAACATGAAAATAAACACACAGCCTAACTGGCAGAGATGCTGAGCACCCACAACTCCAGTGGGAGATATTGGTGCTCAGCATCTCTGCAAATGAACCACTGTTACTTAGGTGTCTAACTTGAGACCCTTGTTGCAAATTTCTGCCTTGGTAAATTATGGGCACTCAATCTTCCAACACTTGAATTTTTCCAAGCCCCCTGAGCTACGTGATGCATATTTTCATACTGGCCCCTCTCGTCTTACACTCTCTCCCCTCACCCCACCAAAAACCAAAACTTTACTATTGCTCCGACATATGTAATTCAGACTGTGGGATAATTATTTAAAGTCACTCCCTGAGAGCTGAAAGCTTTGAAACACTGACTTAAGTTAGGCCAGGGCTGTTTGGAAAACCTCAGACCAAGGCCCAGGGTGTGGCATAAATGTGATGTTTTTCCTGGCTTTGCATTAGTGTTATTGACAACAGCATCATGTTTGGTCAAAGTTCCTCCTTCATCTTGATCCAAGAAACCTGCTTCCATTCTAGCCCACAAGCTGTAATACAAATATTTGAAGCAACTTGCAGTATTTAATTACTCAGCTGAGAAGAAAAAGAAACACATTTTCAAATGCTAGCAAGTTTCTCCAGACTGAGCACTGAAATCTGCCTTCTACGAGTGAAAAGGAACCCGTGCTGTGCTCAGCTGTTACATCTGCCACCCTTTCCGAGCACCTTGGGCTTGGTTCTGCTCAGATACATAGGTACAACTGTCACTGGAGCCAATGGGAACGGTGTCCATATATCTGAAAGCAAAACTGGGATGTTTTGTCTTGTTAAATAAGCTCCTTTGAAATTAAGAGTAGCCATTCGGTATCCTACCAGATGGATGCAATGGTTATCTGCTAGCTAATTCAAGTACTGAGAGCAAGATTCATTAAATTAAGTTGTGTTCCTGACAGCAGGATATCTCCCAGGGTATGGGGCGGTACCTCATTATGTATCAGTGTTGAGGACCCTGGGAGATATCCTGCTGTCAGGAACACAATTGGGACCAAACACATTAATATGATTTTTAGGACATTGCCAAGCACAGTATTTATACCCCAAATCTGGCCTATGCATCATTGTTGTCATCTGGTGAGAATGTTTTCTGAATTCTAAATACTTCATTTAAAAAAAATCAAACTTTTGCCCCAAATTTTTTTTTAAAAGGCCCCATTTTTGTCTGATCATCCCAGATTCCCTCCCAGATGCCTCAGCCTTACATGCATTCAGTACTCACTTTTACGATGCAGACTGGAGCTTTTGAGGATGTCCAGCTTCACACCACAATCTGTCTGGTCCAAAATTTAAAAATAGTGAGATCCTGTAGAAACTGGAGAAGGAATCAAACACTCTCTTGTTTGTCCTGGCTAATGGGGACTCACATCTGACCATCATGATACATTGGTAACTTGCTTTCAAAAGGCACCTCCAGAGTAAACTCACTTGGAACACAACGTAGTTCAAACGATTACCACTATGGTTGCATCTATAAGAAAAGATGCTTTGCCACTACCAACCACTGGTATTCGGAAAAGTTTACATGATTAAACCAAAGGTGATTTATGGCTTAGAGTCTCTCAGAAGAAAATACTCCTTGCTGCCCCTAACAGTCCTTGTATTTGTGCTTCCTTCCTTATATTCTTCCTTTTTGGTTTTCACCTTATTTTCCTTGTCAGAAAAACATGAATTAACAAATAAACCGCAATATAAGAGCCCCAAATGTTATATCTAAACATTTATTGTCTCAGTAGATGACATGGAATCAGGCAAAAAACAGCAGGGATGGGCCTGCTCCACTACAGGCCCAATCTTTCACATGATTTAGGCATGATAAGTACGGTTGCCAGGTGCCCGGTTTTTGACCAGAAAGTCTGGTTGAAAAGGGGACCTGGCAGTGTCCAGTCAGATCTACTGACTGGACATCAAAAGTCTGGTTACTGCGGTGGGTGATGGGAGGGGAAAGCAATGGGTCATTAACCCACGTCAGTCCCTACTCAGCCAGGGCTGCCTCCTACCTGCATCTCGTGGGCAGGCAGGCTCTGTGACAGGGCCTGCAGCTCAGGAGCAGAGGGAGCCCAGCAGGGGGAGGAGGAAGGGAGGTGGAGAGGCTCCAGCTATGGGGATGGAGGAGAGCAGCAAATGATGCAGGGGAGAGACATGAGTGGGGGTTGGGCCTGAAGGAGAAGGTGGAGCTGGGGTTGGGGTCTTGAGGGAAGAGGTGGAGCAGGGAGTGGGGCCTTGGGGGAAGAGGTGGGGCAGGGGGCGGAGCCTCATGAGGAAGGGGTGGGGCAGATGGGTCCGGTTGTCGGAAATTAGAAAGTTGTCAACCCTAGTGAGAGGGCTGCCTAATGCATGAATGTCAGTGCAAGATGCATGATACTTGGTAGGCCTGAATTAGACACTATTGGAATGCACCTAATAAATAAGCATACAAATGTACATGCTATAATAAGCCTTCTTACTCTGTAGGTATTTCAGTACATAGGCCTCTAGGTCAGATGAGAATTTTCCAGTAAGGCTACTTTTTATTCACATATTCCAGACAGGCTTTGTATTTGAGTAGGTATAAGCCTTCCTAGAAGCAGTGGAGCAAGCTGAGGGGACTAAGACCACTTGTCTAACAGTACCTACCAACACATTTGTGCTGTTGAAGAAGATCTCTCACCTGGCACTGGGGCAAGAAACCTGGAGTTTATTTTTGGACCTTGGCTCTTTCCCAAGATAACCCTAGCCACTTACTCCTCCAGGGACTGCCTGCTGGCCCAACTGCTGCCATTCCTGCAGCCACTTCTCCACACCTTCTGTACGCTGCTCTCAGTCTCTCTCTCTCTCACTCCAGCTCCCGTTGCTGTGTATGGTCTTGCAGTTTTTCCCACTCCAGCTCACAACTTTCTCTGCTGCTCAGCTGTGCTGGCTGGGTTGGCCCATCCATCTCCACCTCTGTGCCCTTGGCATATATATCTTCCTCAGCAGCCACCATGACCTCTGGTTCACGCTCACACCATAAGGCTTGTCCCAATCACAGACTGGGATCAGTTTCCAGCCATGGGCTCTGACTAGCTCCCTGGCACAGAATGCATTTTCTTGATTCTAGGCCTAGATTGCAGTGTATTAGCTATGTGTTCTGCCTGGTCATATTTAATCAAAGCATCCCAGAGCTGGTCTGCAGTTACACATTTAACATTAATTCCTGACTTTTCCCAAAGCTCCAGTAACTGGACTTTACTGCCCTCGCTGCAGTTTGCAGTCATAGCACTCAGCTGAACAGGTCTGCACCTTGTTAACTTTTGATTGCTTTCTTCTGGGGATTCACTCTGTTTGACCGCCTGCCACCAGTTTGTCACAGACCTCTCCTCATGCCACAGCCCCCTGCTTGGTCAGTGCTCCAGTTCAATAAACATTCACTTTTTAGCAGACTCCCTGGCTTGTCTTATATTTAAAAGAACAACCACCCTTGTAGGCACTGGAGCTGTAATTCAAAAACCCTCCTGTTTATCTGGGCTAATGAAGGCCAACAGAACTAAGCACCATTCTGAGGCATTGATAACATGTCTTCAGAGGCTAGCTTCCTCAAAACCCAGTGTAGTCAAAAGGATTATAAATACAGGGCCGGGCTGTGTGCTTGGGGCGGCACCTTGGGGCAGGGAGACACTCGATTTTATTTATTTATTTATTTTATTTGATTCAGTGGCGTGGCGCTCGGAGGGGAGCGGGGGCTAATTTGATTGATTTCAAAGGCGCCGCAAGCCTGGGAGGCGGGAGAAGTAGAGTGGACACTGCGTGCTCAGGGAGGGGGCATAGGAATGCTGTAAAAAAAAAAAAATTGGGGGCACCGCTTTTTGGTGCCCCCAAATCTTGGCGCCCTAGGCAACCGCCTAGTTTGCCTAAATGGTAGCACCGGCCCTGACGATGAAGTCCTGGTCTTTGGCTGGGGCTCCTAGGTGATGCTGCATTCCAAATACTTAATAAGAACAATAAAGATGGGGAAAGCGTTTAAATAAGGGTTATACTAGAAACTAAGTCACAATCATAACTATGAAGTTGTTCCTGCAGCCCTACTGTCCTGTACAAGTAACATTTCTAAATGTAAAGTGGCAAATGTTAATTAACCTTCTCAGTTAAAAACAAAACAAAAACCAAGAACTATATATTTTTACTTTGCCCCCAGAAGAAACAACTTAAATGTATGAACAATATGTACAAGCACATTGCTGCAGTATAAAGAAACTCCATAGACACATCATTAACTCTGACAAGTGCAAAATGAAACTCACTGAAAATCCCAGATAATGGCAGTCTTGAACTAAACATAATCTAAATGACATTTTCCATTTTAATGCCTACTTAGGGCAGGTTCAGGCTGCACAAGGAAGAGGCCAGAATCAAGGTATGTCCTTAAACTAATACAGACGTAGTAGATTTTATAATTAAAACAATGAAAGCAATTCTATTTAAGTTCTGTGCACTGACCAATAAAATGTTTTCAAAGCATCCAGGGGCACTTCACCCTACGCAAGTATCAGAAATATTCCTCGAGCCAATACAGGTAAAGGCTTTAAGTAACTTTTCAAGTTTCTCTTTGTAGCAAATTATACCATTCGCATCTACTGAGAGTTAAATAATACAATATTATTTCATCTTCTAAGCTCTTTTCCAGCAGTCTGCAATGCTAACAAACACTGCACTGAATATTGAATGGGAATATACTTAATTAACAAGGGCTACTTGTTTGGATAAAGAACAAAGAAATGAAAATAATTTCATAATTGTTCTCTAAATATAATCTCAAACCATTCAACAAGGGCACGTTTGCTATTGCTAAACAGTCGGGGTTTGGGCTCTATGACCATGTCTCAGATGTCTTTCAATCTGGGATTCCAGGGCCTGATCCTGAGAGTCACTAAGTGCCCTCAGTGCCCAGCAGTCGAGTTAGCTTAGCACTTTGAAGGAGTCATTTTGTACCCTAGATTCAGGCCCAGTATAAGTGGGTACAAGTTCACTGAGAAGCATCCACTTTCACTAGATCTTAATTTGACCCTTTGTCTCAGTCTTTAAAGGTACTTCTTTGTTCAGTTACTGTCTTCCTTTTCCATTTGTCTTCAAAAGAAATCAAATGAGTATTACTTTCAGTTCCATTGTACACCCTATAATCACATTCCTCTGAACTAACCAATTGAAGTTGAGCCTTGTGTCAAATCACACAGGTATTCAACGCCAAGAGCCTGTCGCAGCCTTCCGGAAACCTGCCGGGTCTCCAGTCCATCTCGGTAAGGTCTACTGTTAGAAATTGCCTAAAGTCCCCTCATTCCCTTTCATTTCAAATGTTTGCCCTTCAAGATAGGATCATAAGTAACATTTCATGCAATTTTCAGGGTGATCCCATGAGACACGTAGCAATTTGTCTACTGAACAGTTGTTACATCATGCCACCATATTTGTGAATGTGAAGCAAAGTACTAGCTCAGTAATTGATGTGCTCCAGTGTAAAGATGTGTGAATTAATGTGTCCATGATGTTGACAATTTCTTTTGTGGGCATTCAAATTGTATGTCAGAGAGCAAATGTCTGATGCTTCTTCGCCTTGCTTCAATCTTCTTCCCCTACTTTTCCTCTTCCTTAACTTTTGCCTTGATATGTCCCCCCTCTGTCATACTTATTAGTTCTCTCCATCATATATACTCTCTGCCTTTTGTTTATCCCCTCACTCCTTTTTGTTCTCCCCAGTTGTCTCTCATGCCTGTCAAAACTGGTGCGGGGAGGTGTGGAGAAAGCCTGGACACCAGCCCACACTACGCATGTGCTTCTAGTGCAGATGAGCTACGTAGGGGGATGCCACTCACAGCTGTGCCCAGATTCTTTGATTCCACATGGATGTGACACCATGTGCGGGGGAAGGTTGGCTCAAAGGGGCAGAATTAAGACCAGCAGGAGTCATGTCATGGGGACTGAAGGAGCTGCAGGTGTTCCAGTCTTGGAGAACTTGTCCCTAAGGAGTAGGGAGCACGATGCTCAGAGTTGTTTGTTGTGAAGAAGGTATTTTATTTCTGCTAATATTTTTGTTCAAATCTCCTAATGTTTCTCCAAGGCAGTTACAAAACAGGAGTTCCATATCATGAATGACGATGTTGTTTTAATCACAAGGAAAACAACCAACCCCCTAAAAATCAGTCTTTGATTCTTGTTGTATTCCCAACAAGTCCCCATCTTCATCTTTTTCAACACCAGTTTTGGCATCTCAAAATTGTTGTTTCCAGCCAACTTCAGCACATGATTGAAGGGAAGCTACTGGCCCATTCCATGCTCTCTTGGAATGAAGTTTTGTTTTTCTTAATCACACAAGGTGAGCACACACTTCTTGTGGAACAACCAGGATCAGTTCTGCAGTCTTGGCCTGATGCTTGAGGAGTATTTTTGCAATTAGCCTACTCACACTTGTTTAAGCTGACATCCATCCAGATAAATCCATTTTCCTGCCAAGCTTCTTCCTACACTTCTTCAGGAATTTCATCTCCCCCAGGCAACTGATAATGACCAAACTCTTCTTGTAGTTCTTCACACTCTCAAGAACTTAAACTTGGGTTATTTAAAAAAAAGCCATACCCCATCACCACCACAAAATTGTTTATAAAGTACTCAAAATGCAAAAACCCTAATCTTGCCGCATTCCAAAAGTCAACAAATTGAGAGTTCACACCCACTTGGTCTTTTATGGGTAGGCTGTGTTATATTCATGGAATACACACAGAGAATTTAGATGAAAACATCAAATATTCTTCCTGGAAGGTTGCAATATAACACTACTTTTATTCTTAGACTACTGGACAACACACAGTAATTAAACACAGAAAGAGACAAAGCAGTCTGCTCCCTAACTCAGAGGCACTACTCACCCCACCTTGTTGTAGGCTGGTTCTTTCCAGACTGATTATTATCATATACTTCCCTACAGAACAACCCGAGCCTGCAGTCAGGACAAGGAAACCCCCACTCCCACTCTTAAAGTAACAGCTTGCAATTTCAACAAAGTCCTCAATATACCACAGATTGTTCAGAGCATACTGGGAATTCGTCATGTAATAAATCTTGGCTCCTTTCCAGAATTTTAATTTCTGTCTCTCAGAATTTCATCTAGAGCTTTCTTTATCATCCATCTTCTTATAATCCCAAGGAATAAGACATTATTGTCAACCTGCTGTTCTCGCTGAGATTTAAGGATTGTCCCATTTGCAATCAGCCCACTCAATTTTTGTCATTTATCTCGTGTATATGAAAAAAAATGAGTGTTTGTAAAGTGTTTCTCCTCGGTAGAAACTTGTTAAAGGATGTGAGCACTGAAACACTGCCTGAAGGAGCAGTAGATAGAGCTCAATCATAAGGGTGTGGATGATCTGTGAGGCTCTTGAAACAAACAAACAATCTGTTTTGTCATCATCTGAGTGGAAGTAGCTCTTAAGTATTTCTACTCTAACTCTAACCGTACTCCCCCTTGTTTTTGTTCTTGCATCTCTGCCACATCTCAAGTGCAGGGACAAAAATTTAGTGTTTCCTTTCTTGTGATTCACAACAAAAATACAGACCATCAGTGGGATGATCTTTACCATGTCAGAATCACTTGAACCACCTGTGCTTCTGAAAAGAACCCATCAGTGGTGAGATTGAACAATCCTGAAGAATCAAAGAGCCAGTGCTCCATTCAAAAATACATGAAGGCTGGCGCGTGGGTTTGAGCACAAGCATAGCCCTTAACAATGAGATGGTTGTGGAAAGAAATATTTTGTTTGTGAGATGGGTACATTCCCTTGTACCAACTAACTGTCCACTTTTCCTTCAGCTCATCTTGCCTGGTCATAGTGAGTGTGGAAGGGCAGGTTAGTTCCATGTGGGATGCAGCTCCAATATGTTTTAAATTTTAAAACCTTTTTTTTTTCCCCTGGCCGCGCACAGCTGATGTGTTTGTAGAACAGATTACATAGGAAGAATGCACTCTTTCCCCTGATGGGATGAAAGAGTGGCCTTTCATAGAACCAGCTGTGCTCGAGTTTTGTTTTGTGTGAACCTTTCTCTTTGGAGGCCTAGGAAGATTCCAGTGGCTGCTAAAGCAAAGTACAACGCTTGTTTCACTGGAAATCATTGCACACCTCCACAACAAAAATTGACACATGTTTGGCACACTATTAACAAACGATCAATACATGACATGACTGCAGCCAGGTTCACCACCCACTGCCTAAGCCCTTCTGCAATCCTTGCAGTCCCCCTGCAGTCTAACTCAGCCATTTCCCACCCACCCACGCTCACCAAGACTCATCTCCGCAGCCAAGCCTACAGAACTGCCAATTGATTACGCCTAGGCCGATGATGAGCAGTGACTGTTCCTCTTCCCCTTCCTTCCATCTCCTGCTCCCTGACTCACGCCCCCATTTCCTTCTTGCCTTCCTTCTCCCCACCCAAAATAAAAACACAACATCAAAAGAAAACTCACTGCTTGCGTAGTATATCCCTGTCCCAACCCTTCATCGGTTCTTGAGTCTTTTAGGTTCTAAACTCTGCAGAGCCAGGACTGTGTCTCTGTGTTGGAACAATGCTCAGTACAATGAGGTCATGGGGGCTTGAAGACCTTTATTGGGGGTGGAAGGTTACCAAGGTTCCCTTCCCAGCAGCCCACTGCCCCAGATCTTCTCTTACCTGCAGCCTGTTCTCCCCGTCACAAGGACAAACAAGTGCCCTTCTCAAAGATGGCTGACTTAGAGACCTAGGAGTGACAGTGCTCAAATGCTTAAGATTCACAGGTTTATGCCAGAGACAAAAACACAAAGCATGAGTGTCCATCAAAAATGGTGAGAAATTTGATAGTTCAGGGGGCAATGGTGGGGAGGAAGGATGGTCTCAGGGTTCTTCATGGAGGGCTAGGTAGCAGCATTTTATGATGGACATAGGGATAGTGTCTGACGTGCCCATAGGCTCACCTAGCCTGCTGCCATTTGCACCATCTCACCTGACTGTTAGCGCTTCCAAGTGGCTAAAAAACAGGACAAAACATTATTTTCTATTAAAGTGATACAGTGCCCTGAAAACAGAGGCAGTCTTTTGTTTATTTATACAAACAGAGGTGGTGGTGTCCATCGCATTCCTGCCGGATGGGGTGGAAGCAGGAATCTCTTTGGCGTTGGGAGGGTTGAGGTAGGACAGGAGTCGATATATATTATGGGAGGCAGCAGGGGGGCTTGTTTGGTAGAACATTTTTGCTGACCTAGCCAAAAGAAAAATTGCTAAGGCCAGCCTTGTCCCAGTGTTACTGTAAGTGAATATGAAAAGAACAAAACTGATCTAAAGAGATGTGCTTAATATAGAGGGAGAAGATAAGAGGCTACTAAATAGGGCTTGAAATGTGTTCATAAAGGCTTCCAGGTTTGCTGATCCAAAAAAACTCACTAGATTCTACTCATCATGATGCATTCTACAAATTGACTTTTCTAAATTGTGCAAAGTGGTTTGTAACTTCCCATAATTCCATGATTTTAAGTAATAATTTCTCTTCTCTTTTTATGCTTGAAAGCTTTGGAAACTGACTTGTGGAAACCTGGATCAAGCCTTTTTGACATAGGTAAATATTTAACACAGTAAAACAGAACAGATCCACCACAACTACACTGGGACTAATCAGCTTCTACACCCTTGGGGGGAACTAATACTTTTAAGAAGGCCCACAGCACTAATGGTAATAACTTCCACTTACAGGAATTATTGTATACAATGACAAATGTGGCTTTCAGTTTCTCTAGTTGAAACTGCCCCAATAGGCCCTGTGCTTCCATCTGTCTCAAGCAAGCTCCATTCCAGGAACAGAACTGATGAGGTCTGGAGAGAGTAGCAAACCATGCTGCAAAAGGGGCTTCTAGCTACTGAAAAAAAGGGGCCTGAATGAACACTGTATTTCTTGGAAAATGCAGGCGCATGATGATAATCTGCAGAGTCAGGCTGCCAACACAAGAAAGGAGATCGATCAATTTGTCTGATATAAGAGGTTATAATGAAACATAAACTGAAAACTCCTGAAAGTACAACTATGATGTTATGGAATAGTGTCCCAAGGGAATTATTATTTAACTTTTATATTGCACTGGTGCCTAGAGCTGAACCAGGCCAGCGCCCCATTCTGCTCGGTGCTGTACGAACATTTAGAAAATGACAGTCTCTGCTTCAAAAAGCTTATGATCCGAAATAGACAAGACACAATGGGTGGATGAGACAAAAAAGCGAGTTGGAAGCAGGGTAACAAAAATAGGATTCGCAGAATTCGGAGCCTATTGGGAGTGACTGTCAAAATGCCTTCCAGGAATTTATGGAAGTCTGTATTCCTTGAGACATTTAAAAGTTGGATCACACAAAACACTAGATTCATGGATTTCAAGGCCAGAAGGGATCATTGTGATCATGTAGTCTGACCTCCTGTTTAACACAGGCCATAGAACTTCCCCAAAACAATTCCTAGAGCATAGCATTTAGAACAGGGGTAGGCAACCTATGGCACGCGTGCCAACAGGGCCGGCTCCAGGCACCAGCGTAGCAGGCAGGTGCTTGGGGCGGCCAACGGAAAGGGGCGGCACAGCCAGCTCTTCAGCGGTAATTCAGCGGCAGGTCCCTCAGACCGTCTCAGAGGGAAGGACCTGCCGCCGAAGAAACAATGAAGCGGGGCGGGAGAGCTGCCGCTGAAGTGCCGCCGATCACGGCTTTTTTTTTTTTTCCGCCGCTTGGGGCGGCAAAAACACTGGAGCCAGCCCTGCGTGCTAAAGGCAGCATGTGAGCTGATTTTCAGTGGCACTCACACTGCCCAAGTCCTGGCCACCAGTCCGGGGGGGCTCTGCATTTTAATTTAATTTTAAATGAAGCTTCTTAAACATTTTAAAAACCTTATTTAATTTTTATTCAACAATAGTTTAGTTGTATATTATAGACTTATAGAAAGAGACCTTCTAAAAATGTTAAAATGTATTACTGGCATGCGAAACCTTAAATTAAAGTGAATAAATGAAGACTCGGCACCCCACTTCTGAAAGGTTGCCGACCCCTGGTTTAGAAAAACATCCAATCTTGATTTTAAAATGGTCAGTGATGGAGAATCCACCACAACCCTTGAAAAGTTGTTCCAATAGCTGATTATTCTCTCTCTCAAAAATTTACACCTTATTTCCAGTCTGAATTTGTCAAGCTTCATCTTCCAGTTAATTGATGGTGTTATATTAGATGATATAATAGGGAACAGTCCTGCCCTGGCATGGGGATGGACCATATAATCTAATAAATCGTTTCCATCTCTAACATCTATGATTCATTCATCTCTCCTTTGTGAAACTCTGCCTTGTACGTCCAATTTTCAAGAATTTTTACTTGAAAGGTCTAATTACTTCAGAGCTGAGATATAAATTAGACTTGCATTAGCTCCAATGAGTGGCCGAGCACATGCACATTAGAATGAAAACTCAGCACTGAGTCAGGAGAGGTGATTCTAGATCCCTAACTACGTATCATTATGTAGATGAACAGGTTTCCCTGACACAGAGCAGGCAGGCTGAGTTGGAGACAGGGCCGGCTCTAGGATTTTTGCTGCCCCAAGCAGAAACAATTTTGCCCCCCCGTTTTTTTCTGACCCCATCCCCGGCCCCGCCTCAGGTCCGCTCCTTCCCCAAATCCCCAGCCCTGCCTCCTCCCCCCAGGCTCTCAAGCCTAGGAGGGAGGGGGAGAAGCGGCGCGCGAATCAGCTGTTTCGCGCGCCGCGGCCGCTCGGGATCTCTCCCTCCCTCCCAGGTTTGAGAGCCTGGGAGGGAGGGGGAGCAGCGGCGTGCAAGCGGCAGCAGCGGAGGTGAGCTAGGGCGGCCGGGGCACATTTTTAGGGGCGGCATTCTGGCGCCGGCCATGCCGCCCCTAAAAATGTGCTGACCCAAGCACCAGCTTGTGCCTAGAGCCAGCCCTGGTTGGAGAGAGGACATTTTACTGCATATTGTAGGCAAGTTC
This sequence comes from Trachemys scripta elegans, assembly GCF_013100865.1. NCBI lineage: Eukaryota > Metazoa > Chordata > Testudines > Emydidae > Trachemys > Trachemys scripta. Next base: position 63,390,071 of record NC_048300.1, on the reverse strand, counting down.
TGTGTGTCTGTTTGGAATGAGCTGCAGCACAGTGGCTAGTGGTAAGGATTTCTATTTGGAGACAAAAATGAGAGGTTACTTTTAAACTTGATGAAAATACATTGGGGCGGTCTTATTTGTACTTTCTCTGTCACCCACATGTGTGTGTAGACTAGTGATAAAGTCTGATGAATTCAGAATGTCGCTTCAAAGGCATGGTTTCTAGTGTGCATGCATCAACTGCTGTCTTATGTAAATGAATGGAAGTATTAATGAGCATGGACAGCTGTGACCATCCAGTGAAGGAAAATCTAATTAGCATGGAGAGAGCTGCCCATACAGGGAGCAGAAATTCCCATGGCAATAACAAAATTAAATTGGGGCTGGCAGAATCAGGAGGCCCATAGAAATTGACCATCTCCCCAATTAGCATGGAGAAATATTTGGTAGATGGCATTATTGTTACATGGAAAATAAATCAGTCAGCTGACCCACAACCTTCCATAAATGTTAAATTCACATGACTAGTTTGGATTGTAGGTAACTACAAAGCTATCTCAGCTAGACACGCATGTGGAGCACAGAGCCTTCCTTAAGTGCAGATCAGGCAATGAGGCACTTAACTATGACTCTGACTTAACTGCAAAGTTTCGGGGTGGAGATAGGATGATAAATGTTCATAATTAATTACTCCATGGTGTTATACTCAATCTGTTGTGCAAGTATGGTGTATTGAGTGCCTTTCACATACAATGATACACAGTTAGTACACATTACACACATGTGGCCATGACTGCAGAAAAAGTGGTGGTATTTTAGCTATATTCCGTGACCATGCAATTGACGATGGCAGTGGAATGCATACACACAGGTAGGCAAGGGGAAGGTTAAGGAACCTTAATGTTCTTGTTTCCTGACTTGTAAGTGCAATTTACAAACTGAGGCTCTGGTTCTGCACTTACATTTTTGCAGGATTGGGCCCAATTCTGCACCTCTTTACACCTAGGCAAAGAAAATGCAAAGCTGGTGCGCTACCAGTTCATAAGGACGACTTTTTATTTTCACTGTGCACGGATTTCTGACTCCAAAAGGTGCACAGCAGTGGAGAATCAGGCCCTTCATGAGACCAATGCAAAGCAAGAGGTCAGTGTAGTGTTTATACAGGCTCATAACAGGGCCAAAGGATAACCAGTTTTCAGGAACGTCTTCAATAGCACTTTTCCCCAGTGAGGACTACTTCCTCTTCCAAATTTCAGCTTTCTACACCCACCTGCTGCACAAGACCTGTTCAAAACAAGGTTGCAATTTTTTTTCATAGTAGGATAAGTATTTTACCATTCGCTATGTAAAATACGATGAAAGAACCAGTTTTGCTCATATTTTCAAAAAGTAATCTTCTTCAGGGAGGGACTAAAACTGAAAAATCTGAGCCCAAAAGTTGAACATTTAAAAAAAATGATTAAACATCTGAAAATGGGGTGAGAATGGAAACACTCATGCCCCCTTCAGTGGAGTGGGAAGTTGCTGATCCCAAGGTAAGGAATTCTCCCCTCTGCTGAATTCTCTGCCGCAATTTGCCTTTTCTGATCCAAATCCCCTTTCTGTTGTCACTTTATTGCTTTCTCCGTGGTCTCTCAGAATTTGAACTGAACACCACAGTCCCTTCATTTTAGAAAATCCCTTGTAGCTCAACTGGTTGCTGCTTTCTGACCAGTTGCTGAGTCCTAGGCTTTTGTGCCTGCCTTGAAAGCAGTGTCTCACAGCCCCCAGCTCCTTGTCCAGCCCTCCTCCTACAGAGCTGTCAAACAAAGACCCACACAGAAATGTCCCAACTGCTCTTATTTTCAGCCACTCATCAGTCTAAGTCCAGACTTTGTTATCCCCTCTGTAATCTTCTTTGATTTCCTCCCGCTGGAAGCTGCTGCTCTCTTCTCTCACCTGTTCCGTTTAAATAAGATGACATGAATTCTATTGTGTTTTTATTATTTGTAGACCACTCCATGGGTGAACGTGACACTCTTCGCACTTCCTGTGTTACTTGGAAGGTTATTACTATGGCTGTGTCTACACTACAGCAGTTACAGTGGTGCAGCTGTGCCGCTGTAGCGCTTTGAAGACACTGTAAGCCAACAGGCGAGAGCTCTCCCATCGGCTTAATAACGCCTGCCTCCGCGAGAGGCGATAACTATGTTGGTGGGAGAAGCTCTCCCGCCGACCTAGCGCTGTCCACGCCGGTGTTTACGCCAGTCAGTGTAATTTACGTCGCTCAGGGGTGTGGATTATTCACACTCCTGAGTGACGTAAGTTATACCAAAGTAATTTGTAGTGTAGACCTAGCCTATATTTGTTTTTCTTTAAAGCCAATTAGCCATTCCTGTGACTGCCCTCGTTAAACTCTGGTGTCTGCCTGCCCCACCCACTCCTCTGCAGTTTGCCTTCGTGACAGGTAGGATGATGTGCTGTTACTGCCAAACAGCAGACTGACTTCTTGGGGTCTGGCTTTAAAGGACTGAAGTCTTTACATCGATAATTCTGTTAGCCTCACTGCAGTCCCTTCCGCCACTTCCACTGGGATTCAGGGTTGGGGCTGCTCTGATAATGATAGGTAGGGCAGAGCCAGGCAGATCTGACAGACATTACTCCGGGCTGAGACACTACAGCAGTGAACTTCTGCCTTTTGACCCTACTGCTGAGCCAGGTCCCTAAGGGAATCTGACTGTAGACTGGGAACCAAGCCTTGTATGCTTATGGGACCCGGGTCAAAAACAGACCCTACAGCTGATAGGGGAGCATACTGATGGAAAACCAGAGGCATGTGGGGTAGACTAGGCCTGAGGGCCAATTCCAAAGAAAGATGCAGACACACGCAGACCTACCGAAAGGCACAGGGAACATGTCACTGCTTGAGGCTGAGGATCAGATATGCTACCAGTCAGCCACCACTAGTCCCTGCTTGAATGGCTGATTCCTTTCCCAGGGAATGGATGTATTTCTCCATACCTTTTCCTTACCTTGGCATCATGTCCCTGACACCTACTCCTCTCCTTTCCACAGGTGACTCAAGATAAGGCTGGTCAAGGGGGAAAGTAGTAAGAAGAGATGCAACCAGGGGCTCTCAAACTGATCCTTTGTCTAGAGGAGGATCAGGTTCCTTGCACCCTTAGGTATTTCCTGTATGTAGAGTTGCCAGCCCTGCAGGATTGTCCTGGAGTCTCCAGGGGTTAGAGATTAATCTTTTAACAACAATTATGTCATGTGATCCAAGTTCCAGGAATACATCCAACCAAAATTGGCAACCCTACCCGGAGGAGGGTTGGAAGCAGCTTTTTGTTCCCATCAGACTTTTTGTCCCATAGCTCCCCTTAGACCAGTGAGTAGGTTTTGGCCCTCCTTCTGTAAGTATGGAGATCCTTCCCATCCTCCCATATTAGATATTTTGGACTGAGATCTATTAGTGATTGTTATGGCACAGTCACCAGGTTGTGCTGTTAAACGTGAACGTCCAAGTCGTTTTTTATTAGTGTGAGAGCAAATGTTCAGTCTTGGCAGACATGCTGTGTTGTTGTTGGTTATGCAAGCTTCTGGATAGAGCAAGCTTGTGCCAGCAGCAGCAGAGTTTGGTCTCTGATTGGAGTCAATTCTTGAGGCTTATTTGTTCCCTAGGAATGAGGCATTAGTGTTGAGCCAAGATTTCTGAAAGAAGGGCTTGCCTATTGTTGTTTGACTATCCCTGTGCCATCCCTGGTGTCAATAAAACAAGTTACACAGACTCTTTGTCACGGAGAGAGTGACCTGCAGGGCCCTGCTACCACTGGGCAGAGGGAAAACAGTGAAACAGGAACAACAGTCTGAGTTTGTGAATGGATTTGGTCGATTTTATTTTAAAATTCTTGTGCGAAGATGGTTATGACTGCAGAGCCCGCTGTGTGTCATGAGAGTAGTGAGCTAACGGTTAGGGGATACATATTTAGTACTGGTTACCAGGCAGAAACAAAAGGAGCAAGTGGAAGAGCATTTGTTGTCAGTTGCAGCTTTATATGGGAAATCTCTCTTTTTAATAAAGAGGCTTATGAACAGCACAGGTGGGAAAAACATTGTAAAACTTGCAGCATAACACAGGGCTCAGTTTTGCTCTTCTGTAACATTGCATTGTCTCTCTCAGTTCCTGCCTATTTAAAAATGGCACAGGTGCATGCAAGCATGCAAAATCAGCTCAGAAATGCAGCAGCCAGGGCTCTCTGCAAGAGGACCAAGCAACTACAGGGAATGCCTATCCAGACTAGAATTGGCTCTAGTGGACTATATCGCTTTGATATCGGTTTCTTTTAGAACCTGACCCCTCTGAGGCCTGTCAGTATTTCTCCCTCTTTGGTCTGGTGGTGCTCTTGCTGCAGCTGTGGTTAATCAGAATGAGCTAAGGCAGGAAGCAGGCCACACGACGGGTTTTATGTTAATGAATATGTTCCTGTTATTAAGTTATCTTGGTCTACTGTGTGTTGAGTGTCTCCCTGATGCAACAAAAGCATTTTCCTCTCTGTTTGCTGTCCTCTAGTTCATGGATTCTACAGTCTGGCGTGGGAGGGCTGGTCAGAGACAATATTAACAGCTCACAACTGCCAGTCACAGTACAGCACAAGAACAAAAAGCTGGGCATGGCCCTCCTTATTTCACAAGGCAAAGGTCTGGCTCTTCTAGGTCCAGGCTACTTTGGGGAGGCCTTTCTGGTGCAAGGACAGGCTACAGGCAGATGGTATATGTTTCAGGAAGGATTTTTGTCTGAGAGTTGGTCCTGTCAGAAGGTGGGGAGGTAGAGCTGCACCTGTAGGAGAACACTCCCCTGCCCCCTCCCCCCCCCCCAAAAAAGGTTGTATGGTACGCTGTGTGCCTGTAGTGGGACCATTGCAACAAGGGTTCAAGTGACGATAGCACCTGAGAGTTGTCCTAACCTGTGCTGGGAGTTTAGCCAGCTCCTGGCAGCCCCAGAACAGGGGAGATGCAAGCCTCCTGCCCTCTGTCGGTACTCTTTGTTCTAACGGTGTAGAAAAGACCCTGTTGCAGTAGGAGAGGGCCTAGGGAGGAATCCAACTAACTCAGTCACAACCTCTTCTACAGCTCCCAAGGAACATATATTGGAGCAGCAGCTGTGCCACCTTTCAAATCAAATGAATGCTGTGTGTGCTCCCCTGTGTGTCTGTCCCGCTCCGCTATGCAGAGCCATACCCTGCATCCAGCCGCATTTGGGGAGGCTAGCACAACGGCTGGCTCTGTCGGGGGAAATGGCTCTGCTTCCCCTTGTGCTAGGGCTGGCCCCTCCACAGGAGCATAAGGGAAGAGGGAATGAGCTTTGTACCTTTTTCCCCCATCTTACGCGTATGTGGAGCCAGCAGCAGTCTGGTCATTTTAGTTCATATGTTGGAAGCTGCCTTCCTAACTGGGAGTTGGATTTAAAACTGAGACACATTTCCCCAGCTAAGACTAATAATGATTATTATTTCTATTAACAATAATTATTTGTAACATGATAGCATGGAGAGACCCTAGCCAGGGGTCAGGACCCCATTGTGCTAGGCACTGTGTGCAGAACAGAATGACAAGATGGTTCCTGCCCCAAAGGTATGTCCATGTTTATGTGGGTGCAAGTGCTTGGAGTGTATGAAGTGCTAGTACTTTGTGAAGATTAGTTATCAGAATACCACGGGACCAGGAATTGGTCTGTAGCTACGGAGTGCTGTTGGCTTCTCCTTTTCCTCTTGGCTTGGGTCTATCTTCCCTGCAGGGTTCACCTTAGATACTCCAGGAAGTCGAAGCTCTGCCAGTTCCCTTCAGAGCTCAGAGGTAGCTTCCTCTGATATTCTTGATTATCTGCTCTCTTTACGTACGTTCACACTGACACGAGTTAATTTGTGGGTGGCTGGCAGCTTTACAGGAAAGAGGAACCATGAAGCACTTTATAATTTCTAAACTTTTGTCTGTAATTAATTCACACTTTTAATGCTACCGTCTTGCTGGTTTCCTTTTGAAGTCTGCAGTATTTCCTCCGTTTGCCTGCTGGTGAAGATTTGTGGGGGTTCTCCTACTACTTGTCTCAGTGATAGACAAGTATAATAACCGGTTCACTGTCTCTTAAGGAAACAAAACAGAATTATCCTCCTACGTAGGTAGGTTTTTCCTTTTATTTGCAGTATTGCCCCAGCTGATCTTCCCATATCTTGTCCTATTCATGTGAGAAGAAATAGCTTCTTACACTTAAGCAGAAGTGAATTGCTTTAACTTGGGGAAAAAATGGCCAGACATTAAAATTGTGAACTGAAGTCAGGTTGAACTCTTTTAATCATCCTTCTGCTGCTCCTACAATACTCTGTGATCCAATAGTACTTCCCCAGGCTATATCTATTTTAGTTTGTCTTATGAAGGGATAAACAGACATTCAGGCTGCTCCTTTTCTGATTCCACATTTTGGCCCTGGGAATCTTTCCATTGATTTCAGTAGGGTCTGGAACAGGCCTTACTTTGTTTTCTCTCTTCCCCCAGCAGAAGAACCTAACTCTCTTAGAAAAAAACCTGAAGACCTCCTTAATGACTTGCTTCGCTTACCTGGATATAATGTGGTAGGATGCTCATTGTCCTTGCTCCTATCTCCATATAGGAAAACAGGACACGAGTGGCCTGACTCTCCACTGCCTTGAAACCTTGTGTAGTCATTTACACCCGTGCAAAGGACATGTAAGCTGCTAGTAAGTCAGAATGGTTCTTTCACTTTCATTTTAAACGGGTAAATGAAGGTGCAAGGCAGTGGAGAATCAACTCTCAATTTCTCATTTTATTTCCCTTCCCTTTAACATCCAGTCAGTATAGTAACCCTTCCTTTGCTTGCTTTGGTTTTCAGCAAAGGGAAGAAAGTGAAACATACAGATTTGAATGAAAATTTTGAATTAATCTTTGCAGCAAATTTGAGAGCTGTAGTAAGAACTACCTTCTGAGAGAGATTCCAGAAGTGTTTGTGTCATAAACAGATCACCTGTTTAATTCATTTCATTGAGGCTGGTACTATCAGAAAAGCCAAATTTAGTACCTCTAGCAAACAACACAAAATAGAACTGTGCTCAGAAGAGGAACTCAGAAAAGTCTGAACCACCAGATTTGGCTGCTGGATAGCAAACCTTTTAGATGAGCCCTGCTGTGAATCATCTGGAGGTACCAGGATAGGATACAAAACGATAACCCTTTCTCCAGTCTTTATGCCATATATATTTTCTCAGACTTTAGGAGCAGATTTAGCCTTAGAGTGAATGTGTAAAAAAAATTGGAAATAGCCATGTGTTGTTGATTTTTTTTTTTTAAAGTCTTCTCTCCATCAGTTTTAGACATGGAATATGGCTGGCACCTTGGTTTAATAGTTCTCCTCTGATTAGAAGATTTCAGGATGAGTAGATGGACATCTCCCTTAAGCAAAGAACTAAAACCTAGTGTAAGGCCAATGTGAAGTAGTTACAATAACCTGATCCCAATCCTTTCCTTTTCTAATCAGTAACAGAAGTGGAGACAAGCAACATGTCCCTGTGTCCCAGGGATGCATTGTTTTACATGTCACCTGACCAAAATAACAAAAGGTGGCACAAATCTCTTTCAGACCCATATCCTTATTCATATGTGAAACAAGATGCATCTGTTCACTCATTACCTTCTTCAGTGAAGTCAGACTCAGAACAGTTTCTTGCACATTTAGTGACTAAACATTTTTTTAATTTCTCCAGGCTTCAGTTCAAAGGAAGAATTGAATCCGAAACCTTTGGAGCCAGTTTCCCAGGGAAACCCAAGTACGTAAATCAGAATTAATTATATAATTAAGTCATAATAATCTCATGCTGTTATGTGAATCATACTTTTGAGACTATAGTCAAGAAATTCACTAAACATTAGCTATTATGGAAAAAAACATTTTTGGAACATATATTCCTTTACAATAGAATAACCTAGACCTCCTTAACAGTTTCTGTTTAGCCATTTGCCATGTCTCTCATCTACTCTAAATAATAATTGTTTCTACCTTAAGGAAAACAATAGCAACAGACTCTTAACTTACTCAAAGCAAAGGGTACATCTACATTGCCTGCTTCCCAGTGTGGGTAGATAGACACGTACAAGCTCTGCTTGAGCTAGCATGCTAAAATAGCAGCATCGCTGAGAGTAGCACAGGTAGCACCTTGGACTAGCCACCTGAGTACAAACCCTCCCGGACCCCCATGGTACATATTTGGGCGGCTAGCCTGAGCCATGGCCTGTGCTACCTCTGGCTACACTGCGGTTTTTAGCTTGCTCAAGAAGAGCTAGTCTGCATCTGTCTACTTGAGCTGGGAAGCGTGAGTGAGATGTTGGCTGTTTTAAATATTATACGGAGGATCGTGTGAATTCTACAGTCCAAGGGCCATGGCTTTGCAATATGCCATCAGGCACAGAATTTGGATCCTGCCAGGGGGAAGCTTACTAACTAATGCCCTGTATTTGCTGTGCCTGGGATAAGACCTAGGCAACTAGGCACTGATAACAGGAGCACTCCCTTCATCTGGGATAACTGACTGAGCAGGCCTGGCTCCTGGCATTGGGGCTCTACTGGCTTGGCAGCAGTTCTAATGGAGGGAAGAGGGCCCAGCGGTCACAGCAGTAAAGGGAGAGAGACCTACTAGGTACGGCTGGGAGGTAGTAGAGAAAGAGCATCTAGAAGCCCTCACCCCCTATTAGAAAAAGGTGGGAAGGCCCTCTTCTCACAACAGGCATGGCTCAGAGCCCATTGAAGTGAATGAGGGATTTTCCCACTGACTTCCACAGGCTTTGGATCAGGCCTAAAAGTGAAGAGTGAGAGAAAAAGAAAGCAAACCCTGAGTAGGGAGAAGAGATTCCCCTTTGATGGAAGCCCTTCTCTGAGCTACCAAATCTCCCAGCTCTCCCCTCACAGTACTGACAGTTGTGGCAATTCAGCTGTTCACGGTCAGTACCAAATTCTGCAGCAAGTGGAAATTTGTGCGTCACTATGAACAGCATTTAAAAGGGATATTAAATAAATTAAATATTAAACGGAATAGCCCCATAATCCCTAATGTCTAATACTGAATTAATTTTAATACCATGTCTTTGAATGTTAGACATATTTTATCCTGTCACCGTAATTAGGGAGGCTCACTACAAAATTATTTAGGTTCAATGTGTTGCCCTGGGCTGTGAGGAATCAGCAGCTGAACAGAGATAAAAAGTATCACAGTCTAATTAGACAATTGCAAAGTAAAATGAAATAGCAGGTATCAAAATTCTTATCCCATGGACTCTAATGCTGTCCGACAGTTCTAGCCCACTCTGGTTCCTTTCTCATGCTCAGCTCCATAGTAGAGATAAACCAAATTCAAATCTAACCTTGGAATAGGGTGACCAGACAGCAAATGTGAAAAATTGGGACGGGGGTGGGGGGTAATAGAAGCCTATATAAGAAAAAGACCCAAAAATCGGGACTGTCCCTGTAAAATCGGGACATCTGGTCACCCTACCTTGGAAGTATTTGAATCCATAGGGAGCAGATTTGGGCTCCCCATCTTGCAAAGATGTACATGTGCTTAAGTTACATGCTGTAAATAGTCTTATAGAAGACAATGGGACTTCCCACAGTTTGCATGCAAAACTAAGCATGTGCATAAATCTTTGCAGTCAGGGCCCTGATAGGTAAGAGAGTACCATTTTACACAGTCGCATTACAGGGTAGAATTTCACATTAAGGAGCAGGAATTCGGGATAATGTGGTCCTTTATTAAGGTAGCATTATTGGAAGCTCCAGCCGTGCCCCGTGGTTCCCTATGAATGAACACAGTTCCCCTGTCATGCGTCCATAATTCAGCATTTTTGAAATTTAGAAAAGTTTTCCCTAAGGGGAAAACTGAAAGCAATTAGATGGAAAGTCTGTTGCATAATCAGATAGGAACAATCAGTGCTTTGTAGCCTTTTGGTTATTTGATAATTAAAATACACCAGGCTTGGTCAGTCTGACTGGTAGGAAGTAACATCAAAGAGAAATTATGGGACTTACGTTGAGGCAAAAAAACTTAATTAGCACTCTAGTTAAACCAAATTTTGGTTCCATTCAAATCAATGAGTGTTTTGCCATTGACTGGAATAGAAACAAGATCAGGCTGTTAATGACCGAAGAGACCATTTGCAGAGTATTATGGATCAAGCACTTCTGTGCAATTTTTGTTTTGGGATAAGCTTGGCTTTTCTGTACAGTAAGGTATATGGGCTTGCATAGATCCATGTAAGAGTCTATAGTTCAGTTTAAAAGCATCTACACTAAATCTGAAGACACCACATGAGATTATCAGTCTTGGAATTAATTACACACCAATCAGAGTAATCACTGAACAGTTCCCATATAAAAGACTTTAGTGCAGGGGTTCTCAACCAGGGGTACATGTACCCCTGGGGGTACACAGAAGTTTTCCAGGGGGCATATCAACTCATCTAGATATTTGCCTAGTTTTACAACAGGCTACAGCAAAAAGTACAAGCAAAGTCCGTACAAACTAAAATTTCATGCAGACAATGACTTGTTTATACTGCTCCATATACTATACACTGAAATGTAAGTACAATATTGATATTTCATTTGATGTATTTTATAATGATATGGTAAAAATGAGAAAGTCAGCCATTTTTCAGTCATAGTGTGCTGTGACACTTCTGTATTTTTGTTTCTGATTTTGTAAGCAAGTAGTTTTTAAGTGAGGTGAAACTTGGGATACACAAGACAAATCAAACTCCTGAAATGGGTCCAGTCGTCTGGAAAGGTTGAGAGCCACTACTCTAGTGCTATAGCAAGCAACATTACTAGGAGTTGCTTTCAGTAGCCACTTGAAGAAAGGCCTCCCCCGCTCAAGTAGCTACACAGAGAAAACCACAATTTGTTCAGTGGTGTTACCTGTTCACAATGCAGCAGGCTGGGGAGGCATGAGACCTCCAGTAATTCAGATTCAGTGGCCCCACCATAATGCAACAGGCACAGAAGCCCTGCAGTGGCTATTCCCGCCCGTAGACTAGCAGCCAGGGACAGTAATATACAGCACCCCACTTACTGGCCCTTCATTGGGGGGATATAGATTGCACCTTCTCAGCTACCCTGTACTTCACCTGCAAAGCCTAAATACTCTGGGTTAAATCCTAGTCCTATTGAAATAAATAGGAGTTTTGCCATTTTCTTCAGTGGAGCCGGAATTTCAGACTTGGGGTTTTAGCAGATTGATGGATTTCCCTGAATCTGGTGAGTAGGATTAATGATCAAGGTTGTATACCATGTCTGTTATAGTTTTTGGGTCCAATACAGTCATGACTGAGTGAAATTCTCTTGCCTGTGTTATAGAAGAGGTCAGAGTGGATGATATAATAATCCTTTGAAAATGAATAGGAATGAGAATTTTCTGCTGTGGTCACATAGTGGGATAGGTTGTCAGCTATAACGTTGATGCCCTGATTTCCTGTCAGAGGAAAATCAAATCTAAGAAACAACAAAAATACCCTTCACAGATCTTTAGTCTCTCATTATTATTTCCTGTCTCAGACTGCAAAGTTGATTTGTCCTTCTTGATTGATGGGAGCTGGAGCATCGGTAAACGCCGTTTTCAGATCCAAAAACAATTCCTCAGTGATGTGGCTCAAGCTCTTGATGTTGGCGTAGCTGGTCCTCTCATGGGCATTGTTCAGTATGGGTAAGAGAGTCTCCCCGTAACATCTGGCTCTACCTCAGTCTGTACAGGGTCACTACTACACTGTTCCCAACTCATTTTGGAGTGATCACTTCTTATTTTTACACCACATCTATTCTAAATGAGAAACTATCTAAAATTCAACTTTGGAAACTTGGAGAACAACATATTTGGGATATTATGAGACTGAATAAAAATGTCTATGGGAAAAGTCTACTTGGTTATCTTCAAAGATTGAAAATAGACAGAAGTAAACAAGATGCTGGAGGTCAGACTAGATGATCATAATGGTCCCTTCTAGCCTTAAATGTCTTTATTCTTTTTCTGCTGACTAATAACAATGTTATAAAAACCACTGAAATAAATGAGGGGGGTTTCTTAAGTAGCCTCATAAACTAATGAGACAAGTACAAAATAGATTTTGAAGTTCAATTTACATACCAATAGCAGCACAGTGCTAAAAGGTGAAACAAAATTACACACCAAGCTTTTTTTTTTTTAAATACATGTTGTAAAGTTATCTAAAAATAGCTTTCAAACGAGAGAAGCCCTGTAATTCATATAACTAAGACTCTGTTACACCATTACCACAGGCAAGCTAGTAGCCTCTACTACAGTGGTTTTCAATCTTTTTTCATTTGCTGACCCCTAAAAAATTTTGAATGGAGGTGCGGACCCATTTGGAAATCTTAGACCAATTTTCCGGCCTTTCTCCCCACCCCCACACCCCGCCAGGGGGCTGTGGACCACAGGTTGAAAACCACTGCTCTACTAAATGAATTCAGAGATGTCCACTGCCAAAGAAACGTTTAAGATTCCATTGGCATGTCTTCACTAATGCCTGTTACTTTATCATTTGTGTTTTACAGGTATACCGACATGTTTATATAGAAAACACTAGAGACTTCCTTTTAAGGGTCTCCTCTGTTATTATGTAGTGAACTGCCTTACGTGATGAGTCTTCCTCTTCCTTCCCCATGGAGCATTACTAAAGCGATTATAAATGGAACCATGCTACATGTGGGGAAAAAAACTGATAGCTACTTTTTTTTTCTTTTTTACATGTTAGCGATGACCCTTCTACAGAATTTAACCTCAAAACTCATACAAACTCCAGGGATGTGAAAAATGCCATTGAGAAAATTCCACAGAAAGGAGGGCGTTCCAATGTTGGTATGTGGCATGGGAGTAGCATATCCGCAGTTCCTTAGCCCGAGGAAGACTATGGGATGTGAGATCCTAGTTCTAGTGGGCAAATAAGCTCCTTGCAACACCATGGAACCAGCCTTGGCAGCTGATGACCTCATGCCCAGGAGCATGCCTCAGGCACCCTCTGATGCATATATGACCATCAGACTAGCAAGGGTATTAGAACTTCTCTGCCCCCTCCATTGCACTGATTTGGGGAGAAAGGAGCTAGCAAAGACTTTTTAATGATAACTTATATGCATTAGTCAGTGAGATTTTGAGCCCACCTTATGTAAAAGATTTTATTTTTTTAATTCTTTTTTTTTTTAATTCTAGTTCCCGCCGCTCCTGCCTTGGTTTGTTTTTTAGGAAAGTTGAGAGTTGTGGGGTGTCGCTCTTCTCCTTCAACCTCAGCAGCAGCTCCCCTGGCCCATCTGAGCCTGGTGCTCTCTTTGCTCATCAGTGCTAATGAGGAGCAGAGAAAGGGTGAAGTTCGCACCTCTGTTAGAACCAGGGTAGGGTATAAACTTGGACCATTGCAGGTGGTTCCCCTTCCTGTTTGGCAAGTTGCCTCCACTCTGTCTTTGCTAATGCACCCCTTTCCCTGTGCTCTATGCCTGGAATTTGACCTCAGTGTTGCTGTGTCTAAAGAGACTGGTTACTGTAACTAGGATACAACTTCCTCCCATTCATTTCTCTTACAGGGAAGGCACTTTCATTTGTTAACAAAAACTTCTTTTTGGATGCCAATGGAAACCGAGGTGGAGCACCCAATGTGGCCATAGTGCTGGTGGATGGATGGCCCACCGATAAGGTGGAGGAGGCCTCCAGACTGGCAAGAGAATCTGGAATCAACATTTTCTTTGTCACCATTGAAGGAGCTGATGAAAACGAAAAACAAAATGTTATTGAACCCAACTTTGTGGACAAGGTACTGGGGAATGGGGTACATGAAACTAGATCTGGGTTCACAGTGCAAAGCCTGGAGCTAGGCCTCAATGTTACTAAAGTTTTCAGGATGTTTGATTTGAGCCCATCTTGTATGAGGTTGCTCTCTTCCCTCTTTCTACCTCTCTCTTCTTCCCCTACCCCCTTTTTTCCCTTCTTATGGTTATGGCTTCCCTGTAAGAATTGCCATAAGATCTAACATTTGAATGTTGAATAGCAATGGGCAGCCATGCTCTAGTCATGGGCTCATAATTATATTTGTCTCAGACCGGAAGCTGGCTACATTACATTCTGCCTATACTAGAAAAGGACTGCTGGAATGAAGAACCAGTAACATTTTATTGGCTAATTAATAGAGGGGGGAACTTCTTTACAGTGTGATCTATTAAACTATGAAATAGTCTCCCAAGGGAAGTGGTGAAAACCACAGCATTTGGGACTTGAAAAGCTAGACTGGACAAAATGTTAGAAAACAGGCTGTGAGCCACAATTCTGCACTAGCAGGCAAATGTGGACAGATAACCAAACACTGTAGGTCTTTTCCATTTCTAATCCCTATTTTTCTATATTCCATGAATGATCTGAGCTAGAAATGAATACCATTTTTAAGGCTCGGATTAAGGCTGTATAAAGCTCTTGTCTATATCCCTGTACTACAAAAATACTAGACCACAAAAATAAATAGACTGCAAAAAATACCTTTCCTTGAAATCACAGCATTCCTAATACTATCCTTCCCCACTTCAATTCTCATATGCTTTTTATTATCTTGAACAGCTACAGTAGAAACTAGTGTTGTATATATTAAAGCATGGCTGTTGCCTCTTTTAATGAAATAATTTCTTCACTATGACTGTTTCCAGTTACAAAATGCAGATGTAAATCCGGAGTAATTCCACTGAAGCTAATGGGGAGTTACTCTGAGTTTTCATTAGTGTAACTGACTCGAAAGTTTTTATTTGTACCTACACTGTGATTCTCCCATTCAACGAAGTCTGAGAAGCCCTTGAACCCCATGCTAGTACTAAGGTCATAAACAACTCCTGTTTCCACATCCAAGAGACGGCACAAAAGCCCAAAGTTAGTAAAAACAGACAACTTAAAAATGTGATTTTGAGAGGTGTCGCTGAATAGACAAAATTATTTTAAATGATATTAATAAATTAGGTGACCTACAATTTTTGATCCAGGCTAGAAACAGCTCAGTAGCTTAATAAAAAGACTTCTAGCATAAATAAATCTGTCCAAGCCCTGCTCCTAGACCATTCATCAGAAAGCAACACTTTTGACCCTTCTACTAGTTAATATTTCCAATGTTTCCATTATAAATCTCTAACTGGGGGAGGTTAAGACAAGGTGTGAACATCTTACCAGTTTCAAACTGCTTTGGACTGACCCATGGTGTGGCATGCAAGTTAGCAGCCAATTTTGGAGGTGTTCTATGTTTGCTATGCATGGTGTAAATCTGTCAGAGCATTCTGGAGTTATGGAAAGGGAAAAGAGAATATTTTTTAAATTTCCAGACTTCTTTTTTCAAGTTCTAACTAAAAATGGCTTTATTTTAAAATGTAGGTTTCATCAACAGTTCTTAATGAGTCCTTGCGGAAGACTAAGCACTTGGGGATTATGAAAATGTTATTGAGTATAGCAGCCAATGGACTTGCATAACAGCCGTTCTTCAACCCTTTTGTAGATGTTATGAAGACATTTTTCTTAACTGCTACCTTCAGCACCCTTCCCATAGGAAGTAATCACTATAACTCAAATTTTAGTGCCTAGGATGCTAGGCCTGGGGCTTGGAAGAGCTCAGTTCATTTCCCTGTTCCTCCACAGACTTCCTGTGCAACCTTGGGAAAAGTCACTAAGGCCTACACTGGAAAGTTTCTGCGCAATAAAGCAGCTTTCTATGTTGTAACTCTCGAGGCGTAGATGCTGCCACGCCACTTGGTGCGCAGAAACTGAGCAATTGCAGTGCTGTAAAAAAAACCACCCCAGGCATATAGCTTTCTGCACCGGGGGTACAGTGCTGCAGTGCAAGTGTAAACACCCTGGTCAATTACAGTGCTGCAACTGGCCTCCGGGAGGTGTCCCACAATGCCTGTTCTTACCTCTCTAGTCATCACTTTGAACTCTACTGCCCTGCTCTCAGGTGACCAACCGTCATCCCTACCCTGTAAATTCCTTTGGAATTTTTAAAGTCCCCTTCCTGTTTGCTTAGTGATGCGTGCAGTGGTCTCAGCGCATCTTTCCAGGTGGCCATGCCTGCTCCATGCACCAGGCAAATCCCCCTTTTGGAACAATGCTGAGCTGCTGGACCTTATCAGCATTTGGGGAGAGGAGGCTGTCCAGTTCCAGCTGCGCTCCAGCCATTATGATACCTATGGACAGATTTCATGTGGCATGACAGAAAGGGGCTATGACTGGGACACACTACAGTGCAGGAGCTGCGGAATGCCTACCACACTGCACGGAAGGCAAACCGCCATTCCGGTGCTGTGCCTACGAGCTGACAGTTCTACAAAGAGCTGGATGATACTTGGTGGCGACCCCACCTCCACTGCGAAGACCACTGTGGATACTTCGGTGGCTCGCATGCCAGTCGCGAGTGGACCGAGCCATGAGGAGGAAATCTTGGAGGAGGATGTGGAGGGGGAGACGAACACAGAGGCAGAAGATGACTCGAATATCAGAGATGCATGAAGCCAGGAGGTCTTCTCTGCCCTGGAGAAAGCTAGCTAGTCACAGCTGTCAGATTTTAGTGAAGCGCAAACACGAGAGGAGGACCCGGGTAAGTGGCTTTGATTTTTGGGAATTGCTGAAGTGAGTTGTTGGGGGCAGAACGGTTGCAGAAAGCAGGCTTGTGTCTGTATGATGCACGTACCACCACATGCCTAGGCTGAGCGGTGGAACAGACTGTTGACTGACTCCCTCACTTCACAGGAATCTGCCTCAGAGATCTCCAGGAAACTCTCATGGAGATACTGGGCAATCCACTGCCACAGGTTCTTTGGCAGAGCTGCTTTGTTTCTTGCCCCATTAAGGGTAACTTTCCCGGGCCACTCTGCCATCATTGGGGGGAGGGGAGACCCTTGCTGCACAAGGGCAGAAGCCACAGTCTTGGAGAAGACTCTCCCTTGATTCCCTGCTCACCCTCAGCAGCGAGATGTCTTCCATAATGAATACAACCTCTGGAAAATGTGGGGACAGTAATGATTATAAGGCCCCCACTACAGTGCTGGCTCTTCGCAAGAGGCACGTGCCCAGTGGACAGTATGGTCCTGGAACACTTATTTCCCCTGCCCCTGCAGTTACTCACCATTTTGGGGCTCATGTGGGCTTGCCTGGGATCAGCTAGTTAGTGATGGGTATGTGAATAGTGGCAGTGGTTTAAATCAGTGGTCTCTGTGTTGCAAACAATACTGTTTCCTTAAAATGTTGCATTTTGGCTTCATGAATGACCTTGGGAACCCAGTCTCTCTCTTCGTTATTGCTGGATGAATGGCTGTGCAGAATTAGAAAGCAGCCCCGAAAGAGGACTTTCTGCGTGATGTCATGATGCACTCCGTGGCCGAAAAACAAGAATTCAAGGAATGGCGGGACAGCGAGAAGAGGGACTGAAAGGAGAATGTGGCGCACCAGAACAAAGCCACGGAGTGGCTCTTAACGTTATGGAGCGCCAAGTGGACATGCTCCAGGCGCTAATAGCATTGCAAACTGAGCAGATCCACACCCGCCCTCCCTTTCTCTTTCCCATGTGCCCCCCAGACACCACCAACACACTTATCAACTCCTGGCTCCAGTCTGTACCTGCTGCATTCCACTCCTGCCCCATCATAGTCCAGCTCTGCAGACTCCCAGTACCCGCTGCACTTCTCCAAAGGAGAAGGCTGGATACGATACCTGGACATACACAAATCTTTAACTGTTCCAGGACCCAACCTCCTCCTCCCTTCCCCCATCCCCTGCGTGCTGATGTGTTTTTTTGTTTGTCTCCTCGCATGGTTGTTTTTTAATAAAATAATTGTGTTGGTTTGAAAGCAATCTTTATTCCATTAATTGAAAGCAAACAGAGCCCTACAGAGCAACGGGCAATTTTCTTAAACTTTCATAGTGCATCGTCTCCACCAATCCCAATAATCTCCTAACATTACAAGCACTACGCTGTTGAGCATAGCAACAAATATTAGTGTCTCTCACCTTCAAATTGCTGCCTCAAGGCATCCCTGATCCTTATGGCCCTCACTGTGCCCCTCTAATAGCCCTGGTCTCTGGCTGTTCAAATTCAGCCTCCAGGCACTGAGCCTCAGCAGTCCAGCCCTGAGTGAAGCTTTCTCCCTTCCCTTCACAAATATGGAGCGTACAGCACAGGGCTATAAGCATAGGAATATTGTCATTGGCCAGGTCGAGCCTCCCATATAGGCAGTGCCAGCGGGTCTTTAAATGGCCAAAAGCACACTCAATAGTCATTCTGCACTTGCTCAGCCTATTGTTGAACCACTCCTTGCTGCTATCAAGGTTCCCCGTTTATGGCTTCATAAGCCACAGCGAGGTCTCCCATGATCAAAATGGGCATTTCGACTTCCTCTACCATGATCTTCTGGTCTGGGAAGGAAGTCACTGCTTGCAGCTTCCTCAACAGGCCAGTGTTCAGAAAGATGTGTGGGTCATGCACCTTTCCGGACCAGCCCCCGTTCATGTCCGTGAAATGCCCACGGTGATCCACAAGCACCTGGAGAACCAAAGAGAAATACCCCTTCTGATTAGTGCACTCGGTGGCTAAGTGATCTGGTGCAAGAATTGGAATATGGGTGTAATCTATCACCCCTCCACAGTTAGGGAATCCTATTTGTGCAAAGTCATCCACAATGTCACATACGTTGCCCAGAGTTAGTGTCTTTCAGAGCAGGATGCGATTAATGGCCCTGCACACTTCTGTCAACATGAGTCTAACGGTCAACTTTTCCACTCTGAACGGGTTAGCGACTAATCGGTAGCAGTCTGGACTAGCCAGCTTCCACAGTGCAACCGCCACATGCTTCTCCAATGGCAGGGCAGCTCTTATTCTTGTGTCCTTGCGCTGCAGGGTTGGGATGAGCTCATCACACAGTCCCATGAATGTAACTTTCCTCATCCAAAAGGAAAGTGCATGACGATGTGATCTCACCACTCAGTGCTTGTTTCCCAAGCCAAAAAGTGGCATTCCATTGTGGTCAGCGCCTCCATGAATGCCACAAGCAATCTCATGTTATAGCTAATACGCATGGCAGGATCAGTGTTGCACTTTTCTTGCCTTTGTAGTTTAAGGAATAACTCCACTGTCACTCACGACGTGTTAGTCAGAGCAAGCAGCATATTGGTCAACAGTGCGGGATCCATTCCTGCAGACCGAAGAGGCAGAGCGTGCAGTACACAAGCCGTTGAAAGATGGCGCCAAATGCAGACGGAAGCACAGGGATTGCTGGGATGCGAAGCAATGCATCACGGGGCATTGGGACAGGACCCAGGTTGCCCTGTGACCCCCTCTACCTTCCACAACTCTTAGCTGCAGAAGAGAAAGAGGTGCTCTGTGGGATAGCTACTCAGAGTGCACCACTCCGAATACCACTGCAAGTGCCACAAGTGTGAACATGCTATTGAACAGGCAGCTGACAGTGTGAACGCGTTTCCCTCCAGCGCTCTCTGAGCAGCACTGTAACTCTGCCATAGAATCATAGAATATCAGGGTTGGAAGGGACCTCAGGAGGTCATCTAGTCCAACCCCCTGCTCAAAGCAGGACCAATTCCCAACTAAATCATCCCAGCCAGGGCTTTGTCAAGCCTGACCTTAAAAACCTCTAAGGAAGGAGATTCCACCACCTCCCTAGGTAACCCATTCCAGTGCTTCACCACCCTCCTAGTGAAAAAGTTTTTCCTAATATCCAACCTAAACCTCCCCCACTGCAACTTGAGACCATTACTCCTTGTTCTGTCATCTAGTACCACTGAGAACAGTCTAGATCCATCCTCCTTGGAACCCCCTTTCAGGTAGTTGAAAGTAGCTATCAAATCTCCCCTCATTCTTCTCTTCTGCAGACTAAACAATCCCAGCTCCCTCAGCCTCTCCTCATAAGTCATGTGCTCCAGCCCCCCTAATCATTTTTGTTGCCCTCCGCTGGACTCTTTCCAATTTTTCCACATCCTTCTTGTAGTGTGGAGCCCAAAACTGGACAGTACTCCAGATGAGGCCTCACCAATGTCAAATAGAGGGGAATGATCACATCCCTCAATCTGCTGGCAATGCCCCTACTTATACAACCGCAAATGCCGTTAGCCTTCTTGGCAACAAGGGCACACTGTTGACTCATATCCAGCTTCTTGTCCACTGTGACCCCTAGGTCCTTTTCTGCAGAACTGCTACCTAGCCATTCGGTCCCTAGTCTGTAGCAGTGCATGGGATTCTTCCGTCCTAAGTGCAGGTCTCTGCATTTGTCCTTGTTGAACCTCATCAGGTTTCTTTTGGCCCAGTCCTCTAATTGGTCTAGGTCCCTCTGTATCCTATCCCTACCCTTCAGCGTATCTTCCACTCCTCCCAGTTTAGTGTCATCTGCAAACTTGCTGAGGGTGCAATCCACGCCACCCTCCAGATCATTACTGAAGATATTGAACAAAACCGGTCCCAGGACCAACCCTTAGGGCACTCCACTTGATACCGGCTGCCAACTAGACATGGAGCCATTGATCACTACCCGTTGAGCCCGACAATCTAGCCAGCTTTCTGTCCACCTTATAGTCCATTCATCCAGCCCATACTTCTTTAACTTGCCGGCAAGAATAGTGTGGGAGATAGTATCAAAAGCTTTGCTAAAGTCGAGGAATAACACATCCACTGCTTTCCCCTCATCCACAGACCCAGTTATCTCCTCATAGAAGGCAATTAGGTTAGTCAGGCATGACTTGCCCTTGGTGAATCCATGCTGACTGTTCCTGACCACTTTCCTCTCCTTTAAGTGCTTCAGAATTGATTCCTTGAGGACCTGCTCCATGATTTTTCCAGGGACTGAGGTGAGGCTGACTGGCCTGTAGTTCCCCGGATCCTCCTCCTTCCCTTTTTTAAAGATGGGCACTACATTAGCCTTTTTCCAGTCTTGCCAGTGTAGACATACCCTTAGTCGCTCTGGCCTGGATCCACAAATGGACTTAAACATTACAATGCCCTGCATCACAATGCCTAGCTTTTAGGCACCTAGAAAAATCACCGGACTACTAATGGGATCCGCAATTCCTGATTTAGGTGCCGACTCTCCTTATACAATGAATGGGGAGAGAGACCTCAGAATGGGATCCACAACAGCCAGCAAGCTATGCAGGGAACTGCCTAAACTAGCCAATGGGAGATATCACTGAGAGGGGTGTGTCCTCTCAGAGTTAGGTACTTATATTCAGGCTGCATGCAAGAAATAATTCTGTGCCTTAGTCCCCATTGGTAACATGGGCATACTACTACTTGTCTACCTCACAGGTGCATTGTGAGGATAGATAAATGAGATTGTGGGGTGCTCACACATAGTACAGTAATAAGAGCCATATAGATTCCTGAGAGAGACAGAAATAATCGTTTTGTTTAAAGTCTATTCCCTTCCTGCCAACAGCTGGAATATTAAGTCTTCAGGACTGTATCTACCTAGCTCTGGCAGGAAAGCCCACACATCCATGGAGAAACATCACCCCATTCCTGTGATGCTATTTGGTTCTTATAAAAGTCATTGCACCTGGATACCACAGAGACTGATACATTTTAAGATACTTGGTGCAACCTAAAAATACTACATATACCGAACACACCTGGAGCTCAACCTGCTTTTGTGAGATTTTTTTCAACAGAACAAAGTAAAAGCCACAAACGTCTAAATGAGAAATCATAACACAGGGGCACATACTAATTATTCAGCTAATCAGGGTAAGTAATGTCTGCTCAGTAAACTTGTTTGAGGAATGTCTTCTCCATTGCTTTGTTATAAATAGATGAAACTTCTGGTTACTCTTGGAATAAGAGTGAATCCCTGCAATCTATACTATGGATGATCTAGTCTTAAACCATTTCAGATAGGCAGCCAATACTCATGTCAAGTACTGCAGGGCCAATTGGCATGAAGTTGTGACATGAGGTGTGATATGCCAGATCAGCCAGGGTTCAGGATGCAGGGTGGAAGTTAGAAAGTATTTTCAGAAAACAACTTGTTCTCTGAGCCACGCCACAAGATGATTTTGTGCACTTTCCACTGTCACTCTGCCATGAAATACATTTCCTATGAGCTTCAAAGCCCTTAATGGCATTAACTGGGCTGTCTCCAGGCTCCATTTGATTGGCTTATAGTCTTGTTTTCATTTATTTTTTAAAAGGGCAAAACAACAATGAGGCTCTGTGACCCTGCCAGAGCCAGCACGGAAGATAGAGAGCAGGAGGCCCAAGCAGGAAGGCAAAGCTGGCAAAACAAACATCATTCTGGGATGTATTAGCAGGAGTGTTGTAAGCAAGACACAAGAAGTAATTCTTCCACTCTACTCTGCACTGATTAGGCCTCAACTGGAGTACTGTGTCCAGTTCTGGCACCACATTTCAGGAAAGATGTGGACAAATTGGAGAAAGTCCAGAGAAGAACAACAAAAATGATTAAAGATCTAGAAAACATGACCGGTGAAAAAAGAGGTTTTGTTTAGGTTGGAGAAGAGAAAACTGAGGGGGGACCTAATAACAGTTTACAAGTACATAAAAGGTTGTTATAAGGAGGAGGGAGAAAAACTGTTCTCCTTAACCTCTGAGGATAGGACAAGAAGCAATGGGCTTAAATTGCAGTAAGAGCGGTTTAGGTTGGACATTAGGAAAAACTTTCCAACTGTCAGGGTGATTAAGCACTGGAATAAATTACCTAGGGAGCTTGTGGAATCTCCGTCCTTGGAGATTTTTAAGAGCAGGTTAGATAAACACCTGTCAAGAATGGTCTAGATAATACTTTGTCCTGCCATGAGTGCAGGGGGCAGGACTAGATGACCTTTCGAGGTCCCTACCAGTCCTATGATTCTTTGAGTTTATCTTGTGGCTGTAAATGGCAGCATCAGAACATAAAAAGAGCAGCAAGATAGAAGAAAATAAACACGGTGAGGCTATGAAGTGAAGCTTAAACCGATGTGTACAGAACTAACTTAAAGCTGTCGTGAGATTGATTTGCTGACACCAAATGTAGCTGGGAGGACACTACTACAGAAACAGTTGAACCCTCCTTTCAGGTGAACGATGAAGAGCAGACACAATCTGGCTCGCAAACGCTCTCAACAAGTTAGTTGGAACATTAACATCTTAAAGATTTTACATTTTAAAACAATTCTGAATCTACCTCTCCTACCTACAACATACTCCACATTTCATCCTCCTCTTCCTCCTCTCTCCCTGCGCCCACCCACCCAGCCAGAAATCCATTCCCTCACCACAAGTTCCAAACTCCTCATTAGGTCTGGAAGAGCTTCCCTCCACCTGCTCCCTATGTGCATTCAGAGTCATAACTGCTTAATTTACTGACCAAGCTGTAAAAATTTAAGAAATTTTGCTTCCACTGCACTGGGGAGCCAACACAACCATGTCGGATTCTCCTTTAGTTTATGCATCACCAACATTTTTTTTTTTTTGCCACATTTCTGTTTCATGATCCTGGTTTCTGGTTGGGATGGCATGAGCCAGAAAGAACCCAGCTTGACTCTCAGGTACCATGTCGAATGTGCAGGACTGACAGGTGGACAAAACCTCATCTTTTTACTTTTAACTGGAGGGGATGTGATCTGGAGCCACTGCCAGTCAAACAAGAAACTCCCAAAGAAGGCCACTTTGTACAGAGTATAACTCTGAACTAAATGAACAAAGATATTTGAAAATGAATTTGTAGTTTTGACACTTGGCCTAACTCTGACATAACCGGTGTACAAAACCAAATTCAGAGGGTGGTGGAATTTCATATTGAATTTTTCTGACAATTAACACTGACCGCTCCATCACATATTTTATAAATGCCGGGGCAGGATGTCCAGTTCTTTAGTTGAACACACTTTACATAACTTTTAGATTTTTCTCAGGAAGGCAGCAGAATTTGATTGTGTAATTAAACTCAATCCACATTATGCCCAGTAAGTGCCTTTTTACTTTTGTATTTGCATCTCTCTGCAGGCTGTATGCAGAACAAATGGCTTCTATTCCATTAACGTGCCAAGCTGGTTCAACCTACGCAAGGTAGTCCAGACCTTGGTGAAGCGGGTCTGCGACACTGATCGGCTGGCTTGCAGCAAGACGTGTCTAAATTCAGCTGACATTGGCATTGTAATTGATGGTTCCAGCAGCGTTGGCACTGGCAATTTCCGCACTATCCTCCAATTTGTAGCCAACATAAGCAAAGAATTTGAGATTTCAGACACCGACACCCGTATTGGAGCTGTGCAGTACACCTATGAGCAGAGGCTGGAGTTTGGATTTGACAAACACAGCACTAAGCAAGATGTCCTGAATGCTATTAAGCGAATTAACTACTGGAGTGGAGGGACCAGCACTGGAGCAGCCATCAACTATGCCTCTGAACAGCTCTTCAGCAAATCCAAACCCAACAAGAGGAAGATAATGATTCTCATCACAGATGGCAGGTCTTATGATGATGTCCGAGTGCCAGCCATGACAGCTCATCAAAATGGTAAACTAGTGCTATCTTCTACTACGGGGGCCCACTCCGCCTATATACAGTAGCTTAACATTTATAGAGGTAAGGCAGTTAGTGTGGTCATCGCAGTATGGCAGTAGATGGGACTTTTGGGCAGCTCACCACACTAAGCTATGGCCATGTTAGAGCTAATCAAGATGAAGACGGGTGAGTAAACAGATGGGAAGTCCATAAGAAAATAGTGTAGTCAGATTTGTCAGACGGGATGTCTCTCACACGCTGCAGTGCTCAATGGGTTTCTATAGGCCTACAGACACAAGAAATGTGTATATGAAGCTCACTTTGGCTTTCAGTGTAGGATGTTCAAACACATTCTGTGCCAGGCTTTCAGGCAACAGCCTACTACTGTTTGACGCCTTTCTGCCATTGGCAAGACTTATTCTTCAGGGCTGACACTGCCCCCCCACACCCCAGTCTGTACATATGGTTCAATTCTTGTTGGACACTCACATAGAGGCTGTAAAATAAGCTGCAATGGGACATGGAGAATTTTCCTGGCACAGAAGCAACATAGGTCTGATGTATGTGGCTCTATGCGGCTCCTTTCAGAGACCCCAGTGTAAGCATTGTATTGAAGTGGGAGGGGAATTAGCTGTAACACACAGAGTTTCAGAGCCTGCTCTACGTAAGAGCAGCCCATTGGCTGCACCTTCTATAATGTCTCTCAGAAGCCACAGCCCAGAGTCTGGTCCCTTCATTTTATGCCCTGAACATTGCATTTATTGTGGGATCAGATTTTTTTTTTTTTAATTAATTTCAATGCAGTGCCTGTTTTGAAAACACACCTGGGCATTTTAAACGCTGGTTGTCTTTTCAGGGGTCATAGCTTATTCTGTTGGAATTGCATGGGCAGCCCAGGATGAACTGGAATCCATTGCAACAGACCCGGATAAAGAGCATTCCTTCTTCGTGGATGAATTTGACCATCTCTACAGATTCGTTCCTCGGATCATCCAGAACATTTGCACAGAGTTTAATTCACAGCCCCGGAACTGATGAAAGTAGGCAAAGCATTATACTAACGCTGAGTCACTGGGTGTCATGCAGAAGATAAACAAAATGCTATACAAGTAATGCCAGCTATGAGTCCAAGAAATACTAGAAGAGTTATTCTCTGGCATTTTTCAGTTAACAAAGCTGATTTCAGCTCTATTCCTTATGCATGATAAAGCTCTGTGTAGACAGGCATTCTCATTTTAACTTTTTTGCTGGCTTCAAAACTCTGACTTGGTTGGATAGACAAAGACAGTTACAACCCTTGAAAAGATAAATCAAGTGACTCAGCTTTGTAGATTGAAAATTTGTTTCCAGAAGAGAGGTTTGAAAAGGTTTTTCAATGTAGATCCCAGGGACATTTTCATTCGGCCTTTGTGTATTGCAGAAGCTCTCTTTAAAGACATTCTCTGTCACAGTGCTTCTCAAACTGTGGTCTGTGGAACACTGCCGGGTAGAGGCCAAGCTGCATCTATTAGAGTGGCGAAGCATCTCTGTCTTCTAGCAGTGATGCTTCCTGCTAGTTGTTGTCCAGACCAGGACTCTCAGGGTTTCCAGAGATGCTTTCCAACAACACCCAGAACACTTTTTTTTAAAATTTGGACAGCTGTTTTGTGTCTCTGACAGGTTTTCATTTGGTATCATTTCAAGCTGATAGATACAAACAGGAGAAAGAGCCAAACTGCAACTGGATAGATTAGAGCAGTGGGGTCTGCAGGCATTTACTGATCCTAACAGAGTTCTGCACCCATGGAGAGGAAGCAGCTGACACACATACAAAATTGAAAAACTGGAATCCAGAATCCCCACCCATTGCATTAGAGGGAGTTTATTTAGAATCTTGCCCTCTTAACATTGTCCTATTGTCAGTGTCCAAGCATGATAGTTACCGCAATGGGGGGGGTCTGGGCTCAGGAGGCTGATACCATTGGAAGGGCCTCCGTCTTAAGTGGTACACAATATGAAAAAAGTTTGAGAACCACTATGCTGTCATCAAACCATTCTTCTTTTAGGTTTCACCCTGAAGCCTGGATGGAGACCAATAGCATGAAGAGAAAAGACTGCTCTAGAGTTGTTTTGTTAAGGATTTAAGAGAAACACAGTCTGACTGTATTATTGTGTATTATACATTGGCAAAAGCATGACTTCCCAATGGTAGAGAGACACTCTCTAGATGGAGTATTTGGGGTTGGTTTTGTCTCTGTTAGTTCACAGAGTACGCATTGCACTGTGCTTGACCAAGCCAATTATACTGTTATGACTCTGCCTTCTTAAATGAGGAACTAATCATCAGCAAACGATGCCAGATGTGATATATTATTGAAGTCTTGAAAGACTTGGGCTTTAGTTGGTGTCAGCTGGCATCTATTTTTTTCACCCACTAAAACTTGATAATATACGTTCATCATTTATCACAGCTCCTGGAGGGAAAGGGGAGAAGAGTTAAATGTTACTTGAGAGAAATGAGACTGTTCATGAACTTCACTGGCTATTGGAATTTCTAGTCCACAATGCTTGGGGATAGTTCAAAAGGGAAGGGTAAGAAATTAATGATGAAATATTAAATGATTTTTTGTGGCTCAATTCTCATAGCTACTACATTGAATAAATAACAGGATCTGAATGCAAACATGTCATTAAAATTAATTACTACTCAAAAACATCATTAGAAATACAATCCTTCCAACCCTAATTAGCCAAAAGAAATCATTTCATCAGAGACAGAGGTGAAGGGATCTGTGCCACTCTGCAGTGATTGCCTATAGGCATGCATTACTTCACAATACAGATAGGCTGAGATAGCATTAGTAAAACAAGGAGATTATCAAGTTATTTCATTGATGAGATTTTTGCAGCCTTCCATCAGCAAAACACACACACTTGCAAGGCACTCTGAACTCTCACTGGCCCAAATTCTGAAACCCTTCAGAAACCCTGAGTAGTCCAGTTTTACCCAGGGGGTCTAACATAGGAATAATATGAAGTTAGGCGCAATAAGGGCAATTTGCATGCATTAAGCAGGGATCGGCAACCTTTGGCCCGCGGCCCGCCAGGGTGCTTACCCTGGTAGGCTGGGCCGGTTTGTTTACCTGCCGCGTCTGCAGGTTCGGCCGATTGTGGCTCCCACTGGCTGCGGTTCACTGCTCCAGGCCAATGGGGGCTGCAGGAAGAGGCAGCCAGCACATCCCTCGACCCGCGCTGCTTTCTGCAGCCCTCATTGGCCTGGAACAGTGAACTGCAGCCAGTGGGAGCCGCGATTGGCCGAACCTGCGGACGCGGCAGGTAAACAAACCGCGTGCCAAAGGTTGCTGATCCCTACATCTTTCATTTCTTTGAACATTTTAATCTTAAAAATAGCAGACTTGATAAGCATTTACCATGGTGGTTTTCAAATGCTCTTCACTTATGTGTAACAAAAAGTTCAGTGACCATCCTCCATATCAAGCACGTAAGATTATTTTTCAAAAGGCAACAAGGTAAACCACTTAAAAAAAACAAAACCATCAATTTATTGAACAACTGTTTTGTGTGGTGACTGAATGTCATGAGAATTTCATTGCCTAAGTCTTTGAAGTGGTCCTTAAATTGTCAGATCCCCAAAAAGAGATTTATTTTTTTTTGGCTTATTCTACAATTGTGGAATTACCACTGATATCAATGGGAATCCAGTTTATAGAACAAGTGCAAAATATATCCTGTTATACGTTAAAAAACATTTACCTTGGACAGCAACCAAAGTACGGGTCATCTGCTGAAAAGCTCCTGCAAAGAACATTTTGTTAAAACATGGGATAGTAAGTTATGTGTAAAACTTTTCATAAAAACAGTTTTTTTCTTGTATATTTGTTTGTGAAGGAAGCAGAGTTCCTTTTGTAACACGTCGGAGCTACTTAAAGAGCTTTTTGTAAAGAAGTTGCTAAACCTTTTGCAATAAAAAGAACCTAAAGGTTGTATGCAGTACAGCTTGCATATTTAAGACAATATTTTAAAAACTGTACATCCAAATATTGTTGCTGCACTTTAGTTTTTAAAATGCAAATAGGGGTTTCCTAAACCTAGAGGTACCATCAAGATCAGCAAGACCCAAGGTGTTAAAAGCACAGAAACCTTTTTATTTTATGTTTAACATACCTAGCTGAATTACTGCAAATCTTACAAAGATCCATGGAAGGGAAAGTCAGGTCCAAGCAGTGTAAACTTGCAGAATTGGATACGTTGCACCCGAGACAGAGGTTGATGTCGGGACAGAGGGAACAAAGGGTGAAACATCTCTCACATAGTGCCTGAGGATCTATAGGAAACATCAATGTGAACGTTGTGGACCTCCGAGACCTGAATAGCATGGAAACCCCCATGGTTTCCAAGTCGGTGGCTATGACACATTTGACTCCATTGCTGCAATTAAACTATGTACGGCTAAAAGCTAAGCGTTACTAGATAAACTAGACACCCATGCAGAGCTGGGATAAATGCCTCAGGGCCAGTTGTCAGAGATATTTAGATATCAACTCCCATTAAGTCACCTAACTACCTTTAAAAATCTGGCCCTTAGTCTCTCAGCTCCAAAAGCACAAGCTCTGTCATTTGAGCTGAAGGAAAACTCCCTTAGCTGATAGCAGCAACCAGGGCCGGCTCCAGGCACCAGCTGAGCAAGTTGGTGCTTGGGGCGGCAGATTGTTCGAGGCGGCATTCTGCCCAATCCTAGGGTGGCATGGCTGCCTTTTTTTTTTTTTTTCAGCTCCGCCCCCCCCCGCCCCCCCTCTCCCCCGGGCCCCCCCATGGGGTTTTTTTTTTTTTTTTTGCTTTGCCGTTTTGGCCGCCCCCCCCCCCCGCCCTTTTTTTTTTTTGGCCACTTGGGGCAGCCAAAAAGCCAGAGCTGGCCCTGGCAGCAACTCCCTATCCTTTTGTGAGCTAGCCACTAGAGATCATAACTCATACATGTACCCAGTACATTAGTGATATATATGCTCTCTGCAGCCGTGCTGACTGGGCTCACTGAGTACACAATAGCAGCTAATGCTGGGCTTAGCAGCATTAGGTGCCACAGCAGCTAGACAGATGATCTCCCAGAACATAAAGAAATCACCTGGGAATAGCTTGGTCCCAATAGATGTGTTTACTAATTACATGCACACAGGCAAGGCCTCGCTATAGGTATACATCTGGTCTGCCGGAGGCTTCTACACCATGGTGAGTGTCACTAAAAAGCTCACCAACTTTTTAAAGGGGATACTTCCCTATTCCTATGGACTGCACATAGGTACCTGCTACTCTCCCTTCCCATGCACACCAGCCACACTCACCTGATACCTCACGTCTCCCACCAGGACTCACCACAGCAAATACTTGATATGAAACCAAGAGGGAGTCTGTGCAAGACTAAAAGGAGTGGTGTGCGTGTAGTTGGCTCTGGGCAGAAGCGGTTCTGTGCCTGGGGCCCATGAGAGTGACATCCCATACAGCTCAAAGCATGTGGTGCAGACTGCTTCACTGCCCCACAAAACACCCCTTCCTTTCAGTTCCTGTAGTGTGCAGGCTGGGTGGGGCAGCCATTGCTGGGCCAGAAGTGCAGATTCCTTACTGCCTCCCCTGGGCTTTGTGGGGAGGGGAATGATGGTGGCACCACAACCGCCTTCCAGATGGGCCAGGAAGTGGGGTTGGAGATATTGGATGGGTTGGGACTCCCCTGCCCCTTGGGCCAGTGGCCCACTGCCCTGCTGTGACCAGTTGGTGGCTGGCTGGCATGGGGAGGAGACCCCGTACTGCTGTTGCTCTGTGGGGATTCAGCTACCAGGGCTGGCGGTAAGCTTTCAGATGGGGGCCTTCGTATTCCCTATTCGCTGCTTTCATATTTGGGAAGCCCAGGGGAAGAGATCCCCGAGTCTGCTGCTCCTATAAGAGATGCGCAGACCAGTTTTCCCTTCTCTGTGCTCATTACAACTCTTGCATTGTATGCAATATTGGGGTAATACATTCCCAGTGATTAGGGAAGCTTTTGGAAGTAGCTAGCCCAATAGGAGGCCGTGAAAATGTCCTTTCTTCATGTCACTGAAGCGTGGATCACCATAGCCGGGTCCACATCCACAGTCTCCTGCCCAGCCTAAGTGTAAAGAAAGCATTCCTCATTACTGCTGCTATCTGGGCACCCCGAGTAGCGGGGGACTTCCGTCCCCCCAAGTTAAGTCATAAAATGGACTCTCTCTCTCTCAAGAGCAAGATCACAGTAACTGCTAGCTCCTTAAACAACTCTCTCATTTCTGGACAGAACTTGAACCAGCTATTTTTCATTCAGGTTCTTAAATGTACAAGGCAATGGGACAGCAGCAGTACAAAACTGTCCATGCTTGATGAGTCATCTATATGCTGATGGCATTATTTATAGCCAATAAAGTCTCATTCGCCCCATGCAGCTGTACCTACTTGTTAAATAGAACAAGTGACAGGACTGAGCCTTGGGGGAGATTAGATTTAGCAATAACTCAGCCACATTGTTTACATCTAGCTCTTAGTCATACTGAGGGGCAGGGTAGGTGGATATGCTCTTCCTGCTTCTACTGCAGTTCACCCCTCTTTCTGGGGTCTACTAAATATTGTCTAGGTTAACTTTTAATCCTGCAATTATTGAGAAGACTAAGATAATTTTTGTTCATTTCCATATTTTTAAACTTTCCATTGTATACACATACTTACTACCAACCTTAACGTTAATGGCATTTTTTGTTTTCATGGACAATAAGACTATGCACCTATTACAACAATTAATAAGGGATATACACCTTTATGTTTCAGTTCATAATGCCCTGACAGTTTGTAGTTGGCTTTGGAAGAAACCTCCCCATGTGGGCAGGTTACTGATAAACTGTACATAAGAGCATTTTACACTTTCCACTGAAACATCGGATACTCGCCATTGCTGGAGACAGGATACTGGACTACACAAACCTTTGTTCTGTTCTAGCAATTCCTATTTTCCTACAGTCGAGGGGATTGGGAAAAGTGAATATTCTCCCAGCCACTGAAAGGAGGCTGGGGCTCTTCTCTGCCCTACTCTGCACTCAGAGGAAACAGGATGAGTTTGCTAACAAGTTTTTCTGTTCAATTCAATATAGATTTTTATACCATCCTCTTCACTGAGCATCTGCCAGTAGTGCATTAAGCAACATGACTGACCTCTGTCATGTGTGGTTCATTCTCTATCATCCTCTCCATGCGGGGAGAATTGTGTGTACACTTTTTAAAATGTACATGCTACTGTCTATGTTAGAGAAAGTAAGGTTGAAGCACATTGTGTTCTTCCTGAGATCGCTGCATCACTCTGTGATAATCAACCCCCTACACAAAGGCATTTACTCTATTGGAATAATGTGTCTCTAACTCCCAGTGAAGACACTAAGACCTGTGTGCATTAAGACTGCATAAGTTGTAAGGTGCCACTGATGTCAAGATGGCATAGTCACAATCAACAGCACGTGGAAATGTAGACCAAGTATAAAGAATTGAAAGGGAGATAATATTTGGCACAGGAACAGAAGAACTGCTTTTGTAAAGGTCAAATTTAAAAGGAAAATTCAGATGATACTAACATGGCCCACAATGGAATGTGCTAATATACATCTGTAGGGCTCTTTTGGGGTGTCCCCACACACTATATGCTTATATATTTCTTATAAATATATGGACACACTACAAAATGTTGAAAAATAGTATTTATTAGCACCCAATTTACATGTACAAGTATATGGTACAAATAACATTTACTTGCTCCTGCAACATTAAATAAAGCTGCTCTTAAAAACCATTGCTTATTTCTGGAAGTCCATGTGATTTTGCTCAGGCCAGAATGTGGGTACAGTATACAGATATTCCACTTCACTACTGCCATATCAATATAAATACCTACATGATTACCTCAATGTTACCTCATTTTAAATTGCACATTAACAAGCAAACATAACTTTAAACACAATTGCCCCAATACGTTCCACAACCAATAGTTTCATTGCAGTTCATAAAAACAGAAAACTTAGAGAACTCCTATTGAGATGTCCCAAAATGTACAAATAGGTGTTAAATGACTGCCCTGTGATTATTCAAATTTTGCCGTTTTGTATGTATGTCTAGGATTCTGAAAATGAATTCTGAAGTTCTGACACAATATTAAACTTTTAACTGATAATACAATGCTTTCATTCTAATACAAAAAACTTCTGGTCTGTTTGATGGTAAAAACATCTCAAAATTGTAGGGATTAGCACAAGCAGTTAGATTTTCCCCAATGAATGCAACATCCTTTTGAAATTATAGAACATTTGCAATTTATGGATTCTTATTATTGGGAGAACTAGTTACTTTGCAAATTTAAAAAATTGATATATAACTTTTAAAATAATTTATTCGCTGTGTACAAAAGAGTAGCATATATACCACCAAATTAGCATGTTTATAACTTTTACATAATCTCATACTAAACCATAGACACAAATTGACAAGCCATCAGAATTACTCAACAAATAGATATTTTCCATCTGAGCCACCATTTCACAAAGCACCTGCAGTCTGATACTGTTACACCAAAGTAGTCATTCACGACACTCATGAGTGCGCAACATAAGAACCCCAAAGTAACATGCACGCTCAATCTTTCTCCTTGTTAATTGTTTTCAAGGATGTGTTTCCCACATTACTCTTAGTAACTGGCACCCTTTCACTTCAACTTTCATTGGAGCAGCACAAAGTTCATACTTAGGAATGTGGCAGCTATAGTCACTAATATTTTGTAGTCACCACCTGTAATCTGGGTTGCCAATCCTCCAGATTGACCTGGAGTCTCCAGGAATTAAAGATTAATCTTAAATTCAAGATTATGTCATGTGAGGCAACTTCCAGGAATATGTTCAACCAAAATTGGCAACCCTATCCATATTTTAAAAGAGGCATTACCAGACAGCTTTGGTCCCAAATATAGTTTTTGTTTTAGGGAAAAAATGAAGTACAGGAATCAAAACAAGAAACAAACTGCATTAATAGTGAAACATATTTAAAATTACTTCAGTTTTAACTATGAGTAGTATTAGTTCCAGAGGCAAAGAAATTTCTTTGAAAGACTGTTTTAACTTGAGTGTCTCTTTAAGAAACCAATTGAAGATATTCATGCAAAATACACTGCAAGCAGAGAGTATACTGATGAATATCCATGTTAAGAAGTTATTATACCTATAATTAATAGAAAATATTACACTGAATAATAGTTTTATTATCCTGTATTTTTCTACAAGCTGCTGAGATGCGTGATTTAAGAAAACCACCGCATGTAGTACAAGACCCCCTCTCAATCCACTCAGGCTCCAAAGCTATAAAATGTTTTTTGTTAACATACTCTTTTTATATTTTCAAAAGTAAGTTGCTCCAGATTGCTAATGCTGAAGTGATACCCCTGAAATCTGTTTATGTTTGTTGTAAATGCTTGTCTGAGATGAAACAACAATTTTGGGAGCTCTACATTTGAAAAAAACAAGCTACATGTAAAGACCACAATTTCAATGAAAGATAGAATAAAAAAATAAATTCTTAATGGAAAAGTATCAGCCTGAAGTCCATCATTTATCCCTTATACAATACTTTTGGCTGCTCTTAGTAAGTAAGCCACAAAAGTCATGAATCTATTTGGTTTGGCAAGAAATTATTCCTTCCCTTTTAGAAAAGTACAAATCCAACTGTGTAACTCTTTTTTTTAACCTTTCAGCTTAAGACTTTGGTGCTAGGACCAAAGATTTCTCAGACTCTGAGCAAGTAGTTTTGGGAGCCTGCAATTCAAGGTGAACGAATGCAACCAAACAGGACTTTTAGGCCTTGTCAGCACAGGGCTTTGAACAATTTAAAATACATGCTTAAGCATGGTGTAAACATGGTTGTGATCTTACTGTGTCATAAGTCTTGGCAGTGTAGACAGGGTCAAATTGGTTTAAAAAATATCACACTAGCTCATGTAGAGACCTGCATTAAAGTATATTTTTTAATCTAGCTACAGTATGGATTGGTTTGTCCATGGCGACAAAGTAACTTTACTGAAAATGAGCAAGATTAAAAGCAGGTCGATGAGGTAATATCTTTTAATGGACCAACTTCTGTTGGTGAAAGAGAAAAGCTTTTGAGCTACCCAGAGCATGTCATCAGGACCTGAAGAAAAAGTAGAAAAGAAAAAAATGTCTCTTTCACCAACAGACGCTGGTCCAGTAAAAGATATTACCTCACCCACTTTGTCTTTCTATCCTGGGACCAACACGGCTACAACAACACTGCAAACACCAGATTAGAACCCTTGTTGCACCGTTCAAAGGGATTTATACTGAGAACAGAATCTTAAAGCAAGGTCTTACATTGTACAGTACTTCTCAGG
Organism: Trachemys scripta elegans; assembly: GCF_013100865.1. Taxonomy (NCBI): domain Eukaryota; kingdom Metazoa; phylum Chordata; order Testudines; family Emydidae; genus Trachemys; species Trachemys scripta. Next base: position 63,355,095 of record NC_048300.1, on the reverse strand, counting down.
TTTCAAACAGACTTCAAGCAACAAAATTAAGTCAGCAGGTAGGATACAAAAAATTAGAAAATTCACTAGAATCAGAAACTAAAATTAAAAATAAGTAGGTCCAAATTTTTTGTTCTAAATAATGAAAACTCAGATGCTGTAGTCCTAGAGACCTGAAATCCCACCTGTCCTTCAGGAAAAGTGTTTAAACAGGAAGTCGCTGTTAATCAATGCAATTCACCCTCCAAAGCAGGAAGTCAAAAACAGATGGGATTTTAAGGCTCTGTGAATGTATAGTTTATGGAAGAGATTCAAATGGTAACAACAAATGAGACCATGAAAAAGGTGGCTACTCAGCAAATAGTTGTTAGTAAACAAGGAAAAGTCATCATACGCAACCTAAGAGGTTGATTTAGCAAGATTTTCACTAACAGGAGCAGACCCATTAAATGAACAGGAATACTTGCCTGAGTAAGGATCACTTAAAAATAGGGGTTTGATCGGGCTCATGCCTTAATTTTTCACCATCCTAAGATTTCCCATTTTGTTCCATTTCACGTCAGGCCATCCTTCAAAATTCAGTTTCCCTCCAACTACAATTTTTCTGCTTTGTAGACATACCCCACAGGCAGCCTGATGGGCAAATTGTTGTCTACCACCTGACTATTGTTACCCTTAGTCATACTGAGTAGTACCTGACATTGAAAGGGGTTTTGATTAGCAGATTACGTGCAATTTGTAGTTACACCACTGTTGTTCTATAAACCTAAATCCATTTATACCACAGAAGTCAAGTTATGTCACTTTTCAGTGTAGCTTCCTCCACAAAATACACAAAAGTCAGAGTAAATGGTAAATTCTCAACTCCTTAAGGGACAGGGGCACTATCCGAAATACTTGCCTCAGGGAAGAGCAATAGATTTCAAAAAATAAAACAAAAACAAAACTAAAACCTTACTACAGAGTTACTCTATGCCACTCAAGACAGAATTAGTTAATTTGACTGTAGCTTTGAAGCTCACCATCAGGAAAGGTCCAAGAGGTAACATGAATTAACTATGTTACAAATTATACATTTTCCTAACAACAATACCGTACGTTCATTAGTCTTAATGTCAAGGTCTGATTTTTCCCTTTTTAATAGTTGTGGCCAAATAATTTTCCATTTAGCAGTCTCAAATTTCAGAATGTATTTTTAAATGTTGTATTGTACTTAGGGTAGAATTTCCACAGTTATTTCCATTTTGTATTTTCCCAATTTAATGAAGAGTTCCATTTCACCTATCTGAAATATATACATGTTAATAAACTGACTCATGAAATATCTTTGAAGCATTTTTCCCATTCATAGCTCATTTGCATGTCAAAATAAAAAATAAAAAGCTGTAGCATCATTTAGTAACATAGTAAAATGGCTAAAACATTTGTATATCACACTGGAAATAAAGCAAAGTTTCCAAAGCTAAGCTTAGAATGGCATTGACTGTGCATTTATTTGTATGGAATGGATTGTTTATAATGAATTAAATGCAAAAATACCATAATCATTTATATAACATTGAGGTCATGATCTAAATCCGCAAAATCATGGGCATTCAGAAATAAGGCTGAAAACCAGTCCTGCACTCCCTCCATTGTGATTAAGTTCTAATCCTATCACAGTACATGAGAACCAGTCACCTATTAACTTCTTTATGGCCTGATACTGCAAATTCTTACATATGTGCTTAAGTTGATGCTCATGTGTGGTCACACTGAAGTCTCTGAGGAGTATGTGTCAAAGTTAGACTGGACCTTGTATTTGAAAAATAAATTAACAAAACACCATTTTATTTTCAAAGATTTTGTTATAAGATACCACAAATCTCTTGCTACCCCTTCTCTAGTGGTATATTTTACTCTTTCACCAAACTATACTTTCTACTTTGGCACAAAAGGGCAAAATTTAGAATTTAAAATTGGGTCTTAATATCATGCAACCAGTGATGGGCAGACTTCATACAAATTGACATTCATTACAGAAAAGTCTTTAGAAGTGCTTGAAAAAGATGCGAGATATGACGTTTATGCTTGCCAATGAATTTTTGGTTTCCTTTAGAATGGATTCTAGTAACATGCTTGGAATCTGGTGTTCCTGTCAAAAAATGATGTATGTATTTTACATTAATGCATAGTTTTGTGGAACTCCCTATATCAAATGATTAAAGCAGCTGAGAATTAGAAAAATTTGGGATGAGTTCACACTGATGTATTGAAAAAAGTGTGTATTTAGTTACTTTAAATTTTATTTACTGAAAAGGACAAGTTTTTATTTATTTGGAATTTGCAGCTTCTACATCTATGGTTATGGTTTAATTACAAAGCTGAATACTGAACAATTACACACTTAGTAACTCAACCGTATTACGCTTGGGAATACTTAAGCTGTAACATTACTTTAACCTCACTCTGCACCCTAAAAAAAAAACCCTATAGGAAGTGAGGTTTATTTTAAAGATCTCTTTCTAAAGAAAATGTTTTTTTTATTAAATGAAAAACTTAAATGTGATCTGAAAATCATGGTAGTCCTAGGTGACTTTTATAAACAATATAAATGAAAAAGACATTTGAACACTCAGATTAGGATTTTACTTGGCATGTCACAGAGGTTTGTCTTTAAGGTACCAAATATATAAGTGACTAAGACACTATAAAAGTGAAGGAAATATTTCCCATAATACTTAATCCAAGGTGTGTCCCAAACTAGTCTAATCCTTTTGCACAAGAAAGTATTTTAGTTAGCTGGATCGTAAACATACAAAAACAGCATACGGTTTATCCTTGTAAATTGGAAGTGAAAAGGAGGATGTTTAAGCTTATTAGATCATTTTCACCAGATAAAGGGGTTGTAATTTCTCCTTTCAACTGGGCTTTACTAAAAACAAAAATTAATAACACAGGTTAACCTACATTGAAATTTCTATGAAACAAAACTACAAAATTGCCATGTGAACTTGATTTGGAAATAGCATAATGGCAGAATGTAATGCATCATGGGTATGGAAATGTTTAGTGGAGATACAGCAAGGAACAGAGTTGGGTCCAATCCTGTGAATATTTTCATTATTGGCCAATACACATTAATGAAATTTACAGACTATACTGAATTGGGAGGAGTTGCACATAACTAAAAAAGAAACAACAACCTGGGAAGCAATAATACTGAAAATTGTCTAAAGAAGATGGCAGATACAACTGGGATTTGAGTTTGCGATCTGACAGCAGCAAAAAGGCCAATAAAATTTTGGGCTGTGAGAGTAGAAGCATCACATCATAGAACACACAGGTTAACAGACCCTGTCTATACTAGTGCTGTTGGCACTGCATCTGGAATGGTGTGTGCACCGTTTTGGACAGCAAGTTATGAAGAAATAAACTGACAAACTGAAAGGGCTGAAATGATCAGGGGTTGTAGAGAGTTGACTTGTGAGGAAAAAATGAAAAGAGCTAACATGTATAGCTTGCCTAAGAGACAATTAAGAAAGGGATATGATAAGAGTCTACAGATACCTTCAGGGTGTAAATACCAAGCATGGAGAGGAACTATGCAGTACAAAAGGACAGTAATTTGGAATAATGCGATGAAATTAAGAAAAGAAATATTTAGACTGAATATCAGGTAAAACTTTCCAATAGTGAAATATCTAAGCATTGGCGTAGTCTTCCAAGGGAAGCAACGAAAGCCTAATCATTTGGGACATATATAAAACCTCACTGGTCAAAACGCTATTTAAAACGCACAATAGGGTAACAATCCTACTTTGTCAGGCTGATGAACTAAACGGCCTAAGCGGTCCTTTCCATCCCTAACTTCTATGATGATATTCAGAAGAGCTGACAGGCTCATGCACAGTATCCTGCAGTCCTGCTAGTACGTGAGCAGATACAGTAAAAAAGACATTAACATCAATTATGAAGACCAGCACAAAAATATATACTCCACAACTTCTTTGTAAGGCTACATTTGTTTTTTAAAGGCACCTCATCTTCCAGCTATTGCCAGCTTTAAAAGATTCACTTTTCAGTTTGAGCAAGAGCTCAAGAGTAAGAATGGAACATCTTTCAATTCACATTTGACTAGCCGCTTTTTCTTACATTCAACTTTTAATCAGTTAGAACGACAGTCTTTAAAAACAAGCATGCTGGCCTATTAGTTTTATGTACAGCAATCTAAACACCTGTAACTATGTATTATATTTTGTAAGCAAATAGCACAACATTCATTTCATACTTATTATCCTTTGTATACACAAACTGAGAAGAATTCTTAATACTAAAACATTAAAATGCACCCATGAAGTCTTCCCTTACAAGACAGATTTAATACATGTTTACAATATATATATACACATCTATAATATACATAACTTTTAGAATTTTTCAAATAAATCTTTGTAATTTCCTTTCCAAAAAGAAATAAAATAATGACACTGAAAGAACAAGTCAAGTACACAAATGATTTTTCACAAAGTTGAATGCTCAGTTTTGCAGCCAGATTTCCCCTTTTTATCATATAAAACTAAATAATTTGTGTTATTATAGTAATCTGTTTAGTGGTAAAATTCTAATGTTATTTAATGGAAATATATTGTACATCAATATCACAAACTGAAATATCTGAATATGCTGAGCAGTAAAAGGTATTCCAGGGTATTTAGCATTAAATATAGTACACTGCAGCCTCAAACAGTTTGGGGCAACTTTTTATCATAAAGCAACAGAGTGACATTGAATGTTAATCTAAACTCCCTATTGTAATCAATGGGGAGTTGGTCTGCCTAAGTGTGGTTCTGCTCTGAAAAATCACTCTAAAAATAGCATTGTGTCCTATGTTTACTGTGTTTCAATGACTCCTATTTCCAACATGTCAGTTTAAAAGAAAAGATTTCTTTATTAACTTCTAGCCAAACTCAACCTGGGATTTGAGAGTCAGGTGGGGTTCTTTCCTTCTCACATCATCACCAGTAATAAAGAATCTGCAGAACTAATTACATTCCACAAGTGGAACTGAGGACACCACTGCCTTAAATGGATTTACAGAAAGGTAACCAAGTCTGATGGTGCCCACCTTACTCTTTCTCACCTGCGATACGCCCTGCAGGGACAACCGGACTAAAAACCAGCAAACTTATTTCTGTCACTAAAGTAAACAGATATACTCTGAATATAGCGAGGGACCAGATCTGCTGAGTAAAAAGGTGCTGTTTTTAAACAGTCACTTTTCACATAACCACACTTTAAAGATCAATGGCACAGCATGCCCCATACAGGGGGAACATTTCAAAAGTTCCAACGGTTTGAAAGTTAGGGAATCTCTCTAGAACAAGTAGAATCTTTCAAACTGGTGGAACTTTGTAAAGGCACCTACTACATTAATCTGATAGCAAGGCTCACACAGAGCACTAAGAAATCATGTTTATTCTTAAAATGAAATCATGATTTTCATCCACAGTGGCTCCCTTTCTTGAAGGAATGGGAAAAAATGAAGATGTGTTGGCTAAACTCTGCTAGAGATTGCTGTAGGAAGTTTTATTATAATTTCTTGTGCCTGACCAACAATAAACAGTATTATAAATTTGAATAAATTAAATCCCTTATTACAGTATATACAGACTATTTCAGCCTGTCTCCTTAATTGTGATTAGACTATGGCCTTAGCTTCTAGCCACTTGCTATCACATTCTTCCACAAAATTAATAAAATGTATACATTTCCTGCAAACTAAATATTTGCTGTATAACATAATAGATTTAACAAAACATTACTGCATTAATAATTTTTAAAATTTAGTATTTTTTTCCTTTTAAACAAATTTACCTTATGCTAGCAGCCAAGTGGGCTGAGATTAACGATCAGCTACTTTCCTCTAAACACCATCTAGTCATTAATACCAAAGGGATGAACAAGTGAAATTCACATGGTAGCCCAATGGGCATGTGAACGGTCACCTTTTTAGGTTACTTAATTTAAGTATGCTGTTTATAAGATTCCTTGATGAGAAACACTTGGAAGTTCCCCTCCCCTCTCCCTGCAGCAATCAGGCCACCTATTTACTTGACCATCCCTCTATAGTGTCCCATTTTATTAGCAGAGAATACAGATACCTAGTTTCGCCCAAGGCCTGCCTGGACGAATATTCACACCCTCAGAAATAAAAGCATTTCTTTTGTTGACATTTGAAACTGAGAGTTTCCAAGCTCTCAGCACCGGCTGAGTTCGCAGAAACCTGAAGAAACCTTAATTTAGAAAAGAGCACCCTGCAAAAACTAAACCATTACAAACGTTCTCTTAATTTCAGGGTAGGAAATGAAGATTCTTGCTCACGTCTCCCTCTCTTTTGTGCATCTGGTTAAATGTACAAGAGCTAGAGTTGAAAGGGAAGCACTGTGTCATACGAAGACCTTAGCCAGAGCATCTGCTCCTGCACTGGCAATATAACATTTGGATGGGTGAAATGCCACATCATGAATAGACTCATCAAATTTTTTGCGATGAGCAGTAAATTCTTGAATACAGGTTTTGCTTTCAAGGTTCCATAAGCGAATTGAACAGTCATGACCTACATAGAGAAAGAGGGAAATATGTTGTCTTAATTGTAAAAAACATTAAAGTTATTATGATAAAGGAAGAGGTTAACATTTGATGTACTTACTGCCAGACATCAAATACAAGCCATTAGGATCAACAGCTAAACTTGTGACTGCATCTAAGTGGGCTACCATTGCGTGGATCAGTTTTCCTTTGAAAGAAAAGATTATCCGGGTTATTTTTCTACAGTTATTTTTTGTAATTCAACATATTATGGCAATTTACTTTGTATGGCCCCACTGAATCTGAAAGAGAATGAACATTTTAATTCTGTCGATTGCTTTTTCTCACTGATTGGAGCCTTTCACATTTTATATTATATTAAAGAAAAATACTCTCTCATGACTGGGTGAGTATGGTTATGTATCAACTCATTTTATATTGTTAATTTGCTTAAGTGGTCAACAGTTCTAACGTCAACAACTGTGTTAATCCATTGCACTGCATATACAACATACACTTTGTGGACTGTAACAATCAATAGTTTTTCCTGAGCTGATGCTGCAGCCAGAGTGCATATACAAGTTTCTGCTTCCTAACTGACTTAGAGGTCAGTTATTCAGCAATAAGCCACAACAATGTGTGCATCGGTAGGCAATCATCCACATTTTGGGTAAATACAGTTGAGTGCCTTCAATCATTCCAAAACGGAATCAGTCCTTTACTACTGTTGAACCTTGCATGACTTATTGCTATTATAGCAGCTCCTTCATTTAAAACCCACAAGTGTTTTGTATGTTTTATATGGAATATATTCTTCTGTTGTGGAAGGAAATTAACACAAGAAGGGTAAAAAAAACAGGAAAAAGGTTTAGGCTTTTTGTCTACTTGTTCAATTTTTAAAAAATAGGTTTATTTATTTTCATCTTTTCCCCCCAGCTTCTACTATCCCTTGCCATGAGCTCAGATGACACTTTAAGCTCTCGTGTTTTACTGTAAAAAAACTACTGGGAATACTGAATTGTGTGCAATACAACTTTTAAGAAAGTGAATTGGCAATAGCAAGAGGGCCACAGATTGCTGGGAAAGGATTGGTTTACTACTGCCATTGAATCCCACAGCACCTCTGTGCAGGTAATTGGATCCCTTAAAACTGAACTGGGAATGTTAATTCAGCTCCCCGTCCAGACTTAAACTGAATTAAAAACTGCCCAGTTGTTCCTGGAGAAGAGGCCATTTTCTTTGAAGCAACATTGCGGGAGGGGCGCTCCCATTGAGTCTGGACCAATGTCATTAGTGGAACTTCAAAAGGAAACTACTGCTTCCCCAAACAGGCCAGGCCAGACCCAGTGCTCAGCAATCCTACAGAGATGCCTAGGCTGCTTTTAACTGCTTATGAGGATCCAAGCAGGCAGAATTAGAAAAAACAAAAAAAAAAGATGAAAAATCAGCAAATGAAAATTTTAGACCAACATGAGGGGAAGTTTCCTAAGAATGAGTTTCCACTAGGTCTGTGCAATAGCCCTACAAGGGAAATGGAGAAATCACTACCACGTGAGACATTTAAAACCAGAAACTGCAGACTGCAACAGTGCAAGTTTCCCGACATTGCCTCACATTTCTACAGATGCAGTCTGGACCGATAGATCGGTGTCAAAGGTCATTCAATTCTTGACCTCTCTCATGAGACTGCCCACAAATTTGAGTTTGTTGGCAGTATCTAGTGAAAGAACACTTACCTGTATTGTTGTCATAGAATTTGATGTGCCTGTCTTCATGGGCAGTGATACTAATAGGAAGCGTTGGATGGCTGACAACTCTGTTGATCTGGCAGGAAGAGTTAGCGGCTATGAAAAAAATATATAGTGAATCTTTAAAGACTGAAAACTCCAGCACACATGTTCCTTTGAAAGAATAAAATTAGTAACAAGTTTTGGGTTAAAAATTCTTCCTAGGCATTAAATCTACCATGTGTCTGTAATGGAAGCTCTCTCAAGCAATAACTTACTTTTATATAGTGCCTTTTATCCTAAATCATTCCACAGCACTTTAAAAGTGACACACATGCACACTCACTGTCACTCAGACACACTTACCTAACATTGATACGCTTACATATAATATCCATTCATGGGGATACATAGAGGAGGGGTTTTGCTATGGATGCCCCCAACCTATTTCCTCTGCTTTAATTTCTACTATTACAGCAACTGCTTAAAAATATCCCAATAGAATTATGAGTCACACAATGCATGTTCAAAATATGTATTTCTTCTGACCTTTTACCAGAGATCTGTGGTTCACTGTGTTGCTGGACCCCTGCATGAGATCTAGAGGATTAGCTGTAAAATTATCCATCACTACTTAAAATCCAGCAACTGCCTTTCACTCTATAATTTCACCTGTCACCCAACTTGCCAATTTTTTGTGAACATACTCTCATTTTGAGTAAAATAATACAAGCTTTCAACAATAAAAATATCAACCTCTCTCAATGAGGAAATGTTTTCATTTTGGATACATACTGGTATCTATGTTGGACTCCAAGGTAAGAATTCGTTGCCGTGTCTCCATGTTAAAAATGCAAGTGTGCCCACTGTTAAATGATGCTACCATGTGGCTTGGGTCACTGCTCACAAGGTCCACAGAAGAAGGGATTCCCATTTCTACAGAAAAGCAGCACATTTTTCAGAAATGAATTAGTTGGTAAAAGCAAGAAACCAGGTAACATTTTGGTATAAAAAAATAATATAGTTTCATTATGACATAAGGAAATATAGTTAACGCTGTCTAAAACTATATGATTTTCAAACATTACTTATCAATTGAAACATTGACTGCCATCTTGCACTTGATAATATAATAAATACAAGTCATTATTTGAAGTGATACTCTACAGTGGTTCATTCGTTTATAACAGATTTTATTATCTAGAAAGAGTAAGGACCCAGAATCTAAGCCCATATTATCTAATATGGTCACCAACTTAATCTTAGTTGGTGGATATACTATCTCAGATAATATTTTTTATTAAGATGCTTTATTTAGAGCTTGGGCTGGGATAGGAGATCCATTTCTACTTTGAAGTATGTTCATTTCTTGCATGGAGCTCTAAGACTAATTCCCAGAGAAAAACATCTGTAGGACAAAGTTAGAGGACGCAAGTAACTTAAAGGGTAAAAATACTTACAAAAAAGTTGCATTTGTTTAAAAACTACTATTAAAACTAAGATGGAGTCTTCAAGAGCAGCATGGAGGAATGTGTGGGACAATAACAGAAATTATAACAGCTAAGCTATAAGCATTTAAGTTGGAAATTATTCTGTACCTTGATTATCATTAAATATATTAAGAGCTGGAGCAATTTCTGAAGCTTTCCATAAACGTATGGTGCCATCTGCTGAACAGGATAGTAAACGCTGGTGTGCTCCACTATAAACCAAGCCCCATACTGCATCTGTGTGGCCTAAAAATGCACCTCGTAGAACAGACGGATCTGTGAAAAAAGTTATGTGGGATAAATGTTTTGAAACAAAATTTAAATAAAGAGAAACCAGGCACTGAATTAGAAGTTATTTCTTTGGCTGTATATAGAATCAAATATTAAAACAGAGGATCTGGCTGGGCCTATCACTGAAGAAGTTTAGCTTATTCAGTGTAACGGTACTCAAATTTCACTAGGGTATCTGGAATTCAGTTATATAATTTGTATTTTTAAACAAAAAAATTGGCTTTTACAACATCTCTAAAAATCCACTTCCTCTATACCACTAAAACTCTTACTATCTTGTACTGATTACTGCCACCTCCTCCTTTCTGGCCTGTGCTTCTTTCCTACCCGCTCAGTATATTCAAAATACTGTAGAGCGTAAAGCACCTTCCTTTCCTGGTGCTCTCCCTGCTCCTTGAGTGTCTTTAGTGGGTTAACATCTCTTTCTAAATCAAGGCCAAACCCCGCAGCCTCATCATAAGGCCCTATACACACAGCTCAGACCCTGCCTATATTTTAAGCTATCTTCTGCCTCCTCTTGCTCCCTATGTGCACTCTTCTCTTTAGTGTTCCCCAGCTGTTTCCTTTTCTCAAGTGCAGCTCTATACCTTTCACCATGTTGCCACCAATTCTTAGAACAGACTATGTGCAGGCCAAGCAATCTTGATCCTCTTCAAATGTGTTTCTTTCCACTAATACACTATCTTTAATTTATAACATAATCCTAAACCCCCCAAAACTTACCAGAAACTAACACATAAATGAAAAATAGGTATGATTTTTTTTTTTTTTGCAAACCCATAGTCTCCCAAAACTATTTCCTTTCCGAAGTTTTTCTTTTGTCCCCGTTTTCCATGACCACCACTTATTTATTAAATTCTATAATTTACACATTTCCTCAGCACAGCTCTTGTCTTCCTACATGTTTCTACAAAGCTATTCACCTCAGTGGTATTATAAAAATAAGAAGAAGCACTTAGAAAGGGAGAAACATTCTGATATCTTCATAATGCATACAGAGGATGAGAAATGAAAGGATAATTCCATGTATTCCTAGCCTTTTCCAATCTGAAAGTGTTCATGTATAATATCAACAGAACCAACAGGAAAAAAAAGAAGTTGCAATTATGCTACATGAGGGAGAAATTAGCATTCAAGAAGTTAAACATAAGTTAAGATTAAAATGCCATAAATAGTATGTCAGCTTATTTTTCAAAAGCCAACTTTCATACAAACCATACAGGAAACATCATGTTAAGAAGTCTCTTGACATAGCCCTTGTTCTTTGTTAAACTGGCAGGTTCCACCCTTTTGCCAGCCCGTAACAAAGAGTCAATCCAAGAACTAATGCAGCAGTTTACTTATGATTTGTCTACATGGCGAGTTAGTGCACAGCAAACTGGTGTGCTGTAGATTCACACTGCGGCTTGCATGTACTAACTCACTATGTAGTCAAGGCCTTTGATACTAAAGCCAATAGTTACCTTTTTCTTTCAAGTTCTGAATACCACTACGCAAAACAGTTCACAGTGCTGCTAAATTCAGCAAAAGTTCAAGTTTTCACTAGATACCTCATTTTCACTTGCTAAGTGTCTGTGACAAAAACGTGCCAAGTGGGACAAAAACGTACCATAAGAATCATAGGGGTCAATATTTGGGTTTGTCGTATTCCAGGCCTGGATGAGGCCATCAGTTCCTCCACTATAACACTGCTCACCATTACTGCTCATTACCACACAGAGCACTGGGCCACTGGAAAAAAACCCACAGAAACCAAATTATCAATTTCAACTCTTTTCACTGATTACATGTAAGAAAAATAACTCTTAAATCTATGTTCAAACAAAACATTTGGTCTTGTGAACTCTTAACTGAGACTCACTAGATGGAAACACTGCAACAAAAATACTGCACATTTCAGGTGGTCTGAGATACAGTGCTTTTGACTTTGACTAAAAAGGCTCCCCCATCTCAGTGTCCAGTCATATTATTCAAGTTAGACCAAATTAATGATTAAATCAATTGCACGAAGTACAAAAGCAGCACTAACGATGTGCCTGTTCCTACCAGTTTTAAAATATAATTCAACTTAACTATTTTGCCTGCAAACAACTTCATACTGTACACACATTTAATAGGAAAAAAAATTCTGTACTGCAGTAACAAGCACAAAAGTTCCCTATATTTGCAATACTTATAATTAGATTTGTTTTTTTAAACTGGTAGCTTTAACAAGCTCCAACTCTAATAAAGACATTCATAATAGATCCAAACACACATACAAATATTTAAAATGGATAATATGGAAACTAAATTAATAAAAAGACTAGCTGATTTTTTATACATGGTAGAAATTAATACTTGAAAACTACTTTAAACACATAAAAACTGTTATTTCTCAGAGTACAATAGTGTTTCTTACCTATGTGCTCTGAATGTATATATAGGTTCTACATCAAGAGAGGCACTCCTAAACAAAAGCACAGGAGAGCGGTTTCAGAGTTTATGTTACAGTACACAAGTGTTCCCCGAAATATTTTTTGAAAACAGAATGCTGAAACAGCTAACTTGTCCAACGGCTGTAAACTCATATGAAAGTTTTCCCCAACCATCTTACATCTCCAAAAAGCAATACTGGAAAGATTTTTTTTGTAAAGCAGCCAAACAAACAAACAAAAAAATGACATCAGACTAATCATGAGCAATCTTACAACAATCAAACCAAAAAGAGGGAATAAACTTTGAATAGATTATGTATATTCTATGGGCCACATTTTATATTGTGCTCAGCCACAAAATAGAGGGAGGGAGCTGATTACAGCTCACTGATTCTAAGGTCAGTTATGCCAAAGCCCCAAGTGAATTTACAGCAGCTAAGAACATACTCTAGACTCTGCCAGCTGGTAATTATCACTAAGGAACTGCAAGAGTACACCATGCTCTGGCCAAGTCTCTCCCCACCAATCACTCTGGTGACTCTAGGAGTGGTGGCATAGTTACTGGCTATTCAGGAAATCTCCAGCAGAGGAGATGCATCCAGATCCAGCAGCGCACAAGGTGCAGAGTGGGCCAGAGAATCTGATCTCATGTCTGTTCATATTTTTATTAGTAAATATATATCACTTACTAATGTGTGTGTGTGTGTGTGTGTGTGTGTGTGTGTGTGTAATTAAATAGGTCACCACCTTTAAATAAGTTTTCCTAGTAAAATAATATAACAGTATCTATATGGAAGTACAGTAAACAGAAATCATATGGTATTTTCATAATGAAAAGAAAAGAGATTAATGAAGTTACATGGCGTCAGCCTGGCATTCTTTTAAGGTCTGTATCTTACAACAGCCTCATGCCCCCTCGCAATGAAGTGAAAAGGGAGGACTCCCATTGACTCCACCTGCAGTTGGATCAAGCCCCAAATGACCTTTTCTTTGTTGCTACTGTTTCTCTAAATAATTAGTTTAGATGTTTTCACATAAACAACACTTAAATAAGAATAGCCTTACTTTTTTGCTGGTGCTGTTTTTTGTAAATTCCACATTTTTAACGTATGGTCCTCGGATGCAGTTATTAAGACTGGTTCAACTGGATGGAAAGCCAGACCTCTTATTCCATCAAAATGACTTCTTAATGTGAACTTGGGATTCCAGGTCTTCCTCAGTGCATCCTTATTGTTTGCTATCTATTTGGAAAAAATTCCCAAAACTTATACTTAGTTTGGTGGACTCACAACAGAAGGAGAAATCAGAATTTTAATCTAGCATTTATGGATTACTTTAAATTGTTACTTCATTTTCATATCTCCAGGTCTTTAAACTAACCAGCACTCTATTTACCAAGCATTAGAAAACTCATATTTACATATATAGGTAGTATATACAAAAGTCAGATTATTTGCACCTTACTTTTCTTCCTCACTTTTATATTTTTAAAAAGTAGCAGTAGTTTATGACCAGAATTAAAAATAAGATCATAAATAACATAAATTGGATTACTTTTTAAAAATGATAAAGAGAAGCATCCCATAAAAACAGAGGGTGGAAGTCCTCCCATATGGACATGCCTCTGTGCAAACATGAAATGCTCTGAGAGTCACATTTATTATCGCTCAGTGACTCAAAGTTTGTCAGTTTACAAGTCACAAGATACCCTTCCTAACAACCAGCACTGCCAACTCAGCCTAGGATATGGAAGTTCAGCTGTGTTCTTTCTGGTTCACATATTAACAACAGTGGCCTTGACTCAAACAGGGTGCATTATAGGAATAGTTAGGATGCAATTGGGGTGTGGACCTTAAGGTAAAATATCTGTGATGGAAATGTGGCTAGCAATTCTGTCAATGGACAAGCCAGGAAATAATCCAATTTATTTTCTTAGAGATGTATCGGCTTTGTTGTGCTAACAGGATCAGTACAAATTTATTTTTATCAGTAAAATAAGCAGTGATGACTTGGAATTAAAAAAAGGAAGCAGAACAGTTGAGTAAGACCATATTTACAAAGGTTTCAGAGTGGTAGCCGTGTTAAGTCTGTATCAGCAAAAACAACGTGAAGTGGGTTTTAGCTCACGAAAGCTTATGCCCAAATAAATTTGTTTGTCTCTAAGGTGCCACAAGGACTCCTTGTTATATTTACAAAGATACTTCTCTGACAATAACTGCTTTTTAAAAGTGACCCAAATGATAATCCAATCTCAGTAACATAAAAGAAATGCTGTAAGGCAGTCATTTCAACACAGCTCCCTTGGACAAAGGCTGAAATAAAACACTGGATGATCTTTTAGGGCTTTGTCATCAACCACTGCCTGCGCTAAGTTTCACAGAATCACAGAACTGCAATGGACCTCAAGAGATCATCTAATCAAGTCCCCTGCACTCATTTGCTTGGCAATAACAGATAAAGTCCACTAATAAAATGTTGATACAAAAACCAAATCAGGACTAAAGGTATCATAATATTTTTTGTGAAGCACATTTCATGTAGATCCCAACATGTGTGTCTATAATTAATTGCAGGCAAACAGAGAGGATTGATGCCCCTTTGAAAGATTGGTCTTTAATAGACTACAGCTCAGAGATTTCAATATTGAAAAATCTATGCATTCTATCCAGCATATCTTCAAACAGTATGTAGTATGTATCAGAGACTTAAAAAGTGAAACTGTTTCCCAGAGTTTAATAAATATTGAAGTAATAATGAGAACACGCAGTTAGCATAGAAACCTAAAATTTTAGAAAACCCGTCTCAATAAGCATTAAAAGAGAAATAGTGGTTACTAAATCTGTAAACGAGGTTCTTGGAGTGACAAATTATTTCAGATTAAATTCAATGTTCCTTTTCAGTTAAAAAAGACTGCAGATCCTCGAGACTCTTCCTTTATTGCAAACAGACGAAGTGTAAGCTCTTTCATATGAATGGATTAGAGGACTCCAACAACACTTGACAAATATCTTAAACTCGAGATTTCAGCAGTTAAGAGTCAAGAATCTATACTACCAAATGAAGAGAAGTGGGATCAGAATGTAACAGCTTCCCTCCCTTCTTGAAAGAAAATCATACGTCATTAGTAGAAACAGAGGCGGCCCTGAGCTAAAGCTAGGAGATCATGCTACCAGATCCAATGTACCTAAACAGTAATGTCCTCTCTTGTTGCTAAACAAATCATGACTTGCAAAGGACAAATTTAATACCTGGCAGAATATAGCGATGGCTGCTGCTGCAAAATTACTCAATGTCTTTGAGTAAACTGCAGTCAGCTCTGTAACATCTGTGTCTGGGTGTATATGCCTTTTTTGGACTATAGCTTTAAAGATCTGCATGTTAATTTCTGGAATTTGAAATGCTGGGGATGATTTTATTCCAGAGTTTAAAAAAAAAAAATCACACAGCTATAACACCCTATGGTAATTTACTACATGTATCAGAGGGGTAGCCGTGTTAGTCTGGATCTGTAAAAAGCGACAGAGTCCTTATAGACTAACGAAAATATTGGAGCATAAGCTTTCGTGGGTGAATACCCACTTCACTGTTAGTCTATAAGGTGCCACAGGACTCTTTGTCCCTTACTACATGTACGGTCAGGTCGGATGAAAACTAAAGCCCCTACCCGGAAACCTTCCATTTGCTACTGTTTGCAATTCCTTAACATCTGCAAAAGAACACTGTACTGGGATTGATCTGTGGTTGCCAGATCACCAAGGAAAGGACACAGGGACAGATGGTTAAAACAAATAATAGCTGAAATACACTTTCCTAGAAAGTAAAAGATTTTAAAGACGTGAAAAATCTGACATCTGGCTCCAAATCAGCAGTTGTGAGATTCATTAATAGGCTATACAGAAGAAACAAAGGAGGGAATCGTGGATCTTAGAATCTTAGCGAGGAGCTATATGTGCACAGTGCTATCACCTATTAAGGCTATTTGACTTTCAATAGTTCTAAGGTCGGTGGCATGGCACACAGACTCCAAGGGTATGTCTTACACTGCAATTAAACACGTGCAGCAGGCCCAAGTCGGGCTCACGGAGCTCTAAAATTGCAGTGTAAATATCCAGGCTCAGACAACTATATTGTAATTTTATACCCCTGCAGCCTGCCCAAGTCAGCTGACATAGGCAAGCCACAGGTGTTTTATTGCAGTGTAGACGTACCCCAAGAGTGGGGATCTGAGGAGCAATTACGATACATGAAGAACAGCTATTTTGAGTTAAGACAGCAGAAGACCCTTAAAAGGTCATTGTTAACTTTTTTCTCTTTTAATAAAGAGAATTATCCATCATTTTGCAAACGATGGATATTTTGCAAACACTTTTCTTTATTCTATATGTTGCACATGTGGGGTTCCTCCTGTAGTCTGTACCCATGTAAAACTGCTGACTTCACTGAGATCTTCACACACATATAGATGGCAGAACCTCAAATGGCTTATTTTAAACTACCACTTACATCGTAAGTCAGTGAATCTGCCTCATTGGCAACTGTAAGGCCTGCCAATTCTCCAAGACCCAGCTCACTTTCAAGGGCTTCATCTGCTCCCATAATGAATGACTTCCCTGATGTAGGAGGGAACGTTAAAGCTTCCACTGCAAGAAAAAGAAAAACATGCAAAAAGTCATAGCTATATACATACAATTCTGTGGGTTTTCATGTAAAAATACCTGTTCGTTTTCCCTGTAAAATATTATATATTAAATTACCTCAATTAGTAACCAAGGACAAAAGAGCAATAGCCATTCACGCATGCGGAAAAGACACACATTCCAAAAAGATATCCAAGGCACTTTCCAGTAAACGGAGGTCTTTGAATATGTTGCTTTCACAGATCCACACCCTTGGAGTCCATATGTCTCAGGACTGCTAAAAGCAATTGTCTATGTCCCTTTTAGCTCTTTCTAATGCCAAAGTAATAAACAGGTGCACAGCCACTTCCTCAGTTTTATACAGAATACACAGACGCTCCAAAGATGCAGGGAAGGGAAGAATGGAAACGGGGGTTGGTTGAGGCGACACATTCGGAGAACTTCAGGTATTAAAAACCTAGGTTTTTCCTTCTATATACTGCTTCCACAGCTATCTGGGAAATTATAGCGATACATACCCAGAGGAGCACTGGATATTTAAAAAGGGAGTGTTGAAGCACTCTCTCATAAGGAGCATCTGACCTAGCCTTTCAACTGACAGCAATGTTAGGTAAAAATAAAAACTGAGAAGTCTTCAAATTTCAGAGGTGATTATGTGTCGTAGATACGATAGAAATGGTATCATAACTGGTGGAATTGGCCTTCAGTTCACATGATATTCATCGTTGAGTTAACAGGAATGAAAACAGAACAATGAAATTTGGATATCATCTATACCTTAACTAATTTCCCTGTGGAGCTCACACCAAAAAATTTCAAGGAGCCTAGATGACTTATGGAAATTCTAGCCTATGCATCACATTCAACTTGAAGTATACAGCTGCTCCAGGAAAACTGAAGTTTAGAAAAGAAAACTAGCAAGGAGAGGGGATCAGATGCAATCAAAAATTACACATCACTTTTGCCACAAATCTTCAATTTCTTCATTGCTCTTGAATTTCCAAAGTTGTGGCTCATACTTTATTATTATTATATTTTATAATTTGCAACAAAGAGGTTGCAGCCTTTCCTGGAAGATGCAAACTTGACTAGTCATTCATGCTTCTGCAGTCTTCAGGTTAGGCTGTTGCTGTGCCCTCTTGAGGACTAGCTGGAATCTTCATCTACAGTGCACTAAGTTGCAGCCTATTGCTTACAAAAATGGGTCAGCGAGAGCTAATTATGCCTATATTCAGTTAACTCCACTGGCTTCCCATTTCTTTCCAGATGTAATTCAATATATTGATTCTAATTTACTGCAAAAACTCATATGTAGCTTGGAAATAGCTGCCTTAATGTTTTCAGCACTGCAACTGTTGATTAGATCCTTTTGCTACCAGTGTCAAGTTAGACATTTTAGGGATTTAATGTGGGATGCTTTCAGTGGAAGGTCACTGCCACTGTATATCTTGCTCTTTCAGGTGTGTCACCAGAACCTGACTGCAAAGATTTTCGGAGTGTGGGATGAGATGCATCTTTATGATAAAGCATTTGCTCAACTATGACAATCACTGGGTTATGACTGGAATGGTATTGTTAAATAGATACACTTTTAAAACACTTCTCAAATGTTAACACATTACAAAGGTACACAGAATGGATATTTGTGTTGTCCATTGTGGGTAGTTTAGATGCTACATTTAATCTTTGTAATGCTAAAGTGACAGGCATACAAAAGGAGATGTTACTTACCCTGTACAGTAACTGGAATTCTTCAAGGTATTTGTTGGGTGTTACACTTAGGTGCAATGAACTCCATGCACCTTTGATCAGAGGCTTTTGATAGCAGTGTGCCCATTTGGTCCACACATGCATCCTAGCGTATTCATGCCCCAGACTGAGGGTATGCAAGAAGTGTCAGATAAACTGCCCTCAGTTCCTTCTCTACTACAAAGTCCTATAACACAAAGATTCTGAGGCAGAGAGGAAGAAGGCAGGTAGTGAAGCATCATAGGGTCAAACATCTTGAACTCCAGTTACCATAGAGGGTAAGTAACCTTTCCTTCTCTGTCAGGTAACATCCCTATGCTCCATTCCAGGTGACTTCTCAACAGTACTTTCTAAAGGAGGTGGGTGCTTTGGAGTGTAGTCTAACATAGTTTGCAGAACTGCAGTCCCCAAGGCAGCATCTGCCCTAGAGGCGAGTACTAAGGCATAGTGTTCTGACAAGGTGTAGATGAAAGTCCACAGCAGCTTTGCCTATTTCACCAATGGATACATTCTTAAACAGACCTATGGAAGTAGACTGAGATCTGGTGGAATGGGCTACAACCCTAAAAGGAGGCTTAGCATTAGCAGCCTCATAGCAGAAGATGATACAATTGGAAACCCACTTAGAGAGTCTTTAGGAAGAAAGAGGGGCTCCTTTAATTCTGTCCACGAAAGGCAGAAACAGCCTGGGAGAGACTCTGAAGGGTTTAGTCCTTTCCAAATAAAAAGCCAATACCCTCCTGATGTCTAAGGTGCATAAGGTGCATCCTAAACCTCATCCCTAGTCAGATGAGGTTTAGGATGAAACACTGGCAGCCGATGACCTGACTGATATTAAAGTCTGAGGTTACACTGGGTAAAAAAGGGAAATGTGACCAAAGACATACCTTTTCTTTATAGAAAACTGTGTAGAAAGGGACCAACCATTAAGGCACCAAGCTCACCAATTCTCCTAGTGGAGATGATGGCCACTAAAAATACAGTTTTCACAGACAAGTGTAGAAGGACACACTTAGCTAGTGGCTCAAAAGGGAGGCTTCACCAGAAAGTTGAGGGCCAAATTCAAGTCCTATATAGGAGTGGGTTCTTTGACATGTGGAAGAAGTCAGCCAACCCTCTGATGAATCTGGAAGTGATGGGGTGAGCAAACACTGAAAGCCAATCAACAGGGCAATGGAAAGCTGTGATAGCTGCTAACAGAACTCAGAGAGAGGCATGAATTCTTCAAACTCGACAGGTAATCTAAGACATCCAAAAGGGAAGACTCAGCAGGGGATACAACAATGGTGGAATCTCTTTCATTTCTGCAGGTAAGTTTTTCCAGTTGATGCTTTTCTGCTATTCAACAAAACCTCTTGTACCTCTCTTGAACAGGAGACCTCTACCCCAGAGAACCATCTAGAAACCAAGCCTTGAGCTACTGCGTGTTCAAACTGAGATCAGTTCTTGAGTCAACAGGTCAGGAATGGTTGGAAGCTGTAGTGAGATGTGAGGTGAATCAGGCAAGGGAACCATATTTGCCTTGGCCAAATCAGTGCAATTAGGATGACTTTAGCTCTGTCCTGACTGATTTTGTTTAGTACTCTGAGGAGCAGCAGTGGTGGTGGATAGGTACAGAGGAGATTCCTTGACCAGAAGATGAGGAAGGCATCTCCCTGAGATTGATGGTCTCTAGACCCCTCTTGATCTGAACATCCGACAACCTCTATTGAGGACACTGGTGAAGAGGTCTGTTTCTGGAAAACCCCAGGTGAGGAATATATGCTCAAGAATTAGGTATTTGATTCCCACTCCTAGTCCTAGCAGAAGTGTCTGCTTGAGCCATTGGATATAGTGTTCTAAAGATTCAGTAAGTATGAGGCTGAGAAGAGAATCCGACACGCTATGTGCCACTTCTACCATTTTACTGCTTCTGCACAAAGGGAAGGGAAACTTGCTCCTCCTTGACAATTTATATAATGCACGCTGGTTCTGTTGTCTGTCAATAGATTAGCCCTTGATCATGGGAAGGAAACGTTTGCAGGCAAATCTAACTGATCTGAGTTCCAGGAGGTCACTATGGAAAGCGGACTCTTGTGCAATCCATTTGCCTTGAATGGTATGTGTTTGAAGATATTATACTGCCGACTGCCACCCTATGAGAAATGCACATACAATGGTGGCAGTCGTAGGGAGGCAGAATGAAGGGAATGCCAACACAGACGCTGTCCAGGTCTTTCCACCAACTGTAGAACCTGATGAGGAATCAACAGTAATTTGTTCAGACTGTGCTTGTTGGAGGTGTAACCAGTTCTCAACCATCCTTGAGAGCAGTGTAGGTACAATCTGGCATGAAGTGTGACAAATGTGCAGGCTACCATATGATCTAGGAGCTGCAGCAAATTGTGGCTCTTTGCAGATTTACCTGAACCTGCAAGATCAAATTTGATAGTGTCAAAACCTGTCAGTTGGTGGGTAAACTCTGGATATTGCTGGCATGTTAGGTTGCTCCTTATAAACTCTATTCACTGAACTGGTCTCAATGTGGACTGGTCTTTTTTGGGCTCAAGTCCTAGCTGGTTGTATAGGGTCATAGCTTTCCTCGTTGTGGAAAGAACTTTGTTGTATGAATGGCCCTTGAGAAGCCAATCATCAAGATAGCAGAAATCAATTATTCCTGATTGTTGTAGTTGAGTGGTTTCTCAAGGGCCTTCATAAAGACTCTGGGGGCAGTAGAGAGCCTGAATGGGAGAATGTGATATTGGAAGTGCTCCTGGCTGACCACGAAGGTCAAGGACTGCAGACCCATCCCCCAGATCTAGAGATGGTATTTACAGCTATGAGTGTCCCCATTCTGTGTTTTGATGAAAATGTTTAACCACCTGAAATCTAAGATGCGTCTCCATACACTCTTATTTTTGGGAACCAGAAATTACTTGGAATAGAACTCCTTTCCCTCTGTGTTTGGCAGGAACTGGAACTGTGGACTACTATATTGAGAAGGAATAGGACTTCCTGTTTCAGCAGATGAGTCCCTGAAAAAGGATGAGGAAGGAGGGTGGGGTGGGGGAATGGAGGTGAAATGGATGGAATAACCTCATGTTACAACCTCCAAAATCCATTCTGTCAGAAGTAATCTTCTCCTATGAAAATCACAAATGGGAGAGACGATCCCCAAATAATGGAAGAGAGCAAAACCTTTGGCCAAAACGTCAACATTGACACTTAGATGAGGAAGGCTGAGTAGTGTTTGTTCTTGCAGTGGAGGATGGTTCTCTCTTGTGGAAATTAGGTTTCTTCTTAGGTGGTTCCAAAAGCCTGTGATAAGCAAGGAATTGGGCTCGGTGGGATCTGTGCACCATCTATGACCTGCTGAATCTCTTATTTGCAAGCACGTAGATACTGAGGGAGCGGAGAGTAGCCCTCGAATCCCTGCAAGAGTCCACTGGTGAACTCACTAAAGAGCTTGAACCTCACAGTGCTTTTCCTAGGGAGCCCTGAGGATTGCAGCCAGAAGTCATGGCACATGACCATTGTTGTAGAAACAGAGTGGGCTGCCATGTCAGCCACATCTAGAGTAACAAAGTCCTGGCTAATAAATGACCTTCCACAATGACCACCTGAAATCGCTCTCATTGTTCCTGAGGCAGATGATCAATAAAAACTAAATTTCTCATAGTGGGTGTAGTTATATTTTGTAATCAGCGCTTGATAATTGGCAATTTTAAATTGTAACAAAGCAAAGGACCACCTTTTTTGGCCAAAAAGATCTAGGTCCTTAGAATGTGGAATAGCCTTTGAATGGTGTTGTCTACTTTGTTCTTTCACCGCACCCAGCACCAGGGAATTGAGGGCTAGGTGCATGAACAAAAACTTGGAATCTTTAGCAGGAACATAGTTTTTTTCTTTTTTCTGTCCTCTTACAAGTTGGAGGTATGGGAGCTGGGGTTTGCCAAACTGTTTTAGCAGGTTCAAGCAGGGCTTTGTTTGTAGGTAAGACTACTCGGCCAGAAGTGGCAATATAGAGAACATCCAAGAGTTTGTTCTGGGTCTCCTGAACATCCTCTTTGGGGATTCTGGAGGGAGTCAGGAATTCTCTTTGTGAGCACTTGGAAGTGCTTAAAATCATCCACATGTGATGGAGGTGGCAGCATTACTGCCTCATTAGGAACAAATGTTAGTCTGCAGAGTAGACGGTGACAGATGAGGCCCTGGTACCAAGAGTCTTTCCATATCCGTCAGTAGAGGGGATTCCAGTTCATCCAAGACAAACAAGTCCCTGGAAAATCTAAACTCCTGTGGTACCAGGTGAAAGTGTGCAGAACTCTGATGATGCTCTGTGGATGACTTTGGCTTTGCAAACTGATCAATCAGTGCTATCAATGTCGACTTGGATACTGCAGGCAACTTGGAAGCAGGGGACTTATAAGTTCCTGAAGCCTTAGCTGAGGGACCCTCGGTATCAGGAGATCTTGGGAGCCTCAGTGGTATCCTTTCTGGGATGCGAGATCTCCAAAGCAGTGGGTCTCTGTGGTGACCTTGGTTTCCTGGCATCTTCTTTTTGAGGTGATCTGGAGCTCCTCTTTCTGGAAGTCTTGGTGCCATCCTCTGTGGTTCTCTCCCCAGTGGGTGAGTGGGCTGCAGAGGTTGATGGGGCGCCATGCAAACAGGGAGACTGCTATACCTGGCAGAAGAGGGGGTATCTGGACCTGGATCTGAGGCAAGGTGAAGGGAGCGCGCCATCGTGAAAAGCCTAAACTTAATCTCCGTGTTTTTTCTAGGCCTACTCTTAATCCCTGAACAACTTTTACACTTAGATGGGAAATGGATGTCCTCTAAGCTGCAGACACAGTGACACTGACCATCAATAACTGGGACAGAATCCCAGCAAGTGAGACAATGTTTAAATCCAGAGGATTTAGGCTTAACACAAAGATAACATCCTTCAAAGAAGGAAAGCATGCACCCACTCACCCATTCCCCACGGTGGGAGGGGGAGAAATGAGCAGTCTCAAAGAAGTTTACAAACATACAAACAAACAAACCTTATACAACTGGTAAAAACTAAAAAGGGGGGCTAAAGTAAGCTCTAAACAATAAAGTAAAAACTAGAAGCTATTCCCTACGAAAAAGGTAACTATGACATAGGCACCACAAAATGCTTCATCTCAGGCCTAGGCAGCTGAGAAGAAACTGAAGGCTGTTCATATACCCTCAGTATGGGGAATGACAGCTAGTGCTCATGGGTGGATTGCAAGGCACTGCTACCAAAAGTCTTTAATCAAAGGCACATGGGGCATGTGCACCTGAAATTGAGCACCCATAGGACATAAATAAGTTACTAGAGAAAATTCACCAAATAACTAGAGTTCTGAAAGAAAATGAAACGTAGATAACCAATGTCTGAACAGCGCTTCATGACTGAAAGTTCTGTTGATAGGCAGAAGAAAATATGAACTAAAGGAATAGGAGGGCACCATACACCCCTGGTATTCAGACATGTCTGCATATATTCTGCCCTCCACCTAATACTAATAGCCTTTGATGTTTGAGTGACATGTAGACTAAGAATGGGAAGCTGTGGAGGAAATGTCTTCAAGACCCACCACCTTTTAGAACAGGGGTTCTCAACCCGGGGGTTGGGACCCCCCTCAGGGGGTTGCGAGGTTATTCTGGTGCTGGGGGGGTTGCTAGCTGTCAGCCTCCACCCGAAACCCGCTTTTCCTCCAGAATTTATAATGGTGTTAACTATATAAAAAGTGTTTTTAATTTATACGGAGGTGTTGCACTCAGAGGCTTGCTATGTGAAAGGGGTCACCAGTACAAAAGTTTGAGAACCACTGTTCTAGAATCTAAGCTTGAATTAGAAAAAAAGTTTCTAACCCTTTTTGATGTTAGACCTTCTTAATGAAGAAAAACATGCTAACATCCTTCTGAGTATGCAGATTATTCCTACTGACTACATGTAACTTCTGCCCAATTTATCTTTATGCCTTCTTCAGCCCTGACCTCATCTTACTCCTCTCCAGTCCATCCAGAATGTGGAAAGATCATCTTTCATGTGTTCTTCTCACCATTCATGTATTTCTCTGAATCTCCCTATGGCTTTCTCTTTTCTACCTTTTTCTAGTCAGATTCAAGCTTTTTGTACTCTGCTGGAAAACTTAACATAAATTTAACTCTACCCACATTTCTGCTTTTTAATCATGAACATCTCTTCTTCTTTGCTCTACTAAGGAACTGATGCATGAATTACCAGTTTCCTTTCTCTCACTTGCATTCCTAACTTATTTAATACTTCCTTATATGTAATTTTTTTTTAAATGAATGTTGAACAACTTTAAATCACTAATGAAAAATGAAGTGACACTGACGAGTTTTGGTTTTGCCTTTTTCATAAACTAGTCAGATGCTCTCAATTACAAAATATATATTTTGAAAGAAAGTGAATGTGGAAAGCTCTCATGCTTTTTGCCACCAGTGAGGCACTTGTGCGATGATAGGAAATGCTCAGCACACACACACACACACACACAAATAATTCTGCTACATTTCAAATTGCTGCTAAGTTACCATTTTTCTTTTAAAAACATCTCTCTAAGCATGTGGGAGGTTGAACTATTGTGCCCTGCAGTAGTTAACCCATATGAAACTCTTTTTCATCTTCATTTGTTTTGTAATTTTGTCAATCTAATTTCTTACTATTTCAGGAAGAGATATGGATTATTAGCAAAAATCATGTTTTGCTCATTTTTCTAGTCATATTTAGCAATCTTTTGGGCATAAATCACAACATGCCTCATATAACACACCAGAAAAGGCGCTTTTATGCTTACTTTATTATTCTGTATATCACTAAAATAACTGAAATACTGAAGCTAAAACACTGCAATTAATAATTTATAGGTGTAGTGTTTGTGAAGGTAAGTGTTATATTCCGAATCAGAGACTGTGCACAGCATATTAGGACTTTCCACCCCGATCCTAATTCACTGAGAATTTTAGATACAGACACCACTATAAAATTTAAGAAATGGGCAACCAACCTGAGCAAAAATTGCAGTCTGTCCTTCCTCTATGATTCTGGACTCAGTCACTATGTGTTTCCATGTTAGACACACCTTTTAATTTAGCTGCAGAGTTTATTCCTTATCACTGTACTCAAATATTATAAAATGCTACACATCTTCTGTACAATCATACATGGGCAAAGGCTGGTTTTGTGGTTAAGGCCTGGGAGATCTGTGTTCTATACCTGTCTCTGCCAGTTTTCTGGGGTGAACATGGGCAAATGACTTACGGCATGACACGAAGCTCACTGCAATCTTTGCACTGACCTCAAAAAATTTCAGCTCAGGACTTTAAATCTCTCTCTGAATTTCCCCGGGTGATGGAGGAAGGGGATAATGCTTATCTATCTCAGGGGTATGATGAGGCTACATTAATATCTGTAAAGCGCTTTAAAAATATAAGATGTAAAATGTTAGGTAATAATAATAATTATAAATATACAAACATATACACATTTATATAAACATATAAAGACAAATACTTGCCTTCATCTGTTCTGTTTATCTCATGTTCAATGAGCCTTGAGCTACTTGGCCTAGAAGGTGATGCAACAGATGGCTGTAATGAAGGTAGATCATCAACATCTCTCAAGTTTGCAAGCATGTCTTGCAGCTTTGACCTGTTGGGCCCTAACCGGGAAAAACAAAAGTGAAATGGCTTATGTAAACGTAATTCACAGCAATGCTATTTATCACATCAAATATGTTACAGCAAGACAAGCAACAATGGATCCTATCTTTGATAAGACATTTCCTAATAAACATCAGTAATGAGCGCCTACTTCCAGCAGTAACTAACCTTTCAGCATGAAATGAACATTTTGAAAAAGAAAGTGATGGAAGCAACTGAGAATTTTTTCCCCCACTTTTATGAACTCACACTGCTATTTGCATGAAAAAGTTAAATACCTTCAATTGATTCATTGCAACAAAATGATCGGTCAAACAAAATATTTTATTGCTTTCCAAGAACAATTGCAAACATTTGTGAATTATTTTAAAAATCTGTGCAGATGCTTTGTGCAGTATATTCTTTAAATAATTTGTGAATATTTTACAATTATTTGTGCAGTGGTGTATATTTGTGATGCTACATAATCTACACAATTGTTATATTAAAAATATAAATCAAACTGGATTCGCTGGCTTACTTCCTGAAGCTACATGTGGTGAAGACCCATGCCCTTCTTGACACTTACCTGTGCTTTGCGCCATCATTTTCCCACATCCCTGTTTTGACTGTTTTATATAGGATTGAGGCTGAAACATATCTTCGGTAGTTTTTCCTGTTATAAGTTTAATTAAGAATGGGAAAATATCTTACCCATAGTCCATTATGGTTTTTCCTAAACCAGTAAATAATACAGCTATTTTTAAGTAGCTTTAACACAGAGGTGTATTCTAATAGATGTATGATCTTATTATGCTACTTCACAGGAATTTTTACTACAGCCTTGCAAAATCATTATAAATGTATTAGCCCAGTTACAAGTTCTATTTTTCCCACCCATACCATAATGATAATGAAGAAACTAAATAGTATTTTAATTGTCTATTACAAAACATTACTTGAGTCAGGCAAAGAGTGAATAGGATTTTGCAAGATTGTTTTAATACAGTATCTGATTTTATAGAAAAACAACTACATTTTACTGAACAGTTTTATCTCTGAATACTCAAATATGATGAGATTAATATTATAAAACAGACTCCATACATCTCAATATTAAGGTGTTTAATCTCCCTCCCCACCCCCCATTTCTTTCCTCACTCCTTTCTTCTCTAAGATCATGAATGGGTGATAAATAACAGGTGCGACTCCTCCCGATTTTTCTGCACTGATGCCCTTCCAACAATGGTTTGTCCATGGAAAGATACTTAATTTCTGTAATTCTTGGTCTCCCCCAGATCAAACCTCCATCCAAAAACATGTTACTGTACATGTAACTAAAATACCCTCGTGAAGTAGTGCAAGGTGCCAAATTGCAGTCTTGCATCAGGCACTTTGCTCATTAAACATATAAAACAAAGTTCCAATGATAGCTGTGCCTAAATTAATCATTAATTACTATAGTTTGATAATCAGGATCTACAAACCCAATAGCTGATTGAGAAATGTACTCATTTCTATTTATTTCTTAATTTAAATGTTTCTAGCAAGTTAGCTCATTAAAACTTTGGCCCTGGCACTGTCTACTATATACATGTACTATGACATTGTACATGTAGACAAGAAGTTATTAAAATAATTTTCTGTGTATTCCTATTGTATGAGAATCTCTATTTTAATTACGAAGAAATTCAGAATTTATTTGGTAAAACAATAACTTTTTGTGGGGGAAGCTCAACTTCTTGCTATGCTTGCATTTTTTCAGGTACCTCAATGGCACCTCAAATAACTACAATCAAAGAACACAGAATTCTTTCAAATGTCATTCATATCAGCATAGGAATCTAAAGTACATATTGATTTGCTTAGAGAAAGTAATAATGTAGGTTTAACTGCTACGTGCTATATTTGATGCTATGATCTCAAAGCTAATATTTACTGACCTGCAACCAATCACATTTAGAATCTACTAAATGCAGAAAGTAACAAAATGAAGCAACCTTGAAACAATAATGTAGAGGACACGGCATCTTTTTTGTAGGATTTTGTAAACATGCTGGAAGTGACAATTCCCTTAAAATGAATAAGCATCTTCCCACAAAGGGAGGAGTAATGAAACATATCCTTCACATTTTCCCCTGCATTAGGTGCATTATTTTTCAATTTCAATTATTCTCACAAGAGTTCTCAACACAGCTTTATGTTTGAAATAGTTATGATTTCCATATTAAACATTTAACTTGACTCTGAAAGGTGTATAATACTTATTTTATTTAACAACACAGGTTTCACATAATGGATTTCTGTTTCAGGAAATGTAACAGAGAAAGATATGATGAACAGGGCTAGAAATTGTATTTCAGATACCTATCACAGCTGTTTGCTCGGAATCCAAATAACACCTATGACAAATATAAATTCCACAGGTAAAATGGTAGTTGATAAATAAGAATTGACTTAGAGGATGTCAATAAGATTTATTTTCCATTTCGAGCCCTGCATAAGGAATTATGAGGACAGCATGACTTGCATGTTGTGAATATTAAGTACAAACAGGGGTAGAAATTAACTTGTTTCTCCCTCTGTCACCTAACAGATACTAAAGAGTTGTTTGTTTTATTTACCAAACTCCAAAACAGGTCTTAAAAAAACTGGCATGTTTTTAACTAAGAGTGTTCTGACATTTTCTCAGTTGAAATATACAGTTAAATAAAGTATCAAAACAATGCATTTAAATTTCATATGTCTATATATCACCACTGATTGCTACATAGTCCATGTCCAGCATAATCACTGAATTTATCCAACACTAAACTGGTAAAAGTTATATCCCAGTCAGCATCTTCCTACTTTCTCAGGCAACTGGACTGACTATCATTAATTTCAACCCCTGAGCACTGGTGAACAGGAAAGCAGTCAGGAGTGGCAAAGTAAAAGAGTAAGTAGTTTTAGGAAAACATTGAAAGAAAGATAGAATTAGGGGTGTGAAAGAGGTGGGATTTATGATTTTAAGGTGCAATGTTTTCCACTTACTCTTCACCCCCTTTTTTCCCTTGCGCTCCTTTTTGTATTGTTCCTTGAGTTTGGTTATTACTCCCTGGTCCACATTCCAGGCTTCAGGCATGAGACACTGGTCTTCCTTTTCTAAATAAAGTAAAACAAATGAAACATCCTTTTTCAATAATATGTCACTAAATAGTTTTCACTGAAGGAGGTAGCAGCTGTTGTCAATCTTATTTATACCTTGTATTTAAAATACACAAATAGCACCGTGGTTGCAAATTCCGTGAGACTGCATTCTCACCCCTATTTTCACTTGCTCAGAATTTCTTAAAAAATCATTTTGTGATGAAATTTCAAATGCTTATCTCTGAACCCAATAAGTGATTGTTCATAGACCAGTGTTTTTTGTTGTCATTTTTTGTTTTGTTTTTCCTCTTCTAACAAGCAGGTAATACTTTTACTGCTTTAATTATTTTTCCAGAAAAATAATTATATCCACAAATACACATGACATAATTAATCTAACCTAGCACTTACAGCATGGGTGCAGCATGTCTAGAGTTTACTTAGTCATACCCTATAATTTATACAAAAAAAAGTATGTTTAAATTAAAGAGGTTTTTGTAACAGTTTACTTTACATTTCACCGGGGATTTACAAATAATTTTAGACATTAAAAGTGCATTCAATTTAACAAGAGACTGGAAAAATTTGAGATATCACAGTCAGACAAAGGAAGCAGCACGTCTAGTGTCGGAAGCCTGCATTTTATACCTAAACTCATCTGAACTTCTGCCATACCTGCAGTTAAGTCACTGATTCTCAGTTTCCCCTGTTGTACAACAGGGAAAATAACACTTACCCACATTTGTAAACTTTTTTAAGATCCTCCAATGAAAGGTAATATGTAGGTACAAATATTAAAGATATTTACACAGCATACCAGAAGGCTGTATTTAGGCAGTTTACTATAACATACAACTCAGAGCTGAATAATACCATTTATCATTTATGTATTTTTACATTAAAACTGTGGGTTTTCTTTAAAAAAATGTATAAAATTAAGGCTTATTTTCCTCATTCAAATGTATCATGTTTCATTAATATTTAATATAAAGTTTATTCCTTAAGCCTTATACTGGTAAAGTGTTTCTTCCTTTTAAAAACATTAAAAAGTGGTGAATTATTCTCGTGATGGTTCAGAACAGATCATTTGGCTATGATTGGTCTGTCATTTAAAGGGCTCTTCAGGGACTAATGTGCATGTTCAAAACCCATATGAAAATTATTTTCTTGTGTACACAGTGATAACTTATCTAGTTTCAAAAATCTAACATTTAAATGAATAAAAACACTCAAGACCTTTCATGCTATGATTCAATCAATAAGTTTATGCCCATTTTAGTACAAAACTGTGGAAAACAGGATTTCCAACTGAATGCAGACCACCTCATCTACAGCTATAATAGAACACAAAACTGTATTTCCTCAAAGATCTAGATTCAACTAACAAAAGTCAAACTACTCAAAAGTTAAGTGGCATTTTTTTTCTCAGTTAGTGTAAAATGAAAGAAGCACACCCCAAAGTTAGAAATTCAATCTCAGATTTTGCCAGTTAAAACAAACTATTAAAAAGGTTTGCCCATGTAGCATTTTCTGTTTTAATTTTTTCATTAAGCATATTACCTAATTGATGGCCATTATAGTTTATGGTGTATTATTAAAATATTAGAAGCATGACAAATAAAAAACCAGTGAGGCCACTAACAGGGAAGTAATGTAAGGAATGATTACTGAAAGAAAATAAATGGTTGCTCACTCCTTTGGAAAGCATATTCTATGTTCTGCAGACACCACTCCAGACTATTCCGAAGTGATGCTGATAGCTGTATTCAGCTCTCTTTGGCCAACAAAATGATAGGTACAATACGACATGAAGGTAAGCAATGTCTGAGGCTGATAATCTAAATCAGTGGTTCTCAACATTTCCAGACTACTGTACAGACATGCCAACCCCGTGAAAAAACGCAGAAATTGGGCTTGTTTTTGACTTAATTGGTTTGTGAGTTGCTTGTTGGCTAGTTTTTGGCTTGTAACGTGTTGCTTGTTTGGCTTGTAGCTTTTTTGGCTGGTAGCTTGTTGCTTTTTTTTGACCAGCTCCCGGCAAGCAGGGGAGAGAGTGTCAGGGGTGCACAGCAGGACTACCACAGTCCCAGACTGCATGCTGGGGGCGATCTAGTCACATAGAGTGTTGGGGTTCTTAGGGACTGGCTTGTTTTGGCCTTGCTTTGAAATGGGATTAGCTTGATTTTTGGCTTATTGTGAAATTTGGGGTGCTTATTTACCATGCGAAAGTTGGTAACTGCTACTGTACCCCTTTCAAGAATCTGATTTGTCTTGTGTATCCCAAGTTCCACTTCAATCAAATACTACTTGCTTACAAAATGAGACATAAGAATTAGGGCTGTCAAGCGATTAAACAAAATCAATCACAATTAATCGCGCGATTAAACAATAATAGAATACCATTTATATAAATATTTTTGGATGTTCTTCACATTTTCAAATATATTGATTTCAATTACAACACAGAATACAAAGTGTACAGTGCTCACTTAATATTTATTTTTTATTATAAATATTTGCACTGTAAAAATAAAATAAATAGTATTTTTCAATTAACTTAATACAAGTACTGTAGTGCAATCTTTTTATCATGAAAGTTAAACTTACAAATGTGGAGTTATGTACAAAAAATAACTGCATTCATAAATAAAACAATGTAAAATTTTAGATCCTACAAGTCCATTCAGTACTACTTCTTGTTCAGTCAATTACTCAGACAAACAAGTTTGTTTACATTTGCAGGAGATAATGCTGCCCACTTCTTGTTTGCAATGTCACCTGAAAGTGAGAACAGACATTCGCATGGCACCGTGGTAGCCAGCATTGCAAGATATTTACGTGCCAGATTTGCTAAAGATTCATATGTCCCTTCATGCTTCAACCACCATTCCAGAGGACATATGTCCATGCTGAGGATGGGTTCTGCTCAATAACGATCCAAAAAAGTGCAGACCAACGCATGTTAATTTTCATTATCTGAGTCAGATGTTACCAGCAGAAGGATGATTTTCTTTTTTGGTGGCTCGGGTTCTGTAGTTTCTGCATCAGAGTGTTGCTCTTTCAAAAAGAACAGGAGTACTTGTGGCACCTTAGAGACTAACAAATTTATTAGAGCATAAGCTTTCGTGGGCTACAACCCGAAGAAGTGGGTTGTAGCCCACGAAAGCTTATGCTCTAATAAATTTGTTAGTCTCTAAGGTGCCACAAGTACTCCTGTTCTTTTTGAGGATACAGACTAACACGGCTGCTACCCTGAAACTTGCTCTTTTAAGACTTCTGAAAGCATGCTCCACACCTCATCCCTCTCAGATTTTGGAAGGCACTTCAGATTCTTAAATCTTGGGTCGAGTGCTGTAACTATCTTTAGAAATCTCACATTGGTTCCGTCTTTGCGTTTTGTCAAATCTGCAGTGAAAGGGTTCTTAAAATGAACAACATGCTGGGTCATCAATCCGAGACTGCTATAACATGAAATATATGGCAGAATGCAAGTAAAACACAGAGCAGGAGACATACAATTCTCCCCCAAGGAGTTCAGTCACAAATTTAATTAACACATTTTTTTTTAAATGAGCGTCATCAGCATGGAAGCATGTACTTTGGAATGGTGGCCAGGCATGAAGGGGCATACAAATGTTTAGCATACCTGAGACATAAATACCATGCATGGCACTTTTGTAGCCGGCATTGCAAACTTCTGTTCTCACTTTCAGGGGGCAGCAATATCTCCCGTAAATGTAAACAAACTTATTTCTCTTAGTGTTTGGCTGCACAAGAAGTAGGACTGAGTGGACTTGTAGGCTCTAAAGTTCTACGTTGTTTTGTTATGGAGTGCAGTTATGTAACCAAAAAAAAAACCCCTACATTTGTAAGTTCCGCTTTCATGATAAAGAGATTGCACTTCGGTACTTGTATGAGGTGAATTGAAAAATACTATTTCTTTTGTCATTTTTACTGTGCAAATATTTGTAAGAAAAATAATGTAAAGTGAGCACTGTACACTTTTGTATTCTGTGTTGTAATTGAAATAAAAATATCTGAAAATGTAGAAAAACATCCAAGATATTTAATACATTTCAATTGGTATTCTATTGTTTAACAGTGTGATTAAAACTGCGATTAATTTTTTTAATCGCAATTACTTTTTTTTCAGATAATTGCGTGAGTTAACTGTGATTAATCAACAGCCCTAATAAGAATACAAAAGTGTGTCAGCACACTATTACTGAAAAATTGCTTACTTTCTCATTTTTACCATATAATTATAAAATAAATCATGACACCCCCCTGGTTGAGAAACACTGATATAATATATAGAGTAGCATAAACAAGTCATTGTCTTTATGAAATTTTAGTTTGTACTGACTTTGGTAGTGCTTTTAGCCCATTGTAAAACTGGGCAACTATCTAGATGAGTTGACGTATCCCCTGGAAGACCTCTGCATACCCTCAGGGATATATGTACCCCTGGTTGAGAACCACTGATATAAATGGTTTCTTCACGTCAATATGAGGTGAAGACATTAACACATCCATGTATTTATAAATTCTAATAAACTGGAAGAGACTAACACATTGGACTTGGATAAAATTACAATACAAAAAACAGTGATCAAAGATGAGTTACGTCCATGGTGATAGATTAATTCAGGAAACAAATAGTTGAGCTAAGAATTAATTATTTTTGGAACACCTTTGAAATGGAGAAATATCAATAGTTAAAAAAAGTTCCTAGGGAAGAGGTTAAACTATTATGGGCCATCGATGGGCTAAGTCCTTTTGACCCATGTACAGAAGGTCTACTCTATGCGTGGATCTTTCCCACATATATTATGAGAGAGGGGAGAAGGAGGGTGTATCAGTTTCTTCACTGCAGGTTTTTCCGCAGTCTCCGCAAGTCTGGTGATTTGCTGGGGTAGAAGTTAAGAAATATTCCCCACATCAGCACTGGAGTCATCCCCAGAAGTGTAATACAGAGGCAGAATAAAAACGGATCATGAAATATAAGCAGCATTACATTTAATGGCAGGGCAGGGTAGTTTTGTTTGTGGACAGCAGGCCACCATTTCTGAAATCAGGAGAGAAGTTTTAGCTGATCATGCTTTTCTTCCCCAAATTTGACATGGAATTTCTGCTCTCCTTTGGCAAAAAAATATTTAGAAATATGCAGGACATAGATGGCAGAGTTGTCAGCAAACTACTTCAGACATTCATATTCTATGGCATGCCTATGAGAACACACACTTACATACTTCCTGCATGTACCATACATCATATTTAATCCATCTTACAAATCGGATTTTGAACTAGTATGTAAATGCTTTCTAGTTTAGAAATCACAGATCTGATCAACTCTAAAGGCTCTCAAAAGTAGTCAGTCATGGCATTCCATTGTACCAGTTTAATAAATTATTATTAAAAATGTTCAGGAAATTTTTGTTGCAAAAAATGTACTGTTCAAAGCTAGAAAGCAATTTTTAAACAACTTTACCATCTGTTTCCCCCTACTTCCAATATATTAAGTTATAAGATATTATTACATTTAATTTTTAATTTCATTTAAATCAAATAACTGTCTTAAATGAATTGATAAAGGATTTATAATGACATATTGTGGCAGCTTATGCTGACAGACTATTATAACTGTAATTACAAGCTGTGATATAAAGAATTGAAAACCTCCTTTGGATCCAATTTTACAAGGATTGAAAACATACAACTATAAAGGAAATTATAACTTTCCATAACAAACATTTCTATTTTTGGGGGGGTGGGGGGGAGTAAATCTTTTGTAAATCTGTACTGACCTGTCATCAATGTTATTAAGAATTTATTTAACACCTTAAATTAAATAGGACTGATAACTGACAAACTCAACCTATTCACATTTCAGTGGCAAAAGTGATAGATACAGTATGCTCAGAAAGCAGAAAAGATGAAGGTTTAATTATAAAAAAAGCAAATACCAGTATGCCTTTCAAAAACTATTTTTGGGGAAGAATCATGTCCTTTTAATTACTTAAGGGAATTCTTGTAGCTATATTTAAAGTAACTATTTACAGTCCAATCCCAGGCCCAGTGATTTCAGTACATTGAGGGTTACTGCAAGCCTAAAGCTCAAGTAAAGCTTTCTTCTTCCTTGTGAATGGTGAGAGAGTTAGAGATATGCACTGGGCTTTGAGGGGGGGCTTAGGGAGCTCATGTCCTCCCATCAGAGTTAACTGCAGCCTCTCAACCTTTTATATACTGGGCCAAATATCCTCAGAATCTATTAGCTTGGCATGCAGCTAGCTTATGTAGAGTGCTGGGGCTTAAGTAATCAATTATTCAAAGTAAACTAGGTTCTGATAACCTGGCTGCAAGACATTAACTTGAACCACATATTACTAGACAATAGTTTATGAAATTCCCTTTCTAACTAAGTAGGATTTAAATATATGCCTGCTATCTTTTCAAAGGAATTTGAGCAACAGAATAGACCAAACTGCTCAAATTGCTGCCATTTGAATGGAAAAAAAATAATTATTTTTTTATGACTCACATTGCTTTCTGTATTAAAGTGGGAGGAAGGGAAGAAGATTAAAAACCTCTCATATTCACGTTCACAATCTGACAAATCAACGTTTTATAGAGCTTCTATAGTTTGGATAGATAGAAAAGGTATTGGAACTCTAAAAAGATTATTTAAACTATATTTATTTGCATTATTACTTAATAGAGGTAACTGAACAAAAATGTGAATATCTTAAGAATCTGTTCATAAAGCTGCATACAGAAAAGTAACAATATCTCAGTCTCTCAGTAACAGGATCTCAGTCTACCACCAAAGGATTTACAGTAGGGCTCCTTTAAAGATGCTGCGATCTTGGCAAAATATTGTTCAGTTTTTGTGCTTAACCCATTTTCTGTTTTTCTGGTGTGATCCACTAAACTCCCTTACCCCAGTCAGTTCCATCTCCTGAACTTCTAGATTCTCCGTCTCCATCATCCGATCCAACCAAGAAGTCAAACTCTTTCAAAGCTTCTTCTGTATCTCTGTCTTCACTGCTATCAGACACCACTCTTCTCCTCACCATCTAAATAAAAAGAAAAAACCTAAATTAAACTAAAAATACAACTTTGTATCTGCCAGTGCTATTTGCTTTCACATGTGGAACTAACAAAATTAGAAGAGAGGCAGGAAAAAAATTAAACATAGGGTACCTCTATTTTAGCGGCGGGGGCAGGGGGGAAACAGGACAAAATGAACACATTTGATTTATTCAAACTGTAAAGCTAAAGGAAAGTCAAAAACAACAATTTTTCTCACACTAAAGCAGTCAATACACAACCATAGCACATTAAGGGCTATACTGGTAATTTATCAGGGATACAGTCTACAAGTGTGACAGTCTGTATTCCTATGTTCACCCTTTTAACAAAACTATAATGGATTTGGTACAATGTATGCCTTGTGAGGTATCCTTTGAAAACTCATAACATGCTGATCATTATTGTCTTGGTAAAATATGTGTGGCAACATTGTATGTAAAGTTATAAGAGTCTACTGTAGAACATTACTGAGATTGCTTTGAATTCATTTAGCTTAAGTTCGGTATTAGATGCATTTTACCTTTTATTTACTTGTAACCAATTCTGACCTAAAGGACTCATTTCTTGTAATCACTTAAAACCTAGCTTTCTGTAGTTAATAAACTTGTTTTATCTAAACAATGTGTTTTTGGATTGAAATATTTGGGAAACGTCATTTGGGCACTACAAGACGTATATTTCTGGGGGAAAGTCTGGGATTGGTGTCGTCCTGCTATGTACTTCAGGAGTGGCTAGCTATAGCACTCATACAATATAGCTGGAGTTTGTGTGTGAGCAAACGGAGTGGTTGCTCTCAGCATAGCAGTGTAAGGGGCACCCCAGGTTTGAGAATTGAGGGGACACATCTATCCACCTGTCCAGACTGTACCATGGGTAATGTCACAACAAGTAGCTTGTGTATAAACATATATGCAAGGATTTTAGTCCAAAATAAATGCATAGTGGTTGGTTTTTACAAGAGGGCAAAAGAGTACACAGCAGTTCACAAAAGCATCAAGAAAGGCAAGTATCAGTGGCCAGATAGGCTCTACTTTTCTGAAATCAGAGTTTTTGATATCCAGATTTGTCTTTGATGTGCCCCACCCTATAGACACACACAAAAACATAACAGGTGAGAGTCTGTTGAGTAGCTGGTGTCTTCTGATTTGTTCAGATTCATCTTTACTGGGCAAAATGGTGGTGATGACGTTGCACATTTTACCATCACCATCTATGTTTTTGTCACTTCTAAATTGGATTTTCTTTGGTCACTAACACCATCTCAGTAATTTATTAAAAAACAAAAAGTTCTAAGCTACAGTAATTCATACTATACTAGTCATACAAAATTTATTTTTCCTATAACAAAAGTGGACTGTCTAGGTTAAAGTCATTTAATTAACCAGTGACTTAGATTTGTTATTGTAAATTTTAATGGCGTCTATTTAAGTGAAAAACTGCTTTTGAGCAGTACTTATTTCACTTAGGCCTGATCTATACTAAAAAATTAGGTTGGCATAATTATGTGAAAAATCCACACCACTGAGTGGCATAGTTAAGCCGATCTAAGCAGTAGTGCAGTGATACTCAATAGGCAGCCTCCGAGCCAAATGTGTTCCATCAAGGCTTCCTGTGTGGCCCATCAGCTCCCCTTAAAAATGTTTATAATTAAATTCACGAATAGTGATGCGTTGCCTACTATTTGCCTATGACTGTTTTTATCTCCGACAAATAGGAAAAGAGGACATTGTGAACCACGTGAAGCAAGTTTCCCTGCCTAATTCTATGGCAGTGTTAAGATCGGAGATAATTTACAAGGATTGTCTGTCAGCACTGCTTTATGGTTTTAAAAATGCCAAATACACGTCTCTTGCAGAGGCTGAATCAAGCGATTTAAATGACACTGCACAGTTATCACTGTTTGTTAGATTTTATGACGGTGAAATTTTCAAGGAAGAATTTTTGTGCTTCATACCATTAGAAACACACCCAGGAGAGATCATTTTTGCAAAGGTAAAAGGCTTATTGAAAAAAATGTTTTAGATCAGCAGAAAGTAAATTTGCTTGTTACAGATGGCAGTCCCTTGATGACAGAGAAAGAAAGGCATTTATTTGTACTTCCTAGGTCTATCACTATTGTACCATCAAACAACTAATTGTTCCGTTATTTTAAAATCATATTTAAATACCACTAACTGATTAGACAAACATGATTTATTAGGACAAAATTTTCAGACATTTTCATTTGATCAATTGTAACCTTACCATGCATTGTATACTCAAAAGGAAGTTTAGTCACTTTGTAATAGTATTGTTTGTATTTTATATAATTTAGAATGAAGGATAAAGAATAATAATGTAGCATGTATTGGTGTATGATTTGATCATATCCTGCCAGCCTACCCTTTTTGAACAACAGAAAGAAATAACCTAATGGGCCATTGGTAAAGATTCATCAGCCAGAATCTGTGTCTGTGCTGATTTCAAGGCAGTGACAGACCTTTGAGGGTCACCAATTTGTTGTAGGTTTAGCATTTTAAAATAAGTAAAACAATGCCTGATTGTTTTCTTTTGCATTGCAACTTGATGTTCAAAATGTTCTATGTAAATTAATTTTGTTGTGTGTGTGAATGAGGAATGTGTGTGTTAAGAGATAAGCGTAAAGACCACTGCTGAACCAGATGGTCTATGGAGGAACTGGAGACAGATGCAAGGGCGCCAAGAGGCTGCAACACACCCCTATTAAAATGTCAGAGGAGGGCAGATTAAAGACTAAAAATGAGACAAGCACCTATCAATGGGAACAAGAAAGCTGTAATCACAATCAGCATGGGATAACTCCCTGAGGAACTTAATAAAAGAAAAAAAAAATTAAAAAAAAACAAGCACTCGTCAAACAACAATTGATTACAGCATGACGGTGCAAAACTCATTGGTCCCAATGAAGGAAAATCACAATATAAACAGGGTGCCTTGCCAAGAAACGTTGGGTTCGTCCTGCCAAGACTTCCCCGGAGCAGTGTGTCATGACCGACGGAACCCAGCTCCTCCCTACCGATGATCAACCAAGCTTGCCACTAGATTGATCCGGACTCTGGACTGGTAACTATAACATCGCTTGGCGGGACTGTGTCTGTGTGTGTATGTGTCTGTGTGTGTGGTGACTGAATGCATATGCTAATTGTTGTATCGTCAATAAACATGGTGTATTGCCTTTTCCCCTGAAAAAGATTGTGTGTGCTTCTTATAAGCATAACAATTTGACAAAACAAAAAGGGATTGGGTTAAATAATAGGGTTGGGTTTATTCATATATTACAGGTACATTTACTTTAAAATTCTCTACAAGCTGCTAAAAATGAAATGTAATATGTTTTGGGAAACTGCAAAAAACATTTTCCTCAAATTAGTTTAAAAGTTTTAAGCCAATATAAGCAAATATTTCGCATCAAATGGATTTCTGATTTAGCATTACAGATTATACTTCTCAACGTCAAAAGAAGGCAGAAGAATGAATTAGAAGGTGTGTGGTTCCTAAAAAATAAAATTGATCAGATGTTCATTAAAAATAATTAGATTCACAAACTTCTGGATTCAAATTGAGAAGAAGGTGGCAGGAGGGTTATTATTTTTTTTTAAATAAAGCTAACAGAATAGACCAAAGAAGAGTAAAAAATAACATTTGGGGATCATTTTCAGGCTCCAAGTAGGCACGCTTACTTTGCGCACATAAATTCAGAAGTGCAAATCTTATGCTTCCCAACTAGGCAGATATACATTTAATCATATATGGGGTACATTTAATAATTTGCATGAGGCACATGCAGATGCGCATGTATAAGTGACAGAGAATCAACCTGTTTACGTTTCCTTAACCTCACACTTTCCTTTTACTTTTCTGTTCACCACAAGTTTTTCAACAATGAGATTTTTTTGACCCACCGTTGAGGTATCAATCATTGTTTTCTCTCTTCCTTCAATATCTTCATCCTCATCTTCATCACTGAAATCTGCAGCTGCATTTTCAAGAAATTTGAAGGTCTCTAGCAGAGAGGCAGAGTCTGTCAATTCTGGTTTCCTGGATAAAAAACATATTTTGAATAAAGAAGAGCAAAAACAAAAATTGCATTCACCAATCTGGTTGTTTTGTTCTGTAATGACCAATACTCTGCAAGATAAAAATAAGTCAGTTGGTAAAATTGGACAATGATTATATGTAATTATATTTGTGGGCAAACAATATAATATTAACGATGGGTCTTTTTTTTCTTTTTTCTTTTTTCTTTTTTTTTTACACTCTGTAATTATTTCTTACTCAGCTGCAATTCCCCACTTAGCTGCTTCAATTTTTTGAAGTATTTTAGAACAGTTTCCAGCTGGGCCCACATCACAAAACACCATCACAACTGGCACTCTTCTTGGCAGTTGCAATAGGGAGCACAAAGATTGAACAAGACAGCCAAGCTAGCTTTCATGCATTCACAGGGGCACAGTAATGTGGCAGAGCAAAATATGACTTCACTGCTTCCTGTGATGCCCCCATCTTGCTGGGAAACAGAAGGCTCCAGACCCATCAATCACGCACCTTTGATGAGTACTAAATTTGCTACTGTAAAAAAAGTTCAATGGAAAAAAAATCTGTTTAAGACTAAATTATGTAGTTAACTCTAAAGAGCAGTTAACATTTAACAAAATATAATTTTGCTAACATTACTTTTGTCAATTCTGGCAAAAATCCAGAAAATGTCTCTGGAACAGGAAGGGTTGCTATGTCAACAACTGTTAAGAGAAAGAATCCAAGCTAGAGCCTGTGACCATTCATCGAGGTAATGTTGATGAACATGCAGTACAGTAAAAGAGATTCTAAGAATAAACACAATTAGTGAATCAGTACTTCAAACTCCTAGGATGAACAAGAATCCATAAAACCAATCAGTCTAACACTACTCGCACTGGGACAGAACTCTGAACAAAGATTCTGGTAGGATAGCTAAATACAGATAGAAAAGTGGGAAAAATCTCCAAACCCCAGAGATATACGGAGAAATGAAGCTTCACCTTACAGACATATCGTCCCTGCCTTGTGCTCTGGGAGATTTGGCAATCTAATAGCATTAACACCTAATGCTTTTACTTGTGGTGTTCTTGCCATTTGGCAAATCATATGAATATCTAATATTTTTACTTGCTATTACAAGTGATGTCTAAAAATGCTGTTAACTGAAAAATATGAGAGAAAACGTATCTATTTTTTAGCTTGTTTACATTGTGCATTCGACAGCACTTTGTGTAAAGTCAGTTTCAAGATTTACCCTGTTTAGTCAGCTTCCTTTACTTCCTTCACACAGCAACAGAAGAGTGAAAATCATTAAAAATTATGAGTATGTGATTTGAAGAAAATTGGCAGGACTACTCAAGGATAAGGATAGTAACTGAAATTACTTTTAACTCAATTAAAAAAATGAAATAGATTTCAACTTTACATTACCAATTATATTAGAATACCAGAAGAAAAAGTTTTAAATAGTTGAAAGTGAAACCTGTGGTTGACAGTTGGTTGATGATAAAAGGCTGAACAGCAGGATAATGACAAAAGCAGCCGAAGTAGGGACTGCTGCATTAAGTGAGGGGGGAAAAACAGGACTCAGCTAAGGGCACCCCTCCCTATGGCACCCTTATGGACTCATAACTGTGCAGGGGAAATTCCTCGCACACACATTGAGGGCAAGAGGACCAGGTGGTGCAATACGCTTTTTTAATTATTTTAGATTTGGGAAATATCTGAACTCACTCCTTTTTGGCATAAAGAGCATAACTACCCTCACGGAACTCCCCATCCTCTTTGAGATAACGTAGAGCATACACCTCCACCCCCAATTCTGTTCTATGAGAAGTACCCCATAGATATCATTTAAAGCTCTCTCTGATGTGACTGGTCTCAACATACCAGGCAACCACCTTCAATTCATGCCCTGAATTGTTCCAACAAAAATTTTGGCTTGGGAGCCAGTTGGTCAAAATCTTAAAACAGAAGATACTACTCCAAAACGTATAATGTTCATCTGGATTTCAAGGTCTAAAATTTAGGAGCTGGTTTAAACACAGTAAACTGTAAAACACGGGACACTAAAATTTAACTCACTGTTTTGTATGGTGATGCCACTAAGAGCATATTGAATTTTCTTTGCTGCTTCTAACATGACCCATAATATTTTATAATTTAAAATTAAATTATGTAATATTATATTACAGACAGTTATTGTCTTTGTAATGACACCTGAGATCTTAATTACTGGGGCTTCCCTGGACCTTCCTCCCTTTCAGTTGCT
The DNA here is from genome assembly GCF_013100865.1 of Trachemys scripta elegans. Lineage (NCBI taxonomy): Eukaryota > Metazoa > Chordata > Testudines > Emydidae > Trachemys > Trachemys scripta. Next base: position 63,312,048 of record NC_048300.1, on the reverse strand, counting down.
GTGCCCTCCCTCCCACAAGGAAAGAGGTTAGTTCCTTCTCAGACACTCTTGTCAGTGACTAACAGTATCAAAGACTGAAGACAGGTTGTCTTAAATAAAAGCAGACTTTATTGGTAAATTACAGAAAGAGGAAATTCACAAAATAAAATAGTTAAATACAGGTTCGCCTTAGACTAAAAAATGTTTAAGCAGGCCAATACAGAAAAAGTCTGTGTCTGACCCACAGTTTCAAAGGCCTAATCTAGAGCACCAGAAAGGTTTCATATGACCTAGGGTAGAGAGAGGGGTGGGAGAGCGTGTTTTAGCAAAATCCCCTCTCCCGCTTACAGAAAATACAGCTTTTTGTTCTCCGCAAGGCCTGCTTTGGGCCTCATATATGTGTTACATCACTTTCCTAAGCTATTTTTTGTTGACTCCTTGTCTCTTCCTACCAACAAAATCTGTTCAAATGTGAGGCCATAGTATCTTTAAAAACTCCCTTCTCATGGTATGAAAGTTCTTTCAAACCTGCCAAAATCTTAGTTAAGCTGCATCTCACACTGAGTACAGAAAACACATGCATACATATCAATTAGCTTATTCTTTTCTATGACTAGTGACTCTAAACATTTTGAAGAATTTTCATTACCATGCAGAGAGCCAGGCCCTTTATAATGCAGCATAACTAAAAATATGGAAATACATGTCACCAAATAAAGCTGTAGAACCACTTTAATATAATTTTTACCTTGTGTATAAATTTATGACAGGCTAGACAGTCTGTCACAATCTCTTTGAAAGTTCTAATGAATTAACACACACTATACAAGAAACAATGCAATACAAAATAAAAGTAGGAAGTAATACTTACAAAATGGTTTGGATGTAAACTGCAAGTTTACTGACTGAAGAAGCTTTCAGCCCATACAATTATGTCCCAACCAATGTACATGTAAAGATAAGGCCACTTGACTAGCCAGACCACATCACAAACATTTTTGTAAAAAAATAATTGGGGTAACTTTTAAAAGTTACTTCCCTATTCATCTCTTTCCTCTTCTCTGCTTCCCTCTCCCCTATTTATTAACTTTTTTTGTCTCTTCCTCTTCACTCCATAAGTGCCTTGTATGAGGTTTCCAAGAACAAGGTACCAGTCCTGGTCACAGATGTGTGGCAGTGGAACGAGAGAGACTTCTAAAGTGAAGCTGTTGTCGCTGGCCTGAGTGTCTTCATTGGATCAATAAGAGTGGGACTTCAAAGAACACGGTAAGGTGTTGCTTGTTGTTTGAAGCATTACTCCTAATGATCAGCTAAAGCCAACTGGCCCAGTAGCTTTCCATCAGTAACCCTGTTTAAGCTCACCTGGTGTGAGTGTCTGGGTGTGGCAAAAAGAGCTGTTTTTGAAGCCCCACTCAGGTCAAAGCAAGAGGGAGATAGGAATAGAGGAAAGGAGGGGAAATAAAAAGTGATATTTAAAAATAAAAAATGGTTTTTAAATGTTATAATTGTTTTTAACTATTTGTCTCTACTTCACACAGTATTTTGGAATTATTTCCTTTCTCCAATTAAATTAAGAGGTTTAATTTTTTTTTTCAATAAACCATTTTATAAGCATGCTAACACACACTATGTATGTTCATCAGCCAGTACAGAAAGAGCAGGTTGATTAAATGTGTAAGTGCTAAGAGGATTTATGGATGCAGGAATTACTCAGGTATTCTGCCTTTTGGAGTAGAAAGACATTTAGTTGCTTAAGTCCTGGTGGGAATGGTTTATTTTACTCCAGAAAATAAATCAGGGTCATGGAAAAATGCTTAATTATTCTCCTGATGTTAGGGAGCAGATTCCATGATGGTTTTCACTTGAGTTTATTTTGCTCATGTGTAAGATGTGAAACAGAAACCAGCTTTATTAAAATAAAAAGGTGCAAATCCAGTTGAGATTAGAGAGAATACAGCCCAATCAGCTTTTTTTTTGTTAAAAAAGTGATTTTTTTAACCAATGTTAGAACTCTTGAAATGAGCTTCGATTGGCCATTTAAATGCAATTTCTCATCTTTGAGCCCCTTTATCAAGTCCTCGGCATCATAAATTATCTATTTTATTATTAAACATTTTATTCCTTTATTCCATTTCACCAATTTTATTCTATTATATGTTTATTCTTCTGTCAATAATAAAAATATATCCTCAAAAAGAAATTAATTTGGACTACCTAGGATTCAGTTAAGGGGTAAAGTGATTAAAAATGAGATTCAAGGAATAAGCTAAAGATACTTAAATACTTTCATGTTGCACAAGGCTACACATGACATTTTAGTGAGGCAGTTTCCATCTGTTTGGTTTAATGATATAAAACTTTGATGTGAGAAAAGCACTCATTCTGCTCACTGCAGGCATTGGAAATTTCAAATGTTAATAGAAAGTTATTTTTAGTATCTGTTTCTGAGTTCATTCATGCTGAGAAGTTGTACTTATCTTCTGTACTGCAAGTGGGTTGATCTGAAGAAAGTGAACATGCTCCCCTTTTAAATGCCATGAAACATATGGGAACAGGACTATCAATGTCAGGCTATCAAAATAATGTTTTCATAAATGGAATCAAAATCTTCCAGGAAGCATCCCAAATCCACATGATGTTCTTGAGTGTTAAAGTGTTCATGAGGATCTGTATATTAGCAGATATACAGGAATGTGTAAAAAGACAAATATTCAGCCATATGTCTAGTGGCTACTGATATACTATACTATGAGCAGGAAAAACTTTAGCTCCTGACTTAAATGATTTTCAGACAGTTGGAGTAAGTTGAGCACGGTGCTCCAAAAATACTGTCCAGCCAATCTACTGGAAATCCAACATCAACATGTGACAAGTTGAGACTATCCAGACTTAAAACAATTTTCTGAAGTAGTTAGAAACTCACACATCTTCAATTAAGCATTTCATTTTATTAGAAAAGAAAGTGACGTCTTCACAGTACTACTGCAGTAGCAGCTCTGCCTACTGCTACCCTCGTCCTCCCCACACAGGAACACTGAGATGAATAAAAGCAGTCACCCCCCAAGCATTCCCAGCTTCTTCATGGAAATTTTCCCATTCTCACAGAGATGCAGCATTTACAGCCAACACTATAGCACTGAATATTAGAATACTGGTACTCCTTAGGAAATTCTGCACTAAAAAATTAAAAATTCTGAGCCAAAAAATAATAATCCTGAGCACAATATTTTAAAATTCTGCAAAATTCTGAAAATTTTATTTGTCAATAAATAAATGTGGAAGCTCCAGGATAGCAGTGGGAAGCACAGGCTACTGGCTGCATGAAGGTGGTTGGGGTTCAGCAGGGGGTCTGGGTTCTGGGGGAGTGGGGCTTGGAGGGGTGGAAGTCTGGGTGCAGTTGGTTGGGCAGTGGGGTTGAGAGGCTCATCAGGGTGGGGGCTGAAGTATGGGAGGGCTCAGCGGGGGTGGTCTTGGCGCAGAGGTGGGGGTCCAGATGTAGAGGGGGTGGGGATTGGTGAGGGAGCCAGGGCTCGAGGGGGGGGGGGGGAGGGGGGGGTGGGGGTTGGCGGGGGGGGTTGGGGGGGGGGGGGGGGGTCTGGATGCTTGGGGGATGGTCAGATGGGGAGCAGCTCCCCATACAGTGACCTCCTCCCTTCCACAGCTGAGGTGCAATGGGGGCAGGAAGTGGGGTGTGGGAAAGCATGTGGAGCTTCCTGCAGCCGGGGACGATTCTGAGGGTGGGTCTGACCTGGCACTCCTAGCAGGGGAAGAACAAGTTTCATCCTTCCCCGCCCCCAGCCCAGCTCGGACTAGTAGCTGAGCCCAACACAGGATAGGAGCCACCTGCTGGGGCATCCCCAGCCCTCTTCCCCCCCCCCCATGGTGATTTATCTCTGCTGGCTGCTCCAGGCACCCAAACCGACGTGCCTGCGCTGCGGCTTCCCTTTGCTTCTCCACCATTTTCTGTGGGCAAGCAAAGAAATCTGCGGGGGCCATGAATTCTGCATGTACACAGTAGCACAGAATTCCCCCGGGAGTAAATGCTGGCCATGAATATAGGTCAGGTGAGATATGGTATAATGGATGTGTGCACACCAGGCACAAGAATTTTTCCCTCTTTAAAAAAAATAAATAAATAAAAATCCTACAAAATAAAGTGATTACATTGTTGAGAGGAGAAGAGTATCCTCCTTTCCTCCAGAAACCTGACACCTGGACGTTCGGATTGCATGCAGGGACAGGGGAAGAAGACAGAGTTTATCCGTACAACAGTGAGAGACGTTTGGTAGAGGACAGGAGGGAAATGAGAGATGTCTGTCTGTATGGTGGAAGGCAGTGGGCTAGTAGTGCTGATGGAGGCTGAAGGAGAAACAGCAATTGCTGCATTTGGTCCAATTGTCTTCTGTAAGATACTGTGCTAGAAGCAGGCAGTATAAAAGCATCACATCTGATGCTCTTCCTGGGGATCCCCAAGTGCAAAATTCGACGGGCATTTGTCAGACAAATTCATTCACCACTGGCATGTAGGCAAGTCCTTTTATTAAACACTGACTGCCACCATGGTGGATTGATTTAAATCAAGGTGATTTAAATCACGATTTAAAAGCATCAAGTTGAAAGCCTAGATTTAAATAATCCATTTTAAATCAAATTGTACTTCTGTTATTTTCTAAGAAAGGTGCACTCTCATTCTCTTATAAAACCATTAAAATACATGGACATCCAATATAATAGAGGCTTTACGCTAGATTTGGTACACAATTTTGCTATCTAGGAGGTATACATTTATTTATATATTTGCTTAAGCAATTATATAGATTAACATTTTCAGATTCATATTAATTGTACATTTTCAGTATGTTGGAAAATGTTGAGTGATATATTGCTTATTTAAAGATGCAGACTCACAGAAATGTAGAGCTGGAAGAGACCCTGAGAGGTCACCGAGTCCAGCCCCCTGTGCTGAGGCAGGACCAAGTAAACCTAGACTATCCCTGACAGTTGTTTATCCAAGCTGTTCTTTTCCTTTACAGGATAATTATCTTTTTGGTCATGATGTGTGTCAAGCTGTATTAGGATGATAATTGGAATTTAAACACACAAAACAGCACATAAAATTTATTTTTATTAATCAGAACAACCTTAAATGTTTTGGATATATAAAATTTAACACATTTCACATTTACATTTAAATGATATATTAAACAGATGGACTAACTGCAATCAGTGAATTAAACTGATTATTTCAGGTCAGCCTAGGGAAATTTTCCAATATGCTTAAGTGAAAATGACTGGAACGTAATTCCCTACTTGCCTAAGATTCTTCAAAATGAGTTACTTAGGCTGACTTATTGTGCCATATTAATAAAGCTTGACCTCAAAAGCTAGAAACAGGGGGACATCATTCTTTATATAGAAAAGCAGCCTTTAACTCAGTTTTTGATAGAGGCTCATGGATTCAGCACATTTATTTTTTATTTAGATGTTTTAAGAGAATATAGTAAGTTTTGGCCTCAACATATTTTGTATTAAATTCAGATTTCCTTTAAGCAGATTTATTTTAAAAAAAGATAATTTTTAAAAAAAATAATAATTCTATCTTTTCATAAAAAATGGATTTTTATCCACCTTGATTACAAATCAATTATTTGTGTGTACTTTTACTGTAACATTATTACGTAATAGGAAGGTAGTCTAGACCGGTTCAAGTCCTGAGAAAAGTTAAAAGTTATCACATTACAGAAGCCCCTTTAGCATCGCATCTTATTTTACTGTATTGAAGGTCTAAATTTCACTGACTAACAGGTCTTCACTTGGCATCCTCCAGTTTTTGTACTACCTTTCCTACAGTATTAATTTAATACAAACTGAAATGGTATTAGCTTATTACTAACAACTTACATTCCAATAATAATAAAAGACACATTTTTTAAAATCTAAGTAATGACCATACTGTAGCTTTAAGTGTTTAACTCTTGAGATTTCCTCTCAACATTACATCTGCACATACTGTGGTAGTCACTTTGGCCAATCTGCTCTTTCTGTAAATTTCTATATTGTTATATTGTTTTAAAGATTTTTTTTAATATAAATTAGTGTGTCCTCTGTGCTTTCCCCTTCTTTTACTCTGAGATCTGGGCATCATTTCCCCTCAACAAACTGTAGCATGTTTCCTTTCTTTCCTTCTGTGCCTTTCAAAATCCCTCTTTTTCCCCTAGTTTGTGGTCTTTACTTCCTTCATCCATGTTCTTTTCCATCCCTTCTCAATCTGTCTCAGAGTTCCCATCAATTTTTCTTTTTTCTTCATCTCTCATTTCCTTTTGCTCTTCTTCCGCATACCCTCTATCACAGCACCCTCCAATCGCTTCTTTCTCTACTACTACCACTACCACCTCATATGCCTTCAGGCATTGTCTCCTTCCTGCCCCCAATCACAAGCTTATTCTGGCTTCATAACCTTCCACCAGCTCTCCATACACCATGGATGCAGGGAGCAGGTGCAGGTGATTGGAGTCCCCTATTCTTTCCCCCTCTTGGGGAAGTAAACTGTCTGGGACTAATGGGGTGCCTCACTCTGGGTACTCTTTCCTCTGGGCCACTAGAGAGTGAGCTGGGCCATCTAAACTTTGCCCCAGTTCTTCCCACAATTTAGGCAGAAGGGTTTCTGAGCGTATGTCAACACTGCAATTAAAAACCTGCGGCTGGCCCGTGCCAGCTGACTGGGGCTAAGGGGCTATTTAATTGCAGTGTTCGAGTTTGGGACCCTCCCACCCCTCAGGGTCCTAGAACCCAGGCTCCAGCCCAAGCCTAAACATCTACACAAAATTAAATAGCCCCTCAGCCCCAGTCAGCTGGCACGGGCCAGACGCAGGTTTTTAACTGCAGTGTAGAAATACTCGGAGAGGCTGATTTGCTTGGGTGTAGGGATTGACAGTATCAAGTCTCTGAAGGCTGAACAAATATTCTGACTAGGACTTGGCTCATCCTGCTTGCCCTTAATCTCAATCACGTACTCAGCACTGGTGCTCTTCAAGAGGTTGAGGAAGCAGACAGGCCGTGCAGCCCATCAGGACTGAAATAAAGGGAGAGAAGTATGGAATACCTCCTGCACTGAAATATATGATATGATGATTTATCTCCTATGCACATATACCCTACAATCCAAAATATTCACAGGTGGCTAGTCATACACTCTGCCCTGCAAGAGTTCTTCGCAATCCTTTGATAAAACCCTGACATCCTTCACTTCTAAGAGGATGCAAACCAGAGGTCTGAGCTGACATCTGCAAACACAGAGTAATTTGAAGAATGCAGAAACAAGCTCAGAGTACTCCACCATGAAATCCTCATATAACTGAGGGTCTATACACAAACTGAACCATAAACATTTGTCATGTTCCACACACATGAAACACCCAGATGCTCAACTCAACTCTTCTCAGCAGTTAGTGACCCTGTGCAGTACAAGTGAGATGAGAACATCGCAATTTCTCAGATTGCACATGCAATACCATAATCCTGCAACTACAAGTCTTCTAGAATGACAGATAATTGGTGGATCACTGAACACTCACAGCCAGAAATAGCCTGCAAATACAAATGTTAACCTTATTCAAGTTTTTGTTGTAGCTGTGCTGGTCCCAGGTATTAGAGAGACAACCGCTGTTGGTGAAAGAGACAAGCTTTCGAGCTACACAGAGCTACTCTTTGGGTGACCTGAAAAGCTTGTCTCTTCTACCAACAGAAGTTGGTCCAATAAAAGATATTACCTCACCCACCTTGTGTCTCTATCCTTATTCAAAAGGGACCTAGCTCTGTAAGGTCAAAGCTTATGGAGAAGAAATCTGAAGGAACAGTTACACCCCCACTACATGCATAGTTCTCAAAAAGGAGAATTGAGTTGCTGAAGGAGGCAAAACTAAGTATCTGGTGCCACCAACTCTAAGGCCTATCTCCTCTAATGAGCGTCTTCCTAACAGGTATCTTTAAATGTACTAGCTCAGCTCTATCATTCAATCCAATTTACCCATTACATAGCTCCCTATCTGGAGCTCTCTTCCATTCAAACTAATAGAAAATGACACTCCACTAATCTCAAGTAAAACAAAAGGAGGGAGAGGGAGCTTAACTCCCACTTTACCTCAAACAAATCATTCACACCTCCCAAACTGAAAGCTACATATGCCGTCAGAACTCACTATTTCTTCAAGGCTGGAACAAAAATGAAAAACTATCATAGGAGAGAAATAAAGAGGATAAATATAGAAAGGGAGAATAATGTATCTGCCAAACCCAATATCAGTTTTCTACAACAAATAGTCAATTCCATTAGGTTACTATCTCAGAGCAGCAAGCCTGACTTTAAAAGGTGCCCCAGCAGCAGCAGCCCTTGCCAACCAGAGGATATCCTCCTCAGGGCAAGGCTTACTATTTAGAAGTACAAAATAATTTAACAGATTGGGGTCCCCTCATATGCCCTAACTCCTCATTTAACAGAATAATTTTAATTATAGAATGAAAATGAGTTAATTAAGTAACTTCTCTGCACACATGCCTGAGGCCAGTACAATTATCTACTGGCTGGGATTATTGTGAACTCCCTTCGGCGATTAGGTGCCACATAAAGCAGTTATACTTCAGAAGAAAAGGACACTACCTCTGCTACATTTAAACCACACCTGCTTGTGAAACAAGAGGCCAATCCTAGACAAACAAGGGTCTACTGCTTGTTGGTGATAATACTACCTATGGAAGTACAGAGCTCAGTCACACATTTTTAATTAAAATGATTCAGCATCCTTTTTATTAGTTTAAGCTCTTCAAAGCTACAGTATTTCAGTCAAGAACCAAGGAATAATTTTGCTGAACCCTTAAAGTGAGCTTCAGATATTAATGGTAGTAAGTGTGGCAAGAAAAAGATTAAAAAGTTTATTTACAATACTTTCAGCAAAATATTATTTAGTAAACAAAACAGAAGTCAACTTGAAAGGATTAGATTTTTATTGGTAAATGTTGATAAATGTCAATTTCACTGTATACACACTAACCAGCAAAAAAATATTTTCCTGGATAATTGAAATTTACAAATAGGCAAAGAAAGCAAAATTGTGCTTGAGAACTTAAAGTTTGATCTAAGTCTAAAATCTTGACAGTTTGTGTTTTAATGGTTATAAAGCTTTAACTTTTTGAATCTCAATGTCAACTGTCATTAATTGTCCCCCCACCACCACATTGCCTAACACACCATAATTTCCCAAACCTGTGAAAATTTAAATCAATAAAAATTAAAATCAATACTTAAATATCAATCAGTATTATCCATCAAATTTAAAAATAATTAAGTCTGGCAAAGCCTAAGCATAAGCATTGAACTTTGCTCAATTTGACTCATTGTACCACATTTGCAACAGTATTAGAAATATATCAAAAAAGGATTGGCATGAGCATATGGAAGCTACACTGAGAGTATACCCAGAATTTCACATATTTATCCATATAAACACTAGTGACAAAGTTGGAGAGTTATAACAGTTAAAACTTATCCATGTTCAAAATGTTTTCAGATACTATAAATAAAATCTTCTGTTTACTAGAGATTATACTGTTATAACAGTAAGCACTATCTACCAGAATGCAGAGGCCTCTAATCTATATTAAGGTTTCCAATAAACCAAAGAAAAAGCTGACCCTGGCAGTTGGTATTTTCTCTTAAGCATTTAACAACAGATGTATCACAAATCAGAAGGTTTGATTTCCTAATGTCACCTTCCAATGGAAATAAAATTAAGATTCTCATAAAGAAGCAATACACTTAGAGAAGCGTGGCTTCCATATTCATCCTTTAAAATTTTAAAATAGAATTGGCTAGAAATATTCAGTCAGTTTGAAGACTAAAAAGTATAAGTTTTCAAATGAACATAAACTAGATTTATAACAATAATAATAATTTGCACTTATACACAAAGATAACATTTGTTGTCTTAGGCACTTACCCAATCATTGCGTTTTCTTTAATCTCAGCCTCTGTACCATTTACCATAGATTCTTGATTTTTGTCATTTTCCCTGTCTGATGCATCACTTGAGAGGCCCAATAAAGCTCGCACTCGTTTTGACTTTACATCCAGTACGGTGTCAGTGTAACCCACCTCTTGCAGATACCTGTAGGAACAGAACTCATGCTAGTCTTTCATACAGATCTCAATAATATACCCTTTCATTTATTGATTTAAATAATTATAAGCTTCTCCCTAAACTCATCTTCAGTACAATGTGTAGCAAAGCATGGTACTGCGCTAATGAAACATTCTAAGAAATTGTCTTGTACCAGCTGCAGAGGGGATCGTCTCTTGCAGTACCAGTCTCTACAGTCACTGAGAAAATCAAAGAGCCTAGTAGTCAGTGTTTATACAATACGTTATTCATTACATTTACCAAAAAAGATGGAAAAGGACTTTAACTTAAAATATCTGCAATTTATTCATACAAATGTCAGTTGCATACAACATACCACAACCTATTTTATTCATCAAGAGAAGTTCATGGAAATCTAAACCAAACTTTAAAAAAGTAAAACTTAAATTTTGTCCCTTAGATGACCATTAGACAAAGCCTATAAACACCTATTGTGTCAACTTCCCATTCGGTTACTGTAGCTATAATAGGACAAACATATGATTTTACGATGTAATGTATTTTGTACAGATCTAGTCTTACTTAATCATTTTATTAATCTTAAATATTCCTGCAGAACGTGCATTTGGCTAGCGTGCATAAGAGGTGAAAGTGCGATCTAATAAACTGAGCCTGGGATTGGGATGCATGAGTTCTAAAACTGACTCTACCAGTAATATGCTGCATGGTGCTGGGTGAGTCAATCTTTCAGTCTCTTTCCTCATCTGTAAAATAGAGCTAATGTTACTGACCTCACAGAGGTGTTATGAGGATTAATTGGTCAATACTGTAAAGGTCTCTGAGGATGTAAGTGTCATGTATTATATCATTTTAGTAACACACTATGACTATGACAAACTAGGGCATTTGTTTTTCCCCTATTAATACAAGCCACTCCTTGCATTTACAACAACAATTACATCCTCATTGCCGCCAGTCTGGTGGGAGAAAGAGTCAGTGCTGAATTTCTGGCAGTCCCATAAGTTAATTATGCAAAATTAAGTCTGTATTTAATTTAAGCATCAATTTTATAATATATGATGCTGAATCATGTATATAACAGCACAATCTTCTTTATCTATGATTCAGAGAGGGAGACTTGTCCTCAAACCGTTGAGTCGTGGCCAAGAAAATATTTGTTTATTTATTTATTTGTGCCCTTCAGAAACTATGGATACACATACAATATATTAAATAATAATCCATTCAACAAAAAAACTGGTCCAGTGCCAAAAGTTATAAGGCCTTTCAAAAAAACAAAAAAACAGAAGAAAAGTCTGGGTTTTCTTCTACACAGTTCTGCCCACTCAGGCCTCCCCAACACAAAAGTATGGAAACACAGGTAAGCTTTGCAGCATGACATGAAAATCACCGGAACCTGACTCTGACAGAATAGGGTATAGGGTTTATGTGGGGACAGACTGGGTTACACAATAGAGGACCTTTCACTGACGTTGCTTTGCAACAAGAACCAGACCATTTAAAGCAAGGGGTTGTTAACTGATAACTGCGGTGAAATTGCATAGTTATGGGGACAGTCACTTGGATAAAATATATAAATTTTGACCCTGTTTCATCAAAGTGCACGCACCTTCCGTTACAGCATTTCAAAATCACTGTAGATTACTATTGTATGTTCTCACTGCTGTTATTTTAAATGTATTGCAATAATCACAATAAATAGCAGGAAGATTATTATATGGAGCCAACTCTTGCTCTAAAAAGTTAAATATGTCAAGAACTGAAAACCACAACACAGACGGTGGTGTTCTAGTTCTTTTGGATTGGAAGCTCTTTGAAATTGAAAACAAATTGTGAAAAAGATTTTAAATTTTTCATTAGATTTTTGTGAATTTTCTTAAACCAAATTTTAATCCCGCACTACTTTTCTCCAATTTTTTTCCTTTTTGCTACTGAAAGCATATGAAAAGTGGTGAGTAGTTTGTCCCCCTCTGACTTTTTACTTTTTCTACTCTGCAACTTATCAAAACTTTTCAAACTTTGGAAAAGTTGAGTGACAAAAGGAAAAGTTAACCCAACTCTGCCACTCTTTTCATGAAAGAGAAAAGTCTAATGGAAATCTTTAAAAAAAAGCCCAGTGACGCATTCAATTTCCAATCCTGTTTGTATCTAGCTCCCTTGTTTGAACTTTGACACTTACTGTCTCAGTAGCTGTCGCCCTTGTTTCCAGATTAGTTGACTATTTTGTTGGGGCTGAACCTCTGTTTCATTCCCTTCATCTGGAAAAGATTTCATTCAAATCAGGTTTTTTCAGTCTTATTTTTAAAGCTCTTAAAATAAGTGCAGCTCTGCAGTATTACCTATGAGAACATACTATAAAGACTGCCATCAGCATACTACTGTGTTCTGAGAACAAGTTATACTTGTCTTCAGCACCTTCATATTACCATTATTTCCCAATATGGAACCAGTTAGATGATGGGTTTTCACTCCTTTTCTTCACAAGGATGCGGTCATATGCATATATCTGAAATTCTGTACCAGTGTTTTCTATAGTGATTACATATTTTAAGGTTAATTAGGTTCTTATAAAATGAACAAAATAATTACAAAAAAACCTTATTGGTGGAACCAATAAGGTGTGATACTGACACCTTAAATATCAATCCTTAAAGTTTACCCAACCAACGTCTAAAATTTGGTCATGGAGACATATCTCAGTCAGGCCTACTTACAGATAACTTAAACTTCAGCCATATTTCAATGATTTGTGGGGAAGGAAAAAATATTTAGCTGTTTTTGTTTAGACAATATTGGCAGTGTTCTCCTGGCCATGGTTATTTTAATAGTCATTCAACATATTTTCATCAAATTTTCACCTGAAAATAATCTTTTATTTAAAACCACAACTAAGTTTTTCCTTTAACCCAGATAAAGCTATTATGGCATAAACAAATGTGCTGCTGCCCTGTCAGCTCAGTCTTAAAAATAAATACATATAAAAGTGCCATATGAATGTTAAGTACTATTATTACTTTGAATCTACAAGCTTGCTCAGGACTAGCAATGAGAAATAATCAGTCATTTAGACATTGATTTTCTGAAGACAGCTGAACACAGCTGGATCCATCGTACAATTATCAAAACCTGTGCTAGATAAAAGCCAAGAGAATTTTATGCATCAAGACTGAAGTAGAATCATAGAATCATAGAATCATAGAATATCAGAGTTGGAAGGGACCTCAAGAGGTCATCTAGTCCAACCCCCTGCTCAAAGCAGGACCAATTCCCAGCTAAATCATCCCAGCCAGGGCTTTGTCAAGCCGGGCCTTAAAAACCTCCAAGGAAGGAGACTCCACCACCTCCCTAGGTAACGCATTCCAGTGTTTCACCACCCTCCTAGTGAAATAGTTTTTCCTGATATCCAACCTGGACCTCCCCCACTGCAACTTGAGACCATTGCTCCTTGTTCTGTCATCTGCCACCACTGAGAACAGCCGAGCTCCATCCTCTTTGGAACCCCCCTTCAGGTAGTTGAAGGCTGCTATCAAATCCCCCCTCATTCTTCTCTTCTGGAGACTAAACAATCCCAGTTCTCTCAGCCTCTCCTCATAAGTCATGTGCTCCAGACCCCTAATCATTTTTGTTGCCCTCCGCTGGACTCTTTCCAATTTTTCCACATCCTTCTTGTAGTGTGGGGCCCAAAACTGGACACAGTATTCCAGATGAGGCCTCACCAATGTCGAATAAAGGGGAACGATCACGTTCCTCGATCTGCTGGCAATGCCCCTACTTATACAGCCCAAAATGCCGTTAGCCTTCTTGGCAACAAGAGCACACTGTTGACTCATATCCAGCTTCATACTAACTCCTCTTCAGACAGGAAACCTGGAGGTTGTCTATATTAATGTTGAAGTAAAGACATCTCAGAGAGATCTTTGCTTCTCCCCAGAATTGATGACAGAGCCATTATCCTTCAGGAAGGAGATTGAAAGAACTTGGACTGCTTGCCAAATGGCACAGAAGAGCTCTTTGAGAATGTCACCTAAATACAGATAAGAGTTGAATCCCTTGATTAGGAGAATTATAACCAGAATTATTAGAACCTCCAAGGTACCACGGAGGGGACAAACAGGATGTATCACTGGAAATAAGCCTCAACATTTTTTCTGACTTGGTCCAAGAGAAGCATGCAGATGTGCGTGGATCTATGTGCAGTAAAGCAAGGACAACTCGCATGGACTAGAAATAATAGAAAAATCTCCATCCTGAAGGCATATGAAAAACCAGCTTTAGATCCCATATGGTGCAAGAACCTCCATTCTTTTAAGCAGCTACATGTAGGATGTAACAGAATTCAGCATTCTTCCAGTCTGGGTACAAGAAACGAGTGGCACTATTTTGTAAGAGATGAGAAATAAGATGCCTCAGTTTGTGCTTCATTGTATTTTGCGTAGTTTGGGAAGGGACAATGGTGTTGTTGAGAATTTGATAGGTAAGTGTTTTTAGACCATCTTCAGCACCCAGTAAAATAGGGATTTGCCCAGGACTCAGTTAACCAGCACAGTGAATGGCAGGGGTGAAGTGTGCAGAAATGACTTCCATATAGGCTTTTTTTTTTTTTTTTTGGCTGTATGGAAGAATAAAGTTGTGGAATAATTTCTGCTTATTCCTTCCTCCTCTCAAGGACTTGTTGCATAATCTGGATCCTGGGGGAAGTCCATTTGGTAAGGTTTATTTTGCTGATAAGAACAAAAGTAATTCCGATTCCTCCTCTTTTGTGGCTCAAAGTCACTCCATTTCTTTATGAGAAGTATTCATCTTCTGGAGGGATAACCCAAAAAAGCTATCCATAGATACAATCTATGGGAGAACTGTTCTGTTCCAAACTTGTGTTCACTATTTGTTATATATTTATTTTCCAGTTATCATTGGAATTTTATAAAATTCTATAGTATGTACTGCCAACTTGAGTTTACCTCTAACACACGTTTGTTTCAATTTTTTTGGAATCCAAACAAGATCATGAATCAGGAAATGATGTACTAAGTATTTTGAATTCGTTGCTATTGCATTACACTGTTATTGTTAATGCACAACAATTCTTCCAATATAAGATTCTCCAGATGTGTTTTCCACATCTTTCTGTGACTCCAGAACTTTCTTGAATTTTGATCTGAAGAGGAGAGAATAGATATATTCTGCAGCATCCATTTTTTACTTCAACTCATTTGATGGCCTAATTGAAGAAACAAACTGTACCTATAGTATCAGTGTAACAAACTGCATTGGCTAACATTTGTCTTTTGCAACATTAAGCAATCTTTACTATCCTCTTTGTGTCCACTAAGTTGTTCAACAAACTGTAGCTAAAATTACAGGAGAACTTTATACCATATTTCCCTCACTCTTAAATTCTTACCAGAATCATAGTTTGGAGGCTTCATATCTCCCTGATTCAATTCTGTGCCGTATTTTAATTTGTGGTATTTAGCTCTGAAAAAGAAAAGACAAAAGGAACTCTATTAACACATTTAAAGGATGCTTGTAGATTCACAGATACCATAGGTCCCTGTTTTAGAAAGATATTTTTCCATTCTGCCCTCCCCCACCCCCCAAAAAACCTCCGTCCACTTTATTTCAGCAGAACTAAAAGGAAGCTATGTTCTATTTTTCTCCCCAAATCGCTCTCTATAGAGCTTTCAGATACTGGACTGTATTAGTAACTGAATAATTACATAATCAGAAATACCAATACATAGCAAAAGGAACAGAACATTTTATATATGTAGATATAAGAAAAACATTCTCTCTATAGCTATAGTTTTACAGAGAATGTTTTTATTTTTCATGAACATGTGCTTCTTCTAGGCTGGGGCTGCTTTGGTGTTTTTCCCATTTTCTCTCACTATCGCTCAACTGTCAAATATCTTCTACTCTCTATGGCTAAGTCTACACTACAGATTGCTGCTGGCATTATGTCATGTCGGTCAGTGGTATGAAGAAGTGCAATTCCAGCTGTGCCATCAGAAATCTGAAGCATCCATACAGCTATATTGGCAAAACTGCACTTTTACCAGTATGACTTCTTTCTCTCACGGGGGGTGGGGGGAAATAGCTTTGCCAGTATATCTGCATCCACACTAGAAGCACTTTGCCAGTGTAATATACCCTAATTCCTACAGTGGTAAGGTGCTCCTAACACAGACATACCCCCATCTTCATCTTCTTACAATTCTCATTCCTCCATGGTTCACACACATTTGGGTTCAATCAACTTTACCTAGTTGTATTCTCCCCACTACTTCACTTTCTCCCCAAAGTATTTTTAACAGTGTGACGAGATAAGCCTTGAATAGGGGTCTATGATAAGCAGGGCCGGCTCCAGGGTTTTGGCCGCCCCAAGCAGCCCAAAAAAAAAACAAAAACACCCGCGATGGCAATCTGCGACGGCAATTCAGTGCGAGGTCCTTCGCTCCGAGCGGGAGTGAGGGACGATCCGCCGAATAGCTGGACGTGCCGCCGCTCTCCGGAGTGGCCGCCCCAAGCACCTGCTTGCCAGGCTGGTGCCTGGAGCCGGCCCTGATAGGGTCTTAAATACCTGTAGCAGTCAGTGGTCTATCAGCCATTTTCAAACTGTGGGCTGGGAGCCAAAAGTCTGTCACAGCCCCGTTTTAATGGGGGTCGCCAGGGCTGCGTTAAACTTGCTGGGGCTTAGGGTCGAAGCCCAAGCCCCATCACCCAGGGCCAAAGCCCAAGTGCTTCAGCCCTAGCAGCGGGGCTCAGGCTTCGGCTTTGGCCCCCCTGCACAAGGCGGTGGGGATTGGATTTTGACTTTGGCCCGCCTGTCTGGAGTGGCACCACGGCAGAGCTCAGGCTCTGGCCCCACCTCCTGTGGTCATGTAGTAATTTTTCTTGTCAAAAGGGGGTCGAGGTGCAATTAAGTTTGAGAACCCTTGAAATACCACTGCTAAACTTGCTCACTGGGTCATGAGCTAGTTTTTGCAACTGTGGAGACAAATGTTCAGCATATTGAAGTCCTATGCGGACAATCAATAGAGAGCGTACCATGTGATACGACAGATTGTGTAGCAAAACAAGGTACAAAAAAACCCAGTGGTTGGAATATCTTGCTCTTGCAGGATCAGTATCCAGGGATTAAGACATAGACAAAGTAGTAATGAGTAGCAAAAGTAGTACACATGGATATAGGTTTACAGAAAAAATATGATATTGCATTACATGACATTACCTCTGGACAAACTGGAGAAATGGTCTGAGGCAAATAGGATGAAATTCTATAAGGACAAATGGAAAGTACTCCATTTAGGAAGGAACAATCAGTGGCACACATACAAAATTGGAAATGACTGCCTAGAAAGGAGTACTGCGGAAAGGGATCTGGGGTCATAGGGGACCACAAGCTAAATAAGAGTCAACAGTGTAACGCTGTTGCAAAAAAGCAAACATCCTTCTGGGATGTATTAGAAGGAATGTTGTAAATAAGACACAAGAAGTAATTCTTCCACTCTACTCTGCACTGATTAGGCCTCAACTGGATCATTGTGTCCAATTCTGGGAGCCACATTGCAGGAAGGATGTGCACAAATTGGAGAGAGTCCAGAGAAGAACGACAAAAATGATTAGAGGTCTAGAAAACATGAACTATGATGGAAGATTGAAAAAAATCTTTTTTTTTTTTTTTTTTAGGAAAAGAGAAGGCTGAGAGGGGACATGATAATAGTTTTCAAATATGTAAAAGGTTGTTACAAGGAGAAGAAGATATTTTTTTTCTTAACCTCTAAGGATAGGCCAAGAAGAAATGGGCATAAATTGCAGCAAGAGAGGTTTAGGTTGGACATTAGGAAAAACTTCCTAACTGTCGGGGTGGTTAAGAACTGGAATAAATTGCCTAGGGAGGTTGTGGAATCTCTATCATTGGAGATTTTTAAGAGCAGGTTAGACAAATACCTTTCAGGAATGTTTTAGATAATACTTAGTCCTGCCATGAGTGCCGGGGACTGGACTAGACCTCTTGAGGTCCCTTCTAGTTCTATGATTCTATGATAAATGTATGAAACTCCATACAACATGTGGTAGATAATTTCCTATTAAAAAATTGTACTAAACTGAGGCAGAGAGGTTAAATGACACACACCAACTATATGGCAAATTCAGATCTCATTATTCTGAGTCCTGTACTTCAAACACCAGACCATGCTTCTTCACATAGAGGCAAATTCCTATACTTCACATGATGCAAGCATCAACTAGCAAATCCACTCACCTACTCACATTATGCAAAATGAGATGGTGACTGATAAGGCAGAGCAGTGTCGCAGGAGAGAAGCTCTATGAGAGGCAAAGGAGGAGTTACCCTTTCCCTTACCATGCACACACTGGTAGCAAGTACACCTCTATCTCGATATAACGCTGTCCTCAGGAGCCAAAAAAATCTTACCACGTTATAGATGAAACCGCGTTATATTGAACTTGGTTTGATCCATGGGAGTGCGCAGCCCCGCCCTCCCGAAGCACTGCTTTACCACGTTATATCCAAATTCGTGTTCTATCGGGTCACGTTATAGCGGGGTAGAGGTGTATCACAATTCTTCTAAACAGTGAGTTGTCCAGTGTTGACCCAGGTTCCTCTGACCCAAGTTTACAAGACAACACGTGTTCCTGCTTAACATCCTTAATTTAAAATGGGCTAGTATTTTCCTGGCGGTTGAATATTCTTTTTCCTTACTTCCTTTCATTGCCTCCCTCTTTTATTTTTATTTCTTTTTTAATATAATAGCGCAGATTTATCAAACTAACTAATAGAATTCAACAATGTTCATGAAAAGGAGTAATTCTTGATATTGAGAGATTCTTCCACAGAATATGAGATTACAGTGAATACATGGATCATTGAAGTCAAACATTGTTTTACAATGACAAAAGAGATCAGAGGGTCTATTTAAAATACTAAGCCTTAGGCTCCAGACAAAATTTGTCCAATCTTTAGGCTGCACTTCTTGGCAAGTCAAAGATATATTTTTGTCTACTTTATACTGGTTAAAGGAGTGAACAGAAAAGAAGTTTTAAGTTTTTCTACAATAATCCCCATTGAGAGAGAAACTATAAGAGAATTCCATTTAACGTGGTATTAGGCAAGCAATATATAGAAGTCTAATAAACGGATCTAAATTAAGTTAATTAGGACTGTCAATTAATCGCAGTTAACTGACGCGATTAACAAAAAAATTAATCGTGAGTAATTGCAATTTTTATCATACTGTCAAACAACAGAATACCAATTGAAATTTATTAAATATTTTGGATATTTTTCCACATTTTCAAATATATTGATTTCAATTACAACACAGAATACAAAGTGTACACTGCTCAATTTATATTATTTTTTATTACAAATATTTGCCCTGTAAAAATGATAAACAAAAGAAATAGTATTTTTTCAGTTCACCTCAGACAAGTATTGTAGTGCAATCTCTTTATCATGAAAATGCAACTTACAAATGTAGATTTATTTATTTTTTGTTACATAACTGCACTTGGAGAAGTTATGAAGTACGTGGAGGAGAGGAAAGTGATCAGGAACAGTCAACATGGATTCACCAATGGCAAGTCATGCCTGACCAACCTGATTGCCTTCTATGATGAGATAACTGGTTCTGTGTATATGCAGAAAGCAATGGATGTGATATATCTTGACTTTAGCAAAGATTTGATATGGTCTCCCACGGTATTCTTGCCAGCAAGAAAAAAAAAGTATGAACTGGATGAATGAACTATAAGGTGGATAGAAAGCTGGCTAGATTGTTGGGCTCAATGGGTAGTGATCAATGGCTCAATGTCTAGTTGGCAGCTGGTATCAAGCGGAGTGCCCCAGGGGTTGGTCCTGGGGCTGGTTTTGTTCAAAATCTTTACTAATGATCTGGATGATGGGATGAATTGCACCTTCAGCAAGTTCGCAGATGACACTAAGCAGGGGGGAGAGGTAGATACACTGGAGGGTAGGGATAGTGTCCAGAGTGACCTAGACAAATTGGAGGATTGGGCCAAAAAAAATCTGATGAGGTTCAACACTTAGGAAGGAAGAATCCCATGCACAACTACAGGCTGGGGACCAACTGGCTAAGCAGCAGTTCTGCAGAAAAGGACCTGGGGATTACAGTGGACGAGAAGCTGGATATGAGTCAGCAGTGTGCCCTTGTTGTCAAGAAGGCCAACAGCATATTGGGCTGTATTAGTAGGAGCATTGCCAGCAGATCGAGGGAAGTAATTATTCCCCTCTATTCGGCACTGGTGAGGCCACATCTGGAGTATTGTGTCCAGTTTTGGTGCCCCCAGTACAGAAGGGATGTGGACAAACTGGAGAGAGTCCAGCGGAGGGCAACAAAAATGATTATGGGGTTGGGGCACATGACTTACGAGGAGAGGCTGAGGGAACGGGGGTTATTTAGTCTGCAGAAGAGAAGAGTGAGGGGGGAGATTTGATAGCCTTCAACTACCTGAAAGGGGGGTCCAAAAAGGATGGAGCTAGGCTTTTCTCAGTGGTGGCAGATGA
Organism: Trachemys scripta elegans; assembly: GCF_013100865.1. NCBI lineage: Eukaryota > Metazoa > Chordata > Testudines > Emydidae > Trachemys > Trachemys scripta. Next base: position 63,291,363 of record NC_048300.1, on the reverse strand, counting down.
CAGAACAAGAAGCAATGGTCTCAAGTTGCAGTGGGGGAGGTCTAGGTTGGATATTAGGAAACACTATTTCACTAGGAGGGTGGTGAAGCATTGGAATGGGTTACTTAGGGTGGTGGTGGAATATCCATGCTTAGAGGTTTTTAAGGCCTGGCTTGACAAAGCCCTGGCTGGGATGATTTAGTTGGCGTTGGTCCTGCTTTGAGCAAGGGATTGGACTAGATGATCTCCTGAGGTCTCCTCCAACGCTAATATTCTATGATTCTATGCACTCGAAAACAAAACAATGTAAAACTTTGGAGCCTACAAGTCCACTCAGTCCTACTTCTTGTTCAGCCAATCGATAAGACAAACAAGTTTGTTTACATTTACGGGAGATAATGTTGCCAACTTCTTATTTATAATGTCACCAGAAAGTGAGAACAGGCGTTCACATGGCACTTTTGCAAGGTATTTACGTGCTAGATATGCTAAACATTCATATGCCCCTTCATGCTTCAGCTGCCATTCCAGAGGACATGCTTCCATGCTGATGAGGCTCGTTAAAATATAATGCGTTAATTAAATTTGTGACTGAACTTCTTGGGGGGAGAACTGTGTGCCTTCTGCTCTGTTTTAACGGCATTCTGCCATATATTTCATGTTACAGTAGTCTTGTATGATGACTCAGCACATGATGTTCATTTTAAGAACACTTTCGCTGCAGATTTGACAAAACGCAAAGAAGGTACCAATGTGAGATTTTTAAAGATAGCTACAGCACTCGACCCAAGGTTTAAGAATCTGTAGCGCCTTCCAAAATCTGAGAGGGATGAGGTGTGGAGCATGCTTTCAGAAGTCTTAAAAGAGTAACACTCCGATGCAGAAACTACAGAACCCGAACTACCAAAATAAATAAATAAATAAACCTTCTGCTGATGGCACCTGACTCAGATAATGAAAACGAACATGCGTCAGTCTGCACTGCTTTGGATTGTTATCGAGCAGAACCTGTCATCAGCCTGGACGAATGTCCTTTGGAATGATGGATGAAGCATGAAGAGACATATGAATCTTTAGCGCATCTGGCATGTAAATATCTGGCAAAGCTAGCTGCAACAGTGCCATGTGAATGCCTGGTCTCACTTTCACATCTTCATTTATTAATGGATCTACTAACTTGGGCAGGTTCTTCCTCCCACCCCAATATACTTTTAAAAACCCTTCCGATTCCTTTCACACCAAGGTAATTAATTCATTTTCTTCCTGGCTCTCACCTTTTTCCTTGTGTGTTAAACTCCTATCTAGTTTTGTTTTCTCTCCCCTTCTTCAATCCCAGTGGAGTTTCTTTTCAATCCCAGAAGTTTGAGTAGATACTTATTGATCCACCATGACCACTTGGTTTTCTTTGCAGTTTCCATTTTCAGAGGGACTATATTTTGTTGCACTTCATTTAGTCTTTTACTTTTTCCAGCACTCCTTCTACACCAATGGATTTTAATACTTCCTCCCATTATATGTTCACTAAATTCCCTCAAAATTATACCTGGTAGTCCAACTCTGACTAGCTCCAACTGAACTACACTTTTAACACTAAAACTGGCTGCTCCAGATTAGAGGTCAGCTATATTAACATATATGGAGAATTATACATTGCAGCTAACTATACTTGTGTTTGTGCAGCAGATAAATGGAGAAACTTTGGTTTCCCATATGATCATTATGACAATACTGAATACCCAAAAAGAATACCCTAAAGTTTGGAGGATAAGAAATTAAACTTAAAGATATACATTATCTTCACATGAAAATGATGGTTTAGATGAGATGTAAGTCATTGAACTATTAACATCTATATTAATTTCTGAAAAGAATAATTTGTATGAACAGCAGTATGCAGAGACTGAAAAGTAAATTGATATGAAAATAATTGGCTTTAACAGACATGTTACCGAAGTTATTTTCCAACTGCAACCAGCTTTGAAAGTCATTTGGAAGGAAGATATTTTTAGACTGCAAAGCTATGTTACTAAATAGACCTGCTTAGTTATTAAGATAAGGAGGATCACTACAACTGCTTTTACTTTCTCACTTCATTAGCTTATTCACTGCTCTGCTTCATTCTTTTCTTCATGAACTGCAAATCTGCTGTGCAAGTAATCCATATTTGCTATTCAATATGGCTGCCCCAACATCTCAATAAATTGAGAAAAAGAAACTTAGTTAAATTTTAAAAACTTTTAAACTCTCAATTTAAATGCCCTAGGATCAAAGACTTTCATTGCTCACAGACCAATTCATAGAAAGAAACCAGTTTGATTTCTAATCAAGAAATGCCGCTATTTCTTGGAAATATTTCAGTGTGTAGACCTGAAGCATCCAATCCAGCTGTGCTGAGAGTGTCTGCCAAACATCCGTAGAAGTACTAAGAGGAGTCGCCAGACCAATAGACGTAAACAAGACAGACTGCCAGGAACAGCATTGGGAGATATCCTGGCCAGGGGAGAAGGCGCCAGTCTTACTCTGACCAGACACACCATTTTAAAAAATAACAAAAAGTATTTCTAGAAAAGTGGCCTAAGAATTCTGTTGTTTGGTTAAAATACTCTGGAAAGGGAAATGAGTAACAGACGGATTATTAGTTGTTGGACATATGCTTAAAACAGATTAGCATGTTTTTAAGTTAGCTCCTGAAAATCCAGGGATAACAATTTAAACAAGTAACTGGTAACTGAGCAACATTACTACCAAAAAAGTAATAAAATAACCTTGAGGTGTGAACAAAAGTCTTACACTGCAATCTGCTGGATGGTAGCAAAATTACAACACAATTGCTTTGAACCAGCCAGGGTCGGCTCCAGGGTTTTTGCCGCCCTAGCGGCGCAAAAAAAAAAAAAGCTGCAATCGTGATCTGCGGCGGCAATTCGGCGGAAGGTCCTTCGCTCCGAGCAGGAGTGAGGGACCGTCCACCGAATTGCCGCCGAATAGCTGGACATGCCGGCCCTCTCCGGAGTGGCCGCCCCAAGCACCTGCTTGGCAAGCTGGTGCCTGGAGCCAACCCTGGAACCAGCAAATGTATGAAAGTGTTCAAATTAATTATTGATCATCCCTCTTCTTTTTAAATGACTTCTACATATAATGTATTAAAGAATCCTTGATAGAAATCATTACGTATTAAAGTTGACCAAATCTCTTTGTCAGGGAATAGAATCAAAAACACTCTGCTCCATAGTGGAAAATTTTTACACTCCACTATAAGTAATGACTCTTGCAAGATTTTATAGTAATTAATTACAGAACAGTGACATTGATCAGAAATTAAGTTAATCATTGTCAGCGACTGAAAAAAATATGCTGAATATTCAGTATACACAGGCTTGAGAGGCAGCATATTGTTGAGAAACCAGTGCCACTCACACTTGTCATGACATGCTGCCAATGGGTCCTAGTATGGATCAGCATTTTACATACTGGGTCATGACTAATAGGTATAGTTATTTGCTTGATAAAGATTTGGTAAATTTAGAGGGCTGGGCAGGATCGAAGTAATCTTCCCTTTATCTCTTAATTACCTGGTCTTTTTTTCTCCTCCTCTCCCCAATCTTGCTTTCCCGTGCCCTCATCACAATTGGCCAGGAGAAAAGTTCTGCTCCTCCCCTGCAGATTGTCCTTTTTGTGACTCCCAGATGCTCAGTGGGAACAATCAACACAAGCTCTTCACTGAATGTTGGCTAACCCAGGTTGTGAGCTGATTTAGGAAAATACTGTTGTGACACACAGCAGGGCTTCTTGTGCTCAGTATGCTGCCCTGCTTCTAAGTACCAAACAAAATTTCTGCTTAGAGACCCTCCCAGAACAAATACGAGATTGTTTCTTGAGCAATTAGCAAGTGAAGATTGCTATAAATAGCTGTCAGCATAACCCATTCAGAAACATTGAATTTGCTTTAAAAATGGTTAAAAATAGAGGAAGAAAGGAACTGTCATGCCAGATCAGACTAGTTGACCATCTAGTTTGATATCCTGACTGACAATGGCTAATATCACACACTTCAGAGAAAGGTGCAGGTCTACTTATTAATGGATAAACACAAAACACTCTGCCCATAGGAGGGAAAGTGGTGGTTTTCCCTAACCTATTAGTCGTTATTTTATGCCTTAAAGCATAAGGGATGAAATAGCCTTAGAAATGTACTAGGGACATGTCTACACTAGCACTTTTGTCAGTAAAACTTATGTCACTCTGGTGCAAAAAAACACATCCCTGACCGACAGAAGCACTGGTGTGGACAGTGCTATGTCAGCAGGAGATGCTCTCCTACCGACATAGCTACTACTGCTTGTTGGGGGTGATTTAATTATGTCGACGGGAGAGCTCTCTCCCATCGGCATAGAATGGCTACATGGGATATCTTACAATGGCGCAGCTGCATCAGTACCACTGTAAGGTCTCTAGTGTAGACACAGCCCTAGAGAGACAAAATGGGTGAGGTAATCTCTTTTATTAGACCAACTTCTGCTGGTGAGAGAGATAAGCTTTTGAGCTCACACAAGATTTCTTCAAATCTGGGAAATGTACTCAGTGTCAAAGCTAAATTCAAGGGTCAGATTGTTTAGCACAAGTATTCAACACATCTCAGGGGACCATTCTAGGTGAAGTGGCCAGTTAACACCTCTCCAGTCAAAGGGGAAAAGGAGAGGAAAAAAAGCTGGGGGAGCGGTTTACTGGGTTATAGGTTGTTATAAATCCAGTATCTTTATTAAATCCATGATTTTTAGTGTCTAGCAAAGTTATGAATTTAAACTCCCAGACTTGTCTTTTAAAGGTGTTATGAAGATTTTCTTTAAGGATGAGGACCTCTGTCAGACCTCTGTGGAGAGTGTTCATCGACAGGTGATTTGGTATTTTTGTCCTTTATCATTTTTCTATGTGAATTCATTTGAGAGCATAGTAATTGTCTGGTTTCAACCATATAGCTGTTATTGGGGCATTTAGTTCACTGGGTGAGGTATACCACATGTTGTGATAGACGAGTGTAGAACCCACAGATCTTGAAAGGTGTGTTTGGGGAAAGAGGGGGAGTGTTGATCATCGTAGCAATGCAAATACATCTACAGGTTTTGCATCTGTTGGCCCATTTCAAACAGTTGACAAGAAGGTGTGAGCTTAATGACTGGGAGTGGATGGGTCATTATAAAACCTAATTTCCCCCTACTGTTACTTACACCTTCTTGTCAACTGTTTGAAATGGGCCACTCTCATTACCACTACAAAAGTGATTTTTTCCTCCCTTGGTATCCTACTGTTAATTGAATTGTCTTGTTAGACTGACCTCCCACTTGGTAAGGCAACTCCCATCTTTTCATGTGCTGTGTATTTATATCTGCTACTGTATTTTCCACTCCATGCATCTGATGAAGTGGGTTCTAGCCCACGAAAGCTTATGCCCAAATAAATTTGTTAGTCTCTGACGTGCCACAAAGACTCCTCATTGTTTTTGCCGATACAGACTAACACGGCTACAACTCTGAAACCTGCTTCAAAAGAATTGATCTGGGAAAGCCATGTCCCCAACATCCTCTGTCATTAAGCATAATGCAAACAGATCTACACACCCTGCTTGCACTGGTTTAAATTGCTGGAAATTTTTGATCAAAAGATACCTCACCTTCCCATGGGTCACATATATATTTGCTTTCTTTATGAATTAGACAACAATGAAAGAAGTCAGAATGGGACTTGCTCATAACAGCATGCTAAAATTACTACATAGCAATATTTTTTCACTGGGCCTTTTTCTGAATTTTTCAGTGTCCACATTGACACTCAGTGTTAATACACTTTCAAGGTAATTACAAATTCTTCCTGTCCCCGTGAGTTTAGCCAAAAGTAGTTTCTCTAGTGATATGAACTCAACTGCATTTATGATTTTACTTATGGCTTTATACTGATTTAAACTGTTTTAGAGATTGTACATTTAAAGTTGTTTAATTCTTTTCTTATTGAAAAGTGATTAGGATTCTTTAGTGGCCAGATGGTATACAAATATTATTTATTATTAATAGTAATACCAGACTCAATAAGTCACTAAGGAAACAAATACACCTCTATCTCGATATAACGCTGTCCTCGGCAGCCAAAATATCTTACCACGTTATAGGTGAAACCGCGTTATATCGAACTTGCTTTGATCCGCCGGAGTGCGCAGCCCCGCCCCCCCGGAACACTGCTTTACTGCGTTATATGAGAATTCATATTATATCGGGGTAGAGGTGTACTCTTATCTCTGAAAATATTATTACGCCATTTTACAGATCACAGGTGCACCCTCACCTGGAATTCTAGGTTCAGTTCTCATCACCTCATCTCAAAAATGAGCAAACAAAATTAAGGGCGGGGAGGGTGTGACATGATAATTAGGGGCATGGAAAAACTCACATGAAGATAATATGGAAAGACTGTTTACCTTTGCGAGAAGACAGGATAAAAGCATACACAACAATGAATGGTATAGAAAAGGTAGATTGGGAACTTTTATTTACCTTCTCATACAAATACACGGGGACATTAAATGAAAATCAAAAAGTGGCAAAACTCAAAACTGATATAAGTATGTACCTTTTCACCCAGTGCATAATTAGCATGTGGAACTTCTTGTCACAGATTATTATTGAGGTGAAGAGTTATCAAGATTTAAAAATATAGATATTTATGTGGATAACAAGAATTTTTATTTAGTTTATTAACAAACACAAAAGCTTTGAAAGAGAAAAAAATTGTGCTTCAGAATATAAAACAATGTCTTCTGGGAGTTAGAAAGAAACTTGCCCTGAGAGATGTTATACTGTAATTGTCTAATGCAAGGTTTTTTAAAACCTTCTTCTGAAGCATCTGAATAGTGGTCACTGCTGGTGACAGGATTCTGGATGAGATGGACTGATTCAGTATGACAATTCTTACATTCATAATTACCAATTCAAGATCTACAAAAAATATTTTTCCTCTGATGAGCCAAAATGATATAAAATATTAGTAAGAGACTTTTTAAACAAAATTCTCTATTATCTTAAAAGTGATGTACCTTTCCTGTTTAAGAGCATATTCCAGCATTTTGATTCTCCGCACTAGATCCTTCTTCAGATTTTCTTGTCCCTTCCTTTCCCCTTGAAGAAAGGCAATTTGGGCCTGGAAAAGACAAAACTCTACTTAGAAAAGTTCAAAAAAAGGCAAATTGTTTCCCCAATATATTTGCATGACAGATATATTAAGGGTCCCCATCCACTCCCAACCCCTTCTGAATCATTTCACAACTGATTCCATTTAACACTGTTTAAAAGCAGTTTGGCTACTGCAAACCAGGCACAACTATCATTTTGACCAAATCAATTCTCTTTGAATTTCTCCACTGGCTCCCCCTTCTCTATTGCCTCAAACATAAGCAGCTCATCTTTGCTTTCAAGACTCTTCACACTCAGTCCCCGGCATATCTGTAATCTCTCATTCACAAGCAAGCTACCAGTGCTCATCTCCACTGCCCATGTTACATTTTCAAACAAGCATCTTTGGACATTCTTCTATGCTGCCACATGCACTTCAGCTGAAGTATTCTCTGTTAAAATCCAACAAATCACTGGCTTATCCATCTTCAAATCCCTCCTTAAAATATCCCCTTTGTTAAATTTCTTTTGTAGGCATCACAATATTAGGTTGCTAGTATTCAGAGACCAGTGCCTATCATGCTAACAAACATTATCTCATAATCTGTCGTCTCTTGTCTTATATAAGACTGTAAGCTCCTTGGGCCAGGAACAGTCTTTTTGATCTGTGTTTATACTGTAAATTATTAATAATAAGTGTTATAAAACTATCCATAGTTTGCATTGACAACCCCTTTAAACCATAACCTCATTAAAGACTCCAAAATAATAAACAGGAGTTAAAGAAATATAGTAATTTTTAATTGCTTCACATAGCAATTAAGTTTGGTCTGAGGGCTAAGCATTCAAGCAAATATAAAAAACAGATAAGTAGCATCCAAAAAAAATTAGGCAGAAAAAGACACAAACAACATGTAAGGGGAGAATGTCTTGAGTTGAATGATAACTGAAGTAGTATGTAAATAGGTTAGATATTTCGTAGATATCTATATTGCAGGTCAAGGGATTTCTTTAAAGTTAATGAAAGGAAAAGGAAAACTTAAAGGCTGAGCCTTTATTTAAATGTTGGAAAAAATAGACTATGAAGTTTATTCAGAGACATTGTTTATAAGAAATGTCAGTTGAACTAATACAAAAGGTTTTTGGATGGAGGTGGGAGATTTAAAGACAAATGGCAGTTAGGTGCCTAACTCCCATTGACTCTGAATGGAAATTAGCATTTAACTACTTTTAAAAATCTCCTTTATGTATAAAATTGTAATAGAGGATGTTCATGACCAATCATGCAAAAAGGCCGCCAACTGGTGCCCAAAAGAGTTATCTCTGGTACAAAACAGGTCCCTGAGTTCTTTCTAAACCAACTCATGGAACTCAGATGTTTGAAGCCAAGCATATTTACAGGCATCCACCCCACGGTACTAGCCCTGACCTCAGTTTCACCCACATCCTAGGCTGCCCATACCCAATGTCAGGCCATATCCTCGTAAATAAGCTGCTTAAGCTCCTGACATTTTTTTAGGGAGGAGAATCAAGCAAGATGGCGGGCTAATACTCTGTAATATGAAGGGTTTTGGCTAAGGATCGGTAAACTCTTCCTCCAAGTTAATCGCGTCATGATTATGACACCAAGGCCAATTTGTGGTGCTCTACTCTGGCAGCAGTTGATCAGGCCTGACATACTGACTATGCCTCACACACTGTTGTCATAATCTGTATCTCAAAGGTGACATGTAAGATATCATTGGAAAACTAATAACTCACTGATCATTAATATTCTTGTATGATGTATGCACAGGATGTGTACAAAAAGCAATGAATATGTGCTAGAATCATTCTTAAAATGTGTTTGGCAAGCAACGTATAAACACAGTCTGTATTAAACAAAGGAATATGGATTTACCTCAATTTATATAGAAGCAACAAACAGTCATCAAACAAGACAGGAGATTGCAGAAACAGAAAATTTGCATTTTAGCAAACACCAGTGGAGGAAGAAAGAGCATGGAGCTTCCATCACCACCAGACTCTATGTTGCCTTCCTCAAAGCTTAAATAAGCTTTCCTGGTCACTAAAGACTGGTGGCTGAACCTCAAAGCATTAAGTAATTGAATCAACTTTTTTTTTTATAATACAGTAATATTGTATACAAAGTGTATAGAGAGGTTTTTTTTAAAAGCTAATGACACACTGGTGATTAATGTATATATGGGGAAATTATATACATTTAATGATATTATGCTTTAAAGCCTGTGACCAAACAGGGAGAAAGTTTCCCTCCCAGGCAGGAGGAAACATCACTGCTAACTACCTGTCTCCAAAGAAATTAAACAAGGTGTGACAAAAAACAATGGAAGCCCAATTTACATAAACATCAGTAGGGGGATGGGAAGATAACAGGAAGGGAAGAACAGCATGAGGTCATCCTGTCTGTAGAAGCAAGGTCGCTGAACTTTGAGAGAAATGCTTTCAAAGGTTTATGGCACTACAAAGGGAGGAGAAACAAACCCCTAAGCTACTGGTTTGTTATTTTCTGTTCGCTTATTTCGGGAAAGGGAAATAGTGGCTGGGGAAAGCATTGAAGTAAAATGAAGGTACTGCCTTTTGAAGTTTTCTATATCAGGAGAGACAGTTTGTTCTTTGTTCGAAGTGTGGACTACATGACTGGCCAACTGAGGGCAAAAGAGTGAAAACTGCTCTGAGGGCTTCTTAGGCCCACAGAAGAATGTGGCTGATCCTAACGAGGAACTCCCACATTCAAAGATATGGAATGTAGGAAAGTATTGTTTCTCATTTCATTGTGTTCCCTGAAATTTTGGTGTTGGAGGAGAAGAGGGAAGCATGCATATTGGAGGAAAGTTTTGAAGAACAGACTCTAGATGGTTTTTATCCATATGTCTTGAGTAGTACTGGCCCAAGTTAGTAAAATTACTATTATATTGCAGCTTTTTCTTGTTTCCAGGCTTCTGAAGAGCTCCTGGATTTGTCAAAAAAGGAGTAAAAGAGGTGTTTGCGGGAACAAGAGCTCAAGTCTCCAGACTGTTTAAATATTTGACTGAAAACACTACTTGTTCTGCAACAGCTTGAGCTTGATCAAGTCATAGGACTCTTAAATCACTGCATCCAGTGCTTCCGCAAGAAGTGTAAGGCTGCCAAAAAGAGACTGAACTAGATAAGATCAAGAAATGATGTCTGCCACTTAGGCTTTGTGGTGGTAAACACAAAACAGAGATGAAGAATGGGATGTAGCAACAAAGGTCAGAGGAATGATACAAAGGTTGATAGACCTTTGAGCACCTTTCAATTTTTTCAAGCCCTTGGGTTTAGACCTTTGCAGCTTACCCCAGGGTCTAAACCCTGGAAAGAGAAACCATGAAAATCACCAGGCAGACCAAGGCTGCAGACTGAAGTCTCATTTCCGTGCATTCAAGCTTATCGGGATTCTTAGGAGTGACTGCCCATTCACTTGATTGGTAGTTTTATTGGTAAGTCCGGGTAATGGACAAGCCCACTTTAGGTACGATGAAAAATGTACGGCCTCTCTTTCTTAAGACTATATAGTTTCTGGCATAATTTTTTCATGCCCCCCCACCCTCTTCTTACAATGTCCTTCCATGCAGGTACACAATATTTCTGTGGGATTCCCAAACTGGAAATAAGGTACTGGTGTTTCATTTGGTCATTTTCATAGGGTACACTGGAGGAACAGGGTAGATCTCCAATTCTTGATTATTATTATTTCCAAGGCTTTAGTGACCCTAATTTTTTGCTTTCAATTGATAAATATACACTGGAAAATTACAATGAAATCAGCTTACTGTACAATGAAAAACCATTGCAAGATATGTATCTAAGCTTACAGAAAAAAACTGTGATACTATAATTGAGAAATTTTAAGCATAATTAAAGTAAAATTAAATTTAAAAAACACTGTAATGCATATGCAGAAGAGACAACACTGAGGTTACACATCAAGTCTTATCACTGGTATTTCCTGACTTGAATGCTTAAACATGCAACTGTAATGTTTTCTTAACAGTATCTGTATGCAATATTACTTAATATTTATTTAACAAAGACAGCTACTTGCACCTTCATCCAGTCAGGAGAAAACGACAGGAAAGAAAAATATCACAAGATGCAAGTCAATAAAGAAAATTAATTACTGTATATTTCTACAACTTCAAATGGAAATATGCCATATTTAATCAAAGTCTCTATGATAAGAAATTGATATTTCTAAGTGTCACCTCTGATCAAAATAAATGGCCAATATCTGAGTGAAATAGGTAAACAAACATGCTTCAAGGAGTAATGTCCAATGTAGGTGATCAATGAGATAAAATGATAAAAGGCAATTAGAAGAATGAAAGATTCACAGAATGTCTGGAAGTAATAGGAAATATTATGTAACATCTATCCCACTACCAAAAATTTAAATGTTTCACTGTTAGTATCAAAGACACCTTACTTAACATGCACACCACATTAATTAGGGTCCGTGCCTCCATAACAAATTCATTTCTACTTTCAGCCACAGCATACACACACAAATCCTGTAACTCTATGGTGCTGGTGGCTCCCCATATCCAGCTGCTAAACTGCGGGAAAAGGAATTAAAAAATATTAAGTACTTATTTAATATTACTTTTCTATATACATTTCTGAAGTTGCCACAGGGATAGGACTGCAAATGGGAGGGGAGATGATCTGCAGCATTACAAGTTGAAGGGAAAAAATGGTTCACAAGACAATATCTGAGGTACACAATATGGAAGAGTTTGCGAAACCCCAGATTAGGTTGCTTTGTTTTCTCTCACACACACACAAATGCACAGATTTTTCTTTAAATTTCCTCTGCAACCATCTCAGATTTTTTTGATGATTATTTGGAATCAACATGGTATTTCCCACTATGACAGTTTTAACGTGTATCAAATTTTGAATCTAAATTATTTTACAATACTGTAAATTAAGGAAGTAATACCTTAGTTGTGAATATGCTATGTCACAACCTTAGCATTGTACCCTGGCCACTCCCAAGAAAGCATGCCAAAGTCTCAAGGATTCACACACACACCCCATAAACAGGTTTTTGCAGTAACTGACCTTCTAGCCAAGAAGGGCTGTGTCAAGCAAACTTCTGGGCTAGTCATCACTACTTCTGAAGTGGCCTGAAGGGTTGATGCAGAGACATGTAATGCTTCTTTCACTATGGGTGGAGCACTCTCTCGCCATAGCACTCCGAGCTCCTGCTGGCTCAGCAAGGTGGAGTCAGGGTATGTCTACACTACAGTGACTATACCAGCATAGCTACACCATCATAGACCCGTACCATAAACGTAGTCTAAACTGACAGAAGGGGTTTTTCTGTTTGTGTAGGAACACCACCTGCCCGAAGTATGTTAGCTACACTGATGGAAACATAGTTACATCAACATAGCTGCTTCCACACTGGGAGCTGCATCGCCAGTGTTACATGGGTCAGAGTGTGGACATACCCTTAGAGAGGGAATGAGAGAGACAGATACACCTAAAAAACACAGTCTAAACACCCTTTCAAAAAAAATAAACAAACAAAACCCCTGCAAGAGTAAAAATAATGCAGGCAGAAGTACAGGAGCAGAATGGGGGCTATCCAGTTTATTGCACTGAATGCAGCATGTATGATTACCTGCCTTGTGGGCAGGTGCAAGCAACTCCTGGCCCTCAGATACCGAATACAGGCTTTTAAGATCAGAGTGGTTGAACTGGGGGAGCTAAGGGAGACAGAGAGGTACACAGATGAGACTTTCAAGGCCACAATAGAACGATCCCATCCCCCGCACTTCTGTGCTGTTCAGGAGGATGAACGTCTCAGGGAACAAGAACATTTTACCTTTAATTTATTTTGATGGGGGGGGAAAACTGTCATGCTTAATTAGTATTTGTTTTACCATAGTTCCTAAGATACCCAGTCCAGACCAGGATTTAATTGTGCTAGGTGCTGTACAAGCAGAACAAAGAGACAGCTGCTGACCCAGAAAATTTACAATCTAAGTATAAGACAAGACAGATACACACAGATGGGGAGTACAAGGAAAGAGTATTAATCAGCACGACAAGCAGTGGTCTCAGCACATCAGCAGTCTAACCTTTGTCAAGTTTTTTGTACGCTATTGTAAAATGGTCCAATATGCTTTGAAGTTCACACTACATTGAAACTGATTGGAGTGGCCAGGGGTAAGGTCACAGTTTTGGTACTATTTTGCTACAAACAGTATTTTTACAAAGTTGTATTAGGAGGGCAACGGCACATCATCTTACATTTTATGGCTTCATAAAGATTAAAATGTAATATCTTTTTAAATTAAAGCTTAGAATTTGCATAAAACTCTACATTAACAAAAACTCCAGACCCTAAAATTCACAGGATCTGAAATTCTCATCCCCCTCCACAGATTTAAGTTTAAAAAAATACATAAAACTCTTAAAGATGCTGTTAACAAATCCCTTGATATGATAGAAGAGCAAAAAAGAAAACTATCTGCAGTTTACCTTTAATATGGGATATTCAAGAAGAGGCAAGGAAGCTACATTTGGGCTATGAGTTTCTACACACACAAATTATTTATGTTTGGTATCAATTTCCATCCACATATGGCTTTAAGGGATGTTTCTGGAATTGCTCCAACTTAAAAAGAGATGTTCCATTATTAGTAATACTCCATAATTATATAAATCTTTTCATTTATTGAAGAGCTGTCCAAGCATTAATTAATTCTCTCTGCAATATGCCTGTGAAGTAGTAATCCCCATTTCACAGACAGGTACACATAGAAGTCATAACAATAGTAAAAGGTTCTATAGCCATATAAATAAGAAGAAAACAAAGAAAGAAGAAGTGGGACTGCTAAACACTGAGGATAGAGTGGAGGTTAAGGATAATCTAGGCATGTCCCAATATCTAAACCAATACTTTGCTTCAGTCTTTAATGAGGAGCTTAGGGATAATGGTAGGATGACAAATGGGAATGAGGATATGGAGGTAGATATTACCACATCCGAGGTAGAAGCCAAACTCGAACAGCTTAATGGGACTCAATCGGGGGGCCCAGATAATCTTCATCCAAGAATATTAAAGGAACTGGCACATGAAATTGCAAGCCCATTAGCAAGAATTTTGAATGAATCTGTAAACTCAGGGGTTGTACCGTATGACTGAAGAATTGCTAACATAGTTCCTATCTTTAAGAAAGGGGAAAAAAGTGATACGGGCAAATACAGGCCTGTTAGTTTGACATCTGTAGTATGCAAGGTTTTGGAAAAAATTTTGAAGGAGAAAGTAGTTAAGGACACTGAGGTCAACGGTAATTGGGACAAATTACAACATGATTTTACAAAAGGTAGATCGTGTCAAACCAACCTGATCTTCTTGGAGAAGATAACAGATTTTTTAGACAAAGGAAACGCAGTGGATCTAATTTACCTCAATTTCAGTAAGGCATTTGATATGGTTCCACATGGGGAATTATTAGCTAAATTGGAAAAGATGGGGATCAATATGAAAATTCAAAGGTGGATTAGAAACTGGTTAAAGGGGAGACTAGAACGAGTCATACTGAAAGGTGAACTGTCAGGCTGGAGAGAGGTTACTAATGGAGTTCCGCAGGGATAGGTTTTGGGACCAATCTTATTTAATCTTTTTATTACTGTCCTTGGCACAAAAGGTGGGAATGTGCTAATAAAGTTTGTGGATGACACAAAGCTGGGAGGTATTGCCAATACAGAGAAGGACATCATACAGGAAGATCTGGATGACCTCGTAAACTGGAGTAATAGTAATAGGATGAAATTTAATAATGAAAAGTGCAAGGTCATGCATTTAGGGATTAATAACAAAAATTCTTGTTATAAACTGGGGACGCATCACTTGGAAGTAACAGAGGAGGAGAAGGACCTCGGAATATTGGTTGATCACAGGATGACTATGAGCCGCCAATGTGATATGGCCGTGAAAAAAGCTAATGCGGTCTTGGGATGCATCAGGCGAGGTACTTCCAGTAGAGATAAGGAGATGTTAGTACCGTTATACAAGGCACTGGTGAGACCTCATCTGGAATACTGTGTGCAGTTCTGGTCTCCCATGTTTAAGAAGGATGAATTCAAACTGGAATCAGTGCAGAGAAGGGCTACTAGAATGATCCGAGGAATGGAAAACCTGTTTTATGAAAGGAGACTCCAAGAGCTTGGCTAGTTTAGACTAACCAAAAGGCTGAGGGGAGATATGATTGCTCTCTACAAATATATCAGAGGAATAAATACCAGGGAGGGAGAGGAATTATTTAAGCTCAGTACCAATGTGAACACAAGAATAAATGGATATAAACTGGCCATCAGGAAGTTTAGACTTGAAATTAGACGAAGGTTTCTAACCATGAGAGGAGTGAAGTTCTGGAACAGCCTTCCAAGGGGAGTAGTGGGGGCAAAAGACATATCCTGGCTTCAAGACTAAGCTTGACAAGCTTATGGAGGGGATGATATAATGAGATTGGTCTTTGACTATTAGCGGTAAATATGCCTAATGGCTTGTGATGGGATGTTAGATGGGGTGGGATCTGAGTTACTATAGAGAATTCTTTCCTGGCTGGTGAGTCTTGCCCACATGCTCAGGATTTAGCAGATCGCCATATTTGGGGTGAGGAAGGAATTTTTCTCCAGAGCACATTGGCAGAGGCCCGGGTGTTTTCCGCCTTCCTTTGCAGCATGGGGCACGGGTCACTTGCTGGAAGATTCTCTGCACCTTTAAGTCTTTAAACCATGATTTGAGGACTTCAATGGCTCAGACACAGGTTTGATACAGGAGTGGGTGGGTGAGATTCTGTAACCTGCGTTGTGCAGGAGGTCAGACTAGATGATCATAATGGTCCTTTCTGACCTTAAAGTCTATGAGTCAAAAATCAGAATTATAACCCGGAGGTCCCTGGCCCTCATTCCTGTGTTCAGTCCACTAAGAATAGTCCCCCAAGTACTCCATCTGGCCGGAAACAAATTCCCAACAGCTCGTTTCAGGTTTACACCCAGTACAGGTCCTGTAATTTTACAGCAGCTGATGAAAAGCCAAACAACACAGTGAGTTACAGTCAAGAAGCAAGATGAAGGTGCTGTCTAGCAAACAAAAAATATTAATTTCTAATTTGCAATTGGATTATTTACCCACTCCAAATTCTACAATGAACTTGATTGGAAAAAGAACTCTACATGTTTTTAGAACAATCTTGCTAAAACTGTTTAAATAGCAAAGATCAATAGATTATTCTAGACTAACTCAGTCACTGAACATTCAGTCCTGCATCACATCCAGCACATATTTAGAATATGAAAAAGCATACAAAAAATCTTAGAATTTTCAGTCCTCTCCACCTCCTCTGAAAATGAAGAAGGTTTTCTCCCCTCTCTTCTTTCCCCTCTTAACTGGTTAAAAATGTTGCATTATCAACACTAAAATCTCCTCCAAGAAACAGGTTATTCTAGTTAAAAAAAAATAACTTCGGTCTAGACTGGAACTCTTATCACAGACCTGTTTTAAAAACAACTATAATATTTTTGAAATTTAGGGCATTATTCCTGGTTCTCAGCATAATACATGACTCTCAAAATTGGAGCAGTGTGAATGGACTAGAGACAGATGGAGGGGGGCACCAAACACATGAAAGCTAAATTTGGCTGTATAACATTTATGAAGTCGAAGTGGAAGTTGATCTAGGCCAATGCTAATAAATAATAGTTAAAAAAAATTATACTACTAACACATTAAAACATTTCAAACCTAATTGATTTTTAGGTACTTGCTACTGGAAATCCATCCAAAAATTGTAGCATTTCTTGTTTATGATTTATTACCATTTTAATGTAGACTTCTCATGCTTCTTTGTACTTTAAGGTCATTTAAGTGCACAGGTCCAATGCATAGTACCTTGGCTAAAATAACTCTGTCTTATTACATACTATATACTGACTAGAAGCATTCTACCTTAAAAGCTCAGCCCTTCTCTGTGCTTTCCAATGTTTGCTTAAAATTTCAGAAACAGGACTTTGGGGCAGGGACTGTCTTTAATTGTTGACCTGCAGAGTGCCAAGAATTTTGTCAATGCTGAACAATAATTTTATGGCCATGAAATTTGAACTTCTTTCTTCTACACAGCTATTTTTAGAGCACTAATGTGATTCCCACTAGCCCAAGTATTGTTGACCCAGACTGGGGGGGGGGGAGAGGGGGAGGGAATCACTCCCGCTTATTCCAAAATGTTGTGTAGACATAACCATAGCGGTCTAGCTTCAGCAGGAGAGACAACCATTATGCATAGGAAAGGAAGCTATATGCAACGAAGTTTGCAATAGTGTCTATTGTGGCTTAAGATAATTAAAGATATCAGAGAAACACTAAAATAAAACCATAAATTTAAATAAAGGGGATATATATTAAATTCTGTACCTCATTCAACTCAGAAAATGCAGTGTTAATTATATGGAGCAGATACTCAATACCCCACAGAGATAACCACTAGTCCATTAGTTCATCCACTTAAAATGTATCTATTGCCACTGATTTCAGCTTGTTGAGTCATATTCTGAAATAAATCTGTGATGTAGGCAGTGTTAACTTACTGCAAGCAGATGCTTGTGAAAATGAATTACTTAGACTCACTCATAATCATCAATATGAATGGACAGATTCAGTTTTCTTCAAATAACTTCTTTCATAGAAATTACAGACAAAAGAGCCTATGAGGTCAACTAGACCTTCCCTCTAGCAGTGCAGGTTTACTGATTTATTCCTAATACTTTGTTCAATATAGTTTTAAATGTCTCAAGCAAATCAAATGGATTTGACTATGAAGAAATTTCTCTAGTCAGTCAGCTTTTCCTTTATTCACCCTTCTAACTATACAGACTATCACTACTGTAAATAATTTCTCTCTTACCTTCAAATATTAAATAATTGGTTAGCCAAGCTATGTATATTCAGCTCTGTTAATCATTCCTCATAAACCAAATCCTTATAGTCCTTTAATCATTTCTGCAATAAGTTTTATTTAATTGGAGGGCTCTAATTTGTTTTAAGCACTATCGGCATGCTCATCAGCATACTGTGTATGCACAAAAACAACGAGGAGTCCTTGCGGCACCTTAGAGACTAACAAATTTGCCGCAAAGGTGCCGCAAGGACTCCTCGTTGTTTTTGCTGATACAGACTAACACGGCCACCACTCTGAAACCTGTGTATACACAGAAGGTCCAAAGAAGAATATCTAAATAAATATGGTACACCTCTACCCCGATATAACGCTGTCCTTGGGAGCCAAAAAATCTTACCGCGTTATAGGTGAAACTGTGTTATATCAAACTTGCTTTGATCCACCGGAGTGCGCTGCTTTACCGCGTTATATCTGAATTTGTGTTATATCGGATTGCGTTATATCGGGGTAGAGGTGTATTAACAAAATAGACAATGACAGGGAGTGACATACATATCACAAAAAACACAGTACATTATAAGCCACAGCCCAGATGTAAGAATTTCAAACATACTTCCATTTAAACTTATTGCACAAGGTCCCGCACTGAGCAGGGTAGAATGGAGATCATAGATCAGATGGGTTGATGCTAACATTCAAACTAACATAGTGGAAGCTCAGGAAAGAAACAGTTGACTGCTCAGGTTAGGGCAAGACAAATTAGATCATAAGTGGCCTCACTAACAAAATGTGAACAATTGAACCAGCCCCAATAGTGTCTCTGCAAGGAAATTAGAAAGGTACACTCTGGCTATGTCTAAACAGCATTTTGGAACAAGCCTCTCAGCCTGGGTTGACAGAGTTGGGCTAGCGGGAATCATGCTAGCGCTCTAAAAATAGCTGTATAGTATATAGACAGTGCTTTGAAGTTGTGGCTCAGGCTGGAGTATGAGCTCTCAAGCCTGGGTTCTGAAGCCCCCACCCCAGGCTTCAGACCCAGACCTGCAACTTCAAAGCACTTTCTACACAGGTATTTTTAGAGCACTAACGTGATTCGCTATCCCAAGTCTTGTTGACCCAGTCCTGTTCATTCCAACATGTTGTGTAGACATACCCATAATTGCCTCGCTTCAGCAGGAGAGACAACCATTGTGCAGGGGAAAGGCAGATATACGCAATAGAATTTGAGTCCAAACTATGTATTTTCCCACAAAAAATGAGTAACTGCTTTCTATAGGCTTCTGTGGGGGTAATCACACAAGACCAAACAAGTCCTTGCAATAATTAATTAAATCTGAACACATAATTAAGATTTTTTTTAAAGGACTGAGATGGGAGAAAGTGATTTATCTTGCTACCCAGAAACTATACCTGTATAAACACTGAGTAATTATGTTAATGAAACAATGTCAGAATCACCTTTTCACTCAGAAAGAGTCCAAAACCTTTTAGGAAGCCTAGATATTGGAGATACTTAATCCAGTGGAGTTGGATCACTTTCATATCTGAGCATCTCACCAGTATTTAAATATAGAAACAATCACAATCTCTCTTTCCTCCTTCCAAGCCAAAAGATGTCTAGAACTCGCTGAGGAAGGTGGGAATGAAGGATTGACAGGCAAAATAAGATGGACAGCCTGACAGGCCATGAGGGCCTGAGTCATTATGCTAACAATGTGAGTAGGTAGCTTTCTGATTTCTCATCTCTCCCATATAAGAATGCATGCACATAGATTAAAGACTAGACACTCACATATTGTTTGCTTTTAATATTGAATCAAGATGCAAGAGAAATTTATAAGATTCTTGTGGTCTTGGGAATTTCACATAGTCCATCCTGGAAGTAGTAAATAAAACTTCAGTGCCAAAAGAGATGCAATGAATATGTGCTTCTGGAGTCTACCTATAATTAGAATTTCTCGGTCAGATGACATAGGCAAAAAGGATCTATCCCACAATGTAAGTGTCATGTTATAGCTCCAGTATGTAAAATGTAAAATGTCTACTGAGGAGAACAGACTAAGTATGTAAGATATCAACAAAAAGTTTATGTATCATGTATCAATACACAGACTACAAATACACACTATAAAAATACACACTTAGCACTTTGAAATATGTACCGAGAGTACCTATCAGTTTTTATCTTTACTTATAAGGTACAAAATATATTCCATTGGCATGTCACTAATATTCAACAATGCATTCTGTACCAAAATCATGAAAATTTGACAATATTTTAAAGGAATATTTACAACACTGAAAATAACGTTTAGGACTTGTACAAGTTTGGTGAGACAACAAAATTTGTGATCCTTAATATAGATTAAAAAAAGTTACAAAACCACATTCACAATGTTAATTACTCTTTAGAGTCATTTCTGTAAGAAACAGTTTGAACAATAAAAACAGACTCAGACTTCAAGGTCAGAAGGGACCATCGTGATCATCTAGTCTGACCTCCTGGTCTCTGCCAATCTGACCTAGGGGAAAATTCCTTCCCAACCCCAAATATGGCAATCAGTTAGACCCTGAGCATGTGGGAAAGACCCACCAGGCAGATGTCTAGGAAAGAATTCTCTGTAGTAGTTCAGAGCTCTTCCCTTCTAGTGTCCGTCTCTGGACATTGGGGATTTTTGCTACTGGCAGTTGCCAATGGGCCACATGCCATTGTAGGCAGTCCTGTCATACTATTCCCTCCATAAACTTATCAAGCAAAGTCTTGAAGCCAGTTACGTTTTTTGCCCCCACTGCTCCCCTTAAAAGGCTTTTCCAGAACTTCATTCCTCTGATGATTAGAAACCTTTGCCTAATTTCAAGCCTAAACTTGTTGATGGCCCGTTTATATCCATTTGTTCTTGTGTCCACATGGGTGCTTAACTTAAATAACTCCTCTCCCTCCCTGGCATTTATCCCTCTGATGTATTTATATAGAGCAATCAAATCTCCCCTCAGCCTTCTTTTGGTGGGGCTAAACAAGCAAAGCTCTTTGAGTCTCCTCTCATAATGTAGGTTTTCCGTTCCTTAGATCATCCTAGGAGGCCTTCTGTGTTCAAGTTTGAATTCATCTTTCTGAATGAGAGACTAGTACTGCACACAGTATTTCAGATGAGGTCTCACCAATGCATTAGTCTTTTTTACAGCCGCATCACATTGACAGCTCATATTAATCCTGTGATCAATCAATACATCCAGGTCTCTCTCATCCTCTGTTGCTTCCAACTGATAAATCCCCAGCTTATAGCAACAATTCTTGTTATTCCCTAAATGCATGACTTTGCACTATTAATGGGTTCATACATGTCTTTAAATCGTAAGCTTAATAGATCCTGGGCCCAACCTTGGGAGAACGTGCAAAGATGATGGTGAGAAAAGTGGACAGTCATTGGGTACTGATGCAATAAAAATATATATATATAAGAAGGGGCAGAGATATGAAGGACCTTGATAATCCCTTCAAATTATATTCAGAAGTGATTTAGTTCTTAAATTTTCCTCTGCACCTAACAATCAAGCCTGTACATTTTACTCCTTACTCACACTGGTGAACAGTTACTTGCACAAGTAGTCCGATGTCTTAAATGAGGCTACTCATGAGTGTAAGTGCTCATTTGTGAGAACTGATCAACAAAAAAACCCCAAACCAATGACATACCGGTAATAAAATAACCTTTCCTCCTCCGCTTCAGGAGAATGCTCTAATTAAAACGTCTGCAACTGGCAGATTTCCCTTCACTGTTAATAATTTTTCAATTACTTTAAGGTCCATTTAGC
Organism: Trachemys scripta elegans; assembly: GCF_013100865.1. Classification (NCBI taxonomy): domain Eukaryota; kingdom Metazoa; phylum Chordata; order Testudines; family Emydidae; genus Trachemys; species Trachemys scripta. Next base: position 63,269,462 of record NC_048300.1, on the reverse strand, counting down.
ATCTTTCCAGACTAAATAAATTTAGCTCTTGCAACCTCTTTTCATTTTCCAGTATTCTCTATCTTCTTTTCACTTCTTCGGAGCACTTCAGTCTCCACTGTGCTTAAGAAATTTAAAAAATGGACACTTCCATATTTTTATCCTTCCAAAAACTATGAACCCAACTATTATTTGCCTTTTTAAGCTATTGCTTCTTATTCAGCAACATCTTCAATGAATTATGCAAGACTTTTGCCAAATCATCTTCCCCAAAGGGTCCCAAAAGTTCAGTTCTCATCAGCATATAAGAAGTTTGGGGTTTGTTTTTATTGTTTTGTTTGGGGGGGGATGCAGGAGGGCTCCTTGGAGCTAAGATCAAAGTGTAATATCTGATTTCTGCAAATTTTATTTTGTCTTCCATTATTCTGTTCAAACTCCAAAAATACTTAAATTCATCTGAAATTTTACACTTTTTTAAAAACTAAATAAATTCAACTTCATCAACTCACTATCCATTTCAAGATTAATATTTTTACTTTTTCAAAGTTTGACTGAATTAATTTTGCAATAAAAGGCTGTCATTCTGCACCAGTTTATTTATAAGGTATCACCTGAATGTCAGGGAACAGTATATGTGCAATTTTTTTTTTTAAGACAAATACTGTTCTCAAAAATATAAATAGCCATGTTCATCCATTTGATTACCCCCTTTCCCTGACTACTATAACTCAGTTGGCTCGGATGGCCCAATCTACCACTCACTAGACACTGCTTCTGTTTTATAGTAGAAGAGGGAAACAGAGAGGAGCTATCTCTGTCACAATTCCAACCATCAGTGCTTCTCCCCAACCCCTAGAGACCCGAACACTGACCCCAATACGAACCTCCAAGATGCTCCTCTATCACTTCTCTCCAATTCAAACAGTATCCTTTCACACCAGCTATTTGTTACGACTTCACACCATTTTAATCTCTGACAAAGCTTAGCCCTTATCTTTTTAGTTGTTTTACTCATTAATATCTTACATGTGGTCTTTCTGAAAACCTTTCTGAAAACCCAAGTAAATTATGTCCACTGATCACCTTTATCTATTTGATTAACGTTTTCCAAAGAACAGGTTACTTATGGACAAACAGTAAGAGGGCATTGTCCCTTACAAGTTCCACTACTCCCAAATGTCCGACTGTTCTCTTTTTATAAAAAAAGTTGTCTGTTGTAAATATTGTAAATTTTAATAGTAAAAAACCTAATCTAAGTAAAATTTAATTTAAGTAAAAACCCAATCACAATGAATAATTATTTTTGAAAACCGATGGAGAACTGAGCAATTACCCCAGAAGAATCTAGGAAAAGTTAGCACTGCTTTTCAAAAATTGATGTGCAATGATGTCAATTTCTGCTCTATAAATCTAGCTTCCATTTCCAATAATAATAAATCACCACACTAGAAGATAATAGAATAAGCTATAAGCACAAATTATATTTTGCAATACTATCAAAAAACAAAACAGGATGAAGGGAATGAAGCTGATTAACACTTAATTTCGGCAAAATGTTTGACAGTGTCTCACAACATCTTACTCTTTGCATTAGTTTATATCAGCTCAGACATGAATACTCATGTGCACCGAAAACTCACTACAGCAGAACCCCAGAATTATGAACACCAGAGTTACAAACTGACCAGTCAACCATACACCTTATTTGGAACCGGAAGTACACAATCAGGCAGCAGCAGAGACAAAACAAAACAAAAAACAAATACAGTACCATGTTAAATGTAAACTACTAAAAAAAATAAAGGAAAATTCAAAAATATTGACAACGTGAGGAGATGGTTTCACAGCTCGTTTCATTTAAATTAAGATGGTTAAAAGCAACATTCTTCTTTTGCATAGTAAAGTTTCAAAGCTGTATTAAGTCTATGTTCAGTTGTAAACTTTTGAAAGAACAACCATAATGTTTTGTTCAGAGTTATGAACATTTCAGAGTTATGAACAACCTCCAATCCTGAGGTGTTCATAACTCCGAGGTTCTACTGTAAATACTTGTAAGCAAATAGCAACAGTATAATGGCAAAGTATATAATTAGGGGGATATGCATCTATTGGCGTCATGCATGAATCTGTGTTAGTTCTGATCTTACTGAACATCTTCATTAATCAGAAGAGGGAATAAACAGCATATTAATTAAATTTGCAAGTGATATTAATGTATAAATGTTAAGAACCCCAGCAAAGAGAGAAATGACACAAGAAAGATGACAACGGGGCAGATCACAAAATAAGACTGAACTTGAAAAATGTGAGCTAGTACATTTTGGGGGGATTCTTGATGGGAAGGATAAACTTGGGAAAAACTAATACTGAGAAAATCCAACAGGTGAGAGTGAAACAGCAAATTAGAAAAGAGTTTGCTATGCAAGATGTTAGAAACCTCAAATGAAAGCATGAGAAAATAGACTAAAAACATCCCATCATGCAAGATGGAATTTTTTTCTCTTATGCATATTTTATTTGTGAGATACACTGTATCCTACCATTCATGATCCATTTTGGTCAATTTCATGGTCATAGGATTTTTAAAATAGTAAATTTCATGATTTCAGCTATTTAAACCTGAAATTTCACAGTGTTGTAATTCTAGGGATCCTGATCCAAAAAGGAGCTTTGGGGTGGTCACAGGGTTACAACTAGTGGAGTTGCAGTACTTCTGCACTGCTGCTGGCGACGACCCTGCCTTCCGAGCTGGGCAGCTGGAGAGCGGTGGCTGCTGGCAGCGATCCCAGCTGTGAAGGCAGAGCCGTTGCCGGCAGTGCCGCAGAAGTGAGGATGGTGTAGTATTGTATTGTCATCCTTACTTCTGTGCTGCTGCCTGCAGAGCTGGGCCCTCAGTCAGCAGCCACCACTCTTCAGCTGCCCAGCTCGGAAGGCAGCAGTGCAGAAGTACGGGTGGCATGGTATGGTATTGCCAACCGTACTTCTGTGCTGCTGGTGGCAGGACACTGCCTTCAGAGCTGGGCACCTCGCCGCTCTCTCGTCACCCAGCTCTGAAGGGAGCACAGAAATAAGGGTGGCAATACCACGACCCCCCGGCAACTCCCTTTTGGGTCAGGACCCCCAATTTGAGAAACGCTAGTCTCCTCCATGAAATCTGTATAGTATAGGGTAAAAGCACACAAAAGACCTATTTCATCTGGAAACCAGATTTCACGGTCCATGACACATTTTTCATGGTCATGAATTTGGTAGGGTGCTAATCATAAATACATACATATGAATATCAAGACAAAGTCTGCCAAATCAATCTATTTATGGGATTCCACTGTACGTCGCCTGCCTAATGCGCATATTATATCTGTGCAAATACATAGGTTATTTTTAACAGTTGTTTCTGTTAACTTGATACAAATAGATAATGAATCAGTTACTAAATGACAAATTCTACAATTAAGGTCAATCACTCCAGGTTAGAATCACGTCCTACCTGTTTCCCTTGTCCCCACAAGCATTTCTTTTTTAAACTTGTGCAAGGGAACAGATGCAATAGAAAGGTAACAATCTTTCGGTTTGGCTTTGGTGAGAGTGGGTATGGAATACTGCATTTAATTCTGGGAATCTCATTACAAAGAAAATATTAGCAAATCAGAGGAAGGTTGGAGAACACAACCACAAGTGAACAGGGATCATAGTGGGATTGATTTATGAGGAGATTAAAAAAACCTAAATAAGCGTAGCTTATGACTACAGAAGGGAAGGCAAAGGAAAACATAACAGTATACACTATCTCAGGGGTGGCCAACCTGTGGCTCCGGAGCCACATGCGGCTCTTCACAAGTTAACATACAGCTCCTTGTATAGGTACAGACTCCGGGGCTGGCGCTACGGACGCCAACTTTCCAATGTGCCGGAGGGTGCTCACTGCTCAACCCCTGGGTCTGCCACAGGCCCTGTCCCCACTCCCCACCCCTTCCTCTGAGCCTGCCATGCCCTCGTTCCTCCCCCGCCCTGAGCCTCCTGCACGCCATGAAACAGCTGATCAGGAGTGTGAGGAGGGAGGGGGAGGCGCTGATTGGTGGGGCTGTCGATGGGCGGGAGGTGCTGGGAGCAGGGGAGCTGATAGGGGGCTGCTGATGTATTACTGTGGCTCTTTGGCAATGTACATTAGTAAATTTTGTCTCTCTCTCAGGCTTAGGTTGGCCACCCCTGCACTATCGGAAAGGTGTAAATACCATAGTATGTGAGGAGCTAGACTAGCACAAGAAGCATATGCGAAATGAGATAAAATTGAGAAAAAAAAACGATGTACTATCAGGAGCTCAAAACAGTCTCCCAAGAAAAGCAATAATTTAACATTTAAACTAGGCTGGATGAAAAACTAGTAAATGTACAATAGGGAACAATTTGGCATCAAGAGAAAGATAAACTATATGACCTCAAACTTCTATTAAACACACACACACATATATGCATGCCACCTAGAAGGCTTCAGAAGTCAGTGGAATTTAATTTTAATTAACACTGCTTATAATTCAGCTATATGGATCAATTAATTTCCAAAAGCCATTTCCTAGTAGCACAAAATACAGATCAGAGAGCAATCATTTGTAAATTGTCAGGAAATAATTTTTGAGTTTTACAAAGGTTGCAAAGAATTTCACACCTTTTTGAGTATCACTCTCTAGCAGATAAATGTTTTTACAGCTTGTGGCAGTGCCAATCAAAGCTAATTATAACCTTATTGAGATGCTTTGGCACAGAGGCAGCAGGCCCAGGGGATGAAGCAGATAACTGGTAGTCAGAAAAAATAGGTTATATTTAGGGCTGTTGATTAATCGCAGTTAACTCGTGCAATTAACTAAAAAAAAATTCATCGCGATTAATAGAATACAACAACAATAGAATACCAATTGAAATGTATTAAATATTTTGAATGTTTTTCTACATTTGTATATATATTGTATTCTGTGTTTTTATTGAAATCAAAGTTTATATTATTCTTAATTACAAATATTTGCACAGTGAAAGATAAACATAAGAAATAGTATTTTTCAATTCACCTCATACAAGTACTGTAGTGTAATCTCTGTCGTGAAAGTGCAACTTACAAACGTAGAATTTTTTTTGTTACATAACTGCACTTAAAAACAAAACAATGTAAAACTTCAGAGCCTACAAGTCAACGCAATCCTACTTCTTCTTCAGCCAATCACTAAGACAAACAAATTTGTTTACATTTCCAGGAGATAATGCTGCCCTCTTCTTATTTACAATGTCACCAGAAAGTGAGAACAGGCGTTCGCATGGCACTTTTGTAGCAGGCATTGCAAAGTACTTACGTGCCAGATATGATAAACATTTGTATGCCCCTTCATGCTTCTGCCACCATTCCAGAGGACACGCTTCCATGCTGATGACACTCGTTAAAAGAATATGTGTTAATTAAATTTGTGACTGAACTCTTTGGGGGAGAATTTTATGTCCCTGCTCTGTTTTACCCGCATTCTGCCATATATTTCATGTTATAGCAGTCTCGGATGTTGTTCATTTTAAGAACACTTTCACTGCAGATTTGACAAAATGCAAAGAACGTACCAATGTGAGATTTCTAAAGATAGCTACAGCACTCGAACCAAGGTATAAGGATCTGAAGTGCCTTCCAAAATCTGAGAGGGTTGAGGTATGGAGCAGGCTTTCAAAAATCTTGAAAGAGCAAGACTCCAATAAAGAAACTACAGAACCCAAAGCACCAAAAAAGAAAATCAACCTTCTGCTGGTGGCATCTGACTCAGATAATGAAAATGAACATGCATTGGTCTGCACTGCTTTGGACTGTTATCGATCAGAACCCGTCATTAGCATGGACGTATGTCCACTAGAATGGTGGTTGAAGCATGAAGGGACATGAATCTTTAGCGTATCTGGCACGTAAATATCTTGCGGCGCTGGCTATAACAGTGCCATGAGAACGCCTATTCTCATTTTCAGGTGACATTGTAAACAAGAAGTGGGCAGCATTATCTCCTGCAAATGTAAACAAACTTGTTTGTCTGAGTGATTGACTGAACAAAAAGTAAGACTGAGTGGACTTGCAGGCTCTGAAGTTTTATATTGTTTTATTTTTGAATGCAGTTATTTTCTGTACATAAGTCTACATTTGTAAGTTCAACTTTCATGATAAAGAGATTGCACTATGGTACTTGTATTAGGTGAACTGAAAAATACTATGTTTTTGTTTTTTTTACAGTGCAAATACTTGTAATCAAAAATAAATATAAAGTGAGCACTGCACACTTTGTATTCTGTGTTGTAAATGGAATCAATATATTTGAAAATGTAGAAAACATCAAAAATATTTAAATAAATGGTATTCTATAGTTTAATCACGCGATTAATTTTTTTAATCACTTGACAGCCCTAGTTATATTACCAATTCTGCCGTTGACAAGATGGCAAGTAGTTGAACCTCTGTTATTCAGTTTTTCCATCTAGTGTATAAAATGGGTAATCATCTTTACCAACCTTTTTAAAGTATCTTGAGATCCTTTGGTGAAACGTGCTACATAAGTGCAAAGTAGTAGTAGTAGTGAAAACATTATTACTATCTGTTTAAAAAGCTTAGCACGATTAGGTTCTTGCAAGATGGACATTTCTCTCTCATGCCCATTTTATTTGTGATGCACACTGTAATGTGAATACATACATATCATATGATTATCAAGATAAAGTTTGCCCAAATCAAACCTTATTTATGGGATTCCACTATACATGTGGCCTGTCTGATGCTCATTATATCTGTCCCAAATACACAGGTTATTTTCAACACGTTTCTGTTAATTAGACACAAATAGATAATGAATCAATTACAAATTCTGCAGTGAAGATCAATCAGTTCAGGTCAGACTCAATCACATCCATCCTTCTCTTTCCCTTGTCCTCACAAGCACGTCTTTAAACTTGTGCAAGGAAATCACCATAGAAGAACATCACACCTGCAATCCTTTTCAGAAGACCTTCCTGATAATCCCACAGGAACAGAGAGCAACAAAATAAGGAGATTCTCCTGCCTATAAAAAACAGGGAGCAGCCTGCGTTGCGGCATGTTGAGGAAGGGATATGAAGAGAAAAGAGGACGAAGGGATAGGAAGCGAAAAACAAAGAGGTAAACCTAGAGAAAAGGAATGGGTGGTAGGTGCTTAGTCTCAAACATGGTCACTTTGAGAACCAAGTAGTTAGTTATTAGGAGTCTGACAGAGATGTGATCTACGACAGATTCATTCTTGCAACTCACCTGTAAATGGTTGGAAAAACCCCTCTCCTATTACAGTTCTTACAGCATGCTAATCACTGAGGCTATGTCTACACTAGCACTTTTGTCAGTATAACTTATGTCACTCAGGGGTGTGAAAAAACACCCCTCAGACTGACATAAGTTACACCGACAGAAGTGCTGGTGTGGACAGCGCTATGTATGGGCGGGGGGGAAGCTTCTCCCATGGGCATAGAGCAGCTACATGAGCAATCTTACAGTGGCACAGCTGCATTGGTATAGCTGTGCTGCTGTAAGCTCGCTAGTGTAGACATGGCCTGAGAGAAGTGGCTCTAGATAGTTTGTGACTGACTAGAGCTCTAACTCCTTAGCCTAGGAAGGGATGGGAGGATGAGGGTCCTCTATCTAGCAACTTGCTCTGACCAACTGAAGGCTAAGAGGTCTGGGCCTTGTCTACACAGGAAAATTAGGATGCTTTCTTCACTATGCAACTATTCTGGGAAGCATCAACAGCAGAAGCTGTAGTGTCGTGTAGGCAATACTACAATAGCAATACAATAGTAATATAAGCAGTAGTCAACGATGGGGTTACCCAATACGAGATTAACTACCATATGGATCTTGAGGCACAGAGGCTGAGTCGTAACCAGCAGCAGTATCCAGCTACCTAGGCACTTCATGTAGCAAGGATTGGCACTCTCGCATCAGTCTTTTTAACCACAGCCATACTCTCAAGACATAAAACTGTTGTCAGGTGTCATCTTCGGTCAGGAACAACAACAATTGTAATGTAGAAAATAAAGATGCCAAAGTCTTTTCTCTGCTACACCTTCTACCATTGCTACCACTGCTGGAGAACTAATGGTCCCAGTTATTCTAGGATGGACAGGGCCCAGGATTCAGCCTCTCTCAGCACACATAGGGAGAGCAGAAGAGTACATGGCATCACTCCTCCTCCCTCCCCTTCAGTTTAAGAAAGAGACAGGAAGAAACTGAAGCCATTCAAAGAAACAAGGGAAGATAAAATGGGAGAAATAAGAGAGAGTGGGGCCAGACACCCCAAGCCCCAGCGCAGCAGGGGTCCGCAGAACAGCTACAGCTCACAGGTGAAACTGACAGAGGACATGACAGAGCCTTAGGGCAGCACTGTGACCTGGGTGCCCCCGGCTGCCAAGCCCTGGGGCACATAAGGATCAGCGTCCTACCACCTTAACCGCTGAGACAGTGGCGGTCTCTCCCCCCTCCCCGGTGCGGGTGCGTCGGGCTGAGGGGGCGCAGGCGTCACGCCCCCCACACGCTGCGCGGCCGGGGCGGAGCTGCCAGCGCTGCCCTTTCCCGGGGGGTGGGATGCGGGGCAGCTCAGACGCCAACGAGGACGGGCGGTGTCCGAGGGGCTCCAGGCTGCGGCTCTACCTCCCCCACACAGCGGCCGGACCTCGCAGTCACTGCACGGGGGGCGGCCGGGCCGGGGAGCGGGCCCCCGGCGCTGGGAGTCGGGCGCAGCGGGGCGGGCCCAGGTCCCGGGAGACGGTCGACGTTACCTGCAGCTCCGCCCGCTCCGCCTCCCACTCGGCTCGCTCCGCCTCGAAGCGGCCCCACTCGTGCTGCAGGAAATGCAGGATCCCGGGGACGCTGTACTGAGCCCGGGCCGCGGACACCGGGGCCGGGGCGGCCGCCGCCAAGGAGCCCCCCGCGGCCGCCTCCCCCGGCTCCAGCCCCGGCCCGGCCCCGCCCGGCGGCAGCAGCAGCGCGTTGTTGTTGTTGTTGTTGCTGAAGAAAACGCCGGGCCCCGCCTGCTCGTCCATGGCCGGAGCCGCCGCCCGCAGCCGCCGCGTCCCAGCAGCAGCAACAACCTGGGCGCGCCCGCCCGCCGTCACCGCCTGACAGGACGCCCCCGCCGGCTGCTACCGGGGCCCGGCGGGGACAATTCCAGCGCGCGATCCGCACCGGCCCGGTTCGCGGCACTCTGGGAAATGTAGTTCTGGGGCCATTCTGCCGGGGAGCTGAGCACAGACAGGGCAGGGTCTGACTCTGTCCCGCCCTCGGTCGCCGGCTGCTTTACTCCCCAGTTCTGAGAAACGGAAATCACACTAGGGAAAGCATCTTGGCTTTCCTGGCCCTGTGTCAGCTCCTCAGACAAGCGCTCTGCCCCAGGGCCAGGAGCGAGCAGGCGCTTTCCAGGCAGATCCTCACCCACTTCCGTTCCTCCCACCCCGCAAAAGCCGGGGCTGGAGGAGACAATCCATGTAACCCTCGACCCAAAACCAACCGCTCTCCCCAAGTGTCTTCGCTCCCTGGAAGCTGGCAGAGGCCCATGACAAGTGCATCAGACAGACGTACAGAGCCACACATGTCAATAGCACCGTGAGAAATGTACAAATTCCAAAGGAAATTAACCATTTTTCACCCCAGCCCCTAATCACGAGAACTACTCCTGTCCTCTGTAAGGCCGGGTGGCACACTTTAGCACAGAGTATCAAGGGGTAGCCGTGTTAGTCTGTATCTACAAAAACAACAAGGAGTCTGGTGGCACCTTAAAGACTAACAGATTTATTTGGGCATAAGCTTTCGTGAGTAAAAACCTCACTTCTTCGGATGCATCCGAAGAAGTGAGGTTTTTACTCACGAAAGCTTATGCCCAAATAAATCTGTTAGTCTTTAAGGTGCCACCAGACTCCTTGTTGTTTTTGTAGATACAGACTAACACGGCTACCCC